>NC_045442.1:20346555-20484055 GCF_002776525.5 Piliocolobus tephrosceles
CACACACACACACACACACACACACACACACACACACACACACACACGGGTTTTGGATCTGAATTGTTTCTTTAAGTCCCTCAACTCTGCACAAGACCCCAGGCCAAAATGTTAGGCTGAACCCAAAATCAATCAGGCCCCAGGCAATAGAAAAAGCAGCTCAAAATACAAAATGTGCTCTCTAACACAAGGTGCAAGGCTTCCTTCTCTGGATCATGAATGTTCTTTGTATTTTTTTTGAGACAGTGTCCCACTCTGTCACCCAGGCTGGATTGCAGTGGTATAATCATAGCTCACTGTAACCTCAAACTCCTAAGCTCAAGCAATCCTCCCACCTCAGCCTCACGAGTAGCTGGGACTACAGGCACATACCACCATGCCCGGCTAATTTTTTTTTAATTTTATAGAGATAGGGTCTTGCTATGTTTTCCAGGCTGGTCTCAAACTCCTGGGCTCAAGCGATCCTCCCATCTCAGCCTCCCAAAGTGCTTGGATTACAGGTGTAAGCCACCAAGCCCAGCCACTCTTTGGTTCTGAGTGGCTTCAGAACAGCACAGACATCAGTCTATGGTGGTCAGATCCTTTTAAGGATTATGCAAAAAACAACAATAACAAAAAGGCATCCCACTTAGCATTTCAAGACCACCATTTATTGAAACCCTGTTTTCCAGAAATTTCCCGATTGAGTAACACATGATATAGCCAATTTGGCCTCCTTGTCCCCTTGCTTGCTGGCTCTTACATAAAGGAAGCCAAGGGAATTCAGAGAGAGAGAGAGAGAAAGAAAACAGGGCACCATGTAGCGAGTGAAAGCAGGATTCTTTTGGGCAACCTTTTCAGAAAGCACGAAGGAAGGAGACTGAGCCCACCTCCCTCCTGCCACACAACAGCTGACCACAATTCACCAGGGCCATGTGGGGAAGATGTGAAGACCTCCTGTATTAGTTCATTCTCACACTGCTACAAAGAAATACTCAAGACTAGGTAATTCATAAAGGAAAGAGGTTTAATTGACTTATAGTTCCACACGGCTGGGGCAGCCTCAGGAAACTTACAATGATGGCAGAAGAAGTAGCAAGTACCTTTACTAGGCAGCAGAAGAGAGACACAGAGAGGGAGAGACAGAGTGAGAGAGAGAGAGAGAAGGAGGAACTGTCAAACACTTATAAAACCATCAGATCTCATGAGAACTCACTATCATGAGAACAGCCTGGGAGAAACCACCCCCATGATCCAATCACCTCCCACCAAGTCCCTCCTTCAACATCTGGGGATTATGGGGATTACAATTCGAGATGAGATTCCGGTGGGGACACAAAGTCAAGCCCTATCACTGCCCATCATCAGAGGCCTCAAGCAGACTAGGTTCTGCGTTCAAGGCTCTAGTTCAGTCAGGAAGAGACCATTTCGCACTCAGAGGGGGTGACAGCCACTCATAGACCCTGATGCCATGTAACTGAGCCCCAGAAATTCTGCTGTGAAAACAAAGTCACCCCAATGAGCCATTCTCCTTGTGCTGCTGAAAACAAGAGATCACTTTGGATAGAAAGCAAAGAGTCTTGAAGATTTTAACAGCCTAGGATTTAAAAGCCATACACCCTCCTCTCCAGGAGGATTCCCAGGCTCCAAGTAAAGATTCCCCAGCCTCAGTCTCTCCTCCCCTCCTCTGGTTCTGAGCCTCTCTCGGTGCACGCTTCTGGCCCACTGGCAGAGTGGCCAAGGGCAGATGACAAAGAATATAAAAGCCTACCTTAGGGAGACATTCACTATATAAAAAAGTGAGTGCATGGCTATAAATAGCATACTGGGATATATGCAAATCATAGGCAAATCCACTTGAGAGTTCTTACTCTATTAAATATTTTATGAACACCGAACAACCGACTTGCTTCATTAAGTCAGAACATTAATAATGGCTAGCATTTATTGAGCACTTACTGTAAGTCCAAACCAGAAAATCAGAGGGCTCAGTGGAAGACTGAGAGAGGAGGCTTTGTGAGATGAGTTTGAAACAGGAAGGAAATGGTGCTCCTGGCAAGGCAGGTCAGGAGCAAAGGCCTGGAAGTAGGAATGCAGGTCCAGAGCAGGGCGACGATGAAGACCTTTCCATGGGAAGGTCTATTGGCTCCAGGTTGGGGTCTCACCTGGATGACCCACAGAAAAACTGAGACCTTGCTGAGGAAAAGCAAGTTTTAGCAGTCGCTTCCTTGCACAGGTCCCTTTATGGGACTATTGAGCCCAGGACTGAGCGAGGCAGAAAGGCTTTGACAGTTTCATTTTATTTTGTTCTAAACAAGAGATAATATGAAATAGGCACCTGGGAGTGGTTTGAATTAACAACCCAAACCAAATGAACAGCTGCATCCCGGGGGGGGTGGCGGGGAGTTTCCTGCTTTGGGCCATATTTCCTTTCAGCAACATTACATTAGCACATATGAAATACAGCCGAAAAGTCAGGCAGTATTTAGTAAGAGAGAAAGGTACTTCCATGCTCTGTGCAAAATGTACTGCCAATTAATTGGCCGTGTAAGCCTGGGTTTTCAACTCATCTGCAGAAGTCTCAAGGTTAATGAAACCATTACGTATGCACGGATGTTGTGGAAGGGGACACAGGAAAAGATGTAGTTGACAATGCTCTCCATCCAGCTCTGCAGGGTGGCTATTCTTATCCGACAGTACTTAGCAAAGTCAGGTACACGGGCAGAACTGGCCTCTCAGAGTGTGAGCGTGTGTGTGCGTGGAGATGCGTGTGTGTGCAGCCATGCTAATGAGAACAATTAGATCCCTCCACCTGGAGTCTATTAGCTGTGATTATGATGACGGACTCTCCTACCCTTATTACTATCTAGATTAGCTAACCCCGTTATTACCCAGGCCACCTTGTTCAATCTGTTCCATGAAGCTGAGGAGACAGTTTCCTGTCATCTAAGCCGTCTTTCTCTCTCCCCCACTCCGGAACCATTGTAAACTCCCTCACCCCATCTCAATTACAAGAACCCTAATAGGCCCTCCTGTCCCAAGTGACAGGCCCCTGCAGGTGTTTAGGAGGCAGGCGAGGGGACAGCCAGCTGATCCGTGCGGTCATGAGTCCTATATTCGCTCAGCCGTGCTCACAGCACAGGGCCTGCGTCTGCAGGTGTTCAGCAATTATCTTAGCCCAGTTACCTCACCATTTCTTAGGGTGTATGGAAAAAACAAAAAAGGCACATTAAAAGGGTTGATACTGCAAAATAGGAAAAGCCTAAAAGACAGGCAGCACCCCAAGTGGAATGCGTGATCCCTTCACTCTCGCCTGTGGCTTTAAGAGCTGGACATCTCCCAGTTGCCCTCAGAATTGAAGACACAGAGATGATTTTGGTACTCTCTGGCTACAAAAATCCAGTGAAATTATGAGGATTCTTGGACTGTGGGCTCCCCTCGTCCCTGGCAGCCCTGTTTCCCTCCTTTCCCCAGAGACCCTACTTCCTGGCCACCCTTCCCCACCAATAGAAAGAATAAGCATGGTGACAGCAGCAGGGAGCAGGACAATGAAAACCAAGTCTGAGAAGAGAATTTGATATTTCTCAAAATGTCACTAAAGCCATTCCAAGCAAAGTCAGAATGCCGCAGGGTTACCTGACACTCATTCCCCGTTTAGTATCGTTTTCCATTTGTTGGGAATGCAGTTGGAGATGTGCGCCATGATGTTTGAGGACTCAGTCCTCTGAAGCAGAGCGTCCCCTTGGTGTGCCCGAGATAGAACGTTCTCAGCCTTCGAGGCAGCCAGAGCCCCCGAGGTGGTGCCTCCAGCTCAGAGAAGCCTCCTCCAATTACCCCAGCCTGGCAGTTCTTAGAATTATTTTTATGGCATCAAGACATGAAAAAAAGTAGAGAAGTGCTGCTCTAAAAGGTCTCATTCCATCTTGCCTCCATCTTCCTTCATCCCCCTTTTTCATGCTTAGAAAGTCAAAGCTGTAAGGACCCTTACCTTGACCAACAGTAAGGACAACAAGGCCCTGGGGGTTCCATGGCTTGCCTGAGGTCCCATAGCTGTGGTGGCAGAACTAGAACTCAAGCCTCGTGACTCCCAGCTGAGGGGTCCTCTAACGGCTTTTTCACTTGAGACAGAACCCATCTCCCACCCCTCTCTGTCTCACTTCCCTCTCCCCTCCTGACCTTTCAGGTTGCAAATCTGAACAACGCAGGCGTCAGCAATAATTCCAAGCAAGAGGACACACAGCCTTCCCGCACTCTGACTCAGAGCGGAAGGGCGGAGCCTCTGTGCTTTCACGTGCCATTCCCGGCTGCACACAGAAGAGGATGGCAAGGCCTTCTCGGAAAGGCAGCCTCTGTATCCAAGGGTCCATGCCGACCCAGGGAAAGCCTGGCCTGAGTGTTAATCCCGTTTCACAGTCCATTGGCACTGAAGTCGCCATGGGATCCAAGAGTCATAAACTCAGAGGGGGCAGATTTCAAGGCAGTCAGCCTGGAAGAAACATACTGTGCCACAAATATCCTTTTTCCAAGCAAATCCCAAAATCTGGACATTAGGAAACGTGTGAGTTTCTGTGAAGAGGAGCAAACTATACAACTCCTGTCAGACCGCACTTGAAACTCCATCTGATCATCCGTCTGTCCCTGTGTTTACAGACGCAAGAGTTATTCTTGGCACTGTCTACACGAACGTTCATCCTTCTGCACACATCCCACCCCGGTTAGGGATGGCTGAATCTGATTAGTGTCCCAGGTGAACCAGGAGATGAGGGGTTGGGTCTAATTCTTCGCTGGGGAGGGGACAGGATGATTGCTACTCTAAATGTTCATCCCTTGAGGTCAGGAATGTTAGCGGTTCTCACATAAGTTGCCATGTCCACACCTCAGAAAATTGGCACAATGAATAATTTCATTTAAACTATAGCTGACAACCATTTGGAGATTGGGTAGAAAATGATAAGGTAGTTATAGGAGTTGTCTAAAGAAGTTCAAGATATTTTAAAAGAAATCAATAGTAATACTCAGTTGGTAGCAAAGAGGCTGGGAAATGGGCACTTTGCTCACGTTGATAGAAATGAAAACTGAAATGACCTTTCTGAATGGCAATTTGACAAATACACGCCAAAGGCCTTGAAAATGTGCATGCCCCTTGACAAAGCAATTCTAAGAATTTTAACTCCAAGGACATAATCAGAAATGTTACAAAGATCCACATGTATGAATTTCATCACAGCAATCTGTATAGTAGAAAAAAACAAAAATAATCTAAATGCCTGATAAGAGAGATTCGCTTAAAAAAAAAGATACAGTGCAATAAAGCCATTGTAATAGAAAAATACAATTATCTATTAAAACAGGAAACTTTTGGCCAGGTATGGTGGCTCATGCCTGTAATCCCAGCACTTTGGGAGTCTGAGGCAGGTCAATCACCTGAGGTCAGGAGTTCCAGATCAGCCTGGCCAACATGGCAAAACCCTGTCTCTACTAAAACTACAAATATTAGCCTGGCACCTGTAATCCCAGCTATTCAGGAGACTGAGGCAGGAGAAATGCTTGAACCTGAGAGGCAGAGGCTGGAGTGAGTCCAGATCACGCCACTGTACTCCATCCAGCCTGGGTGACAGAGTGAAACTGTGTCTCAAAAATAAATAAATAAATAAAATAGGAAACTTTTTCCATATTATAATTGTAAATAAAAAGAAGTCAGACTACAAAATAGCTCACACAGTAATACTGTAATTTTATAAAATCTATGTATGTATGGTTGTGTGTTGCTAAGAACAAATATTAGAAGGCTAAAATACCCACATTTTCCCATATGCTCAGCACTGAACATATATCACTTTTATAACCAGAAATGAAAATTTTAAGGAAATGAAATCAATGCTTCAGCTATAAACATAGAGGGACAGTGGAGTAAACAGCATCTTTTCTTTTTACTGATCTAACACCTCAACCCTTACTCTCAGTTTTCAAACTAATTGTTCTCAAATATCAGATCTTGTTTAATCTATACACTGCTATCAGCTAACCTCATCCAATCATATGAACTTAATTATATCACATGTACATTGCACTGTGTGATTTTCCAGGTAAAATGGAATATTCTTCACACCCTTCACCTGTGAGGAAATACATGGATTTGCATGTCTGACATTTGGGACTGATATGCTCCTAAACCTAGGTGGTCTGGACTTGCCCTGCCCACGTCCCTGCCATCACTTCCACCGGGAATCTTGCCAGGATATCAACCAAGGCACAGCTTTCCTGTGAATAGCCTCACATGGTACTTCTAAATTACTTAACATCCAAAGGCAGAGAAATCCTAGGAATTCCAGCCTTCATACTAAGAACATGATGCCTACAGGAAGAAAGACCGTAATAAGTAAACCAGAACAGCATGTTTTCTTAAGAAATCACACTATATTGGCCGGGCACAGTAGCTCATGTCTATAATCCCAGCACTTTGGGAGGTCAAGGCAGGCAGATCACTGGAGGTCGAAACTAGCCTGGCCAACATGGTGAAATCCCATTCTACTAAAAATACAAAAATTAGCAAGGTGTGGTAGCACACGCCTATAGTCTCAGCTATTTGGGAGGCCGAGGCAGGAGAATCACTTGAACCCGAGAGACAGAGGTTGCAGTTAGCCCAGATCACCGCAGGCTAGAGCTACAGCTGCACTCCAGCCTGGGTGACAGAGCAAGACGAAGGAAGGAAGGAAGGAAGAAAGGAAGGAAGGAAGGAAGGAAGGAAGGAAGGAAGGAAGGGAGGAAGGAAGGAAACAATATGTCTGAAAAACCACAAAACAAGATTAGAAAGAGCTCTAATTGATATAAAGCAGTCATTACTAACCAACAGGACTCAAAACAATTTTCAGTGGCATAAAGGGCCATCTTTGCCACAAAGCACATCTTAGAAATAAGTTAGCCATGTTTGTCTTCAGACTTCTTCCTCTACCATTACCTCTCTTTGGCAGGCTGATACCTCTGGCTATCCATGGTGTAGCATCTAGGGTTCATCCTCTCCAAGTATATTTCATAATCAAAATTACTCCTCTCTCCTTCCAAGCTATCAAAAAATACTATTCCCTCAAGTGCAGCTGGTTAAGGGCATTGAAAAGAAAGCAATCTGACTGAATCATTCACTTAACATATACATGACTCTAGCTCTATCTCCCTGTCTTTTAAATAACACTAATCCATCTCTTTTCAAAGTGTGGCATTTGAACCATCTGTATTAGAATTACCTGGGTGCTGGTTAAAACTGTAGGTTTCTGAACCCCTACTCCTATCCGAATCAGAATCTCTCTTGGTGGGCTCCAGGGATCTGCACTGTATCTATTATTTCTTATTTTTTGTAGCGATGGGGTCTCACTGTGTTGCTCAGGCTGGTCTTGAACTCTTGAGCTGAAGGATTGCTTGTGCCTTAGCCTCCCAAAGTGCTGGAATTACAGGCATGAGCCACCGTTCCCAGCCCAAATCTATATTTTAAACAAGTCTCTTTGATTCTTATGCACGGTAACGTTTCATAACTGGTGGAATATGGAGGAGAGATATCTTTGAGCCAGGGAGGTCTTCACCATTAAATGACCCCCTTTCTGCTGCGGGAGAACTCACATAAAAAAACAGGGGTAATTCCACTAACAGTTAATAAATGCTTATTATGCAGCAGGCATTGTTATCACCTGTGTTTTAACCATGGAGAAACTGAGGCTCAGGATGAATAATTAACTTCTGCAAGGTCACACAGCTCTAAATGTTAGGTCTAGCTTTGGAACCCAGGTAGCCTTCAGAAACCCTCTTGAGGACTTATTTCAAATATCAAGGCATACCTGTCTCAATTACAACTTCTCAGACTTGAAAGGGTGTGAAGATACCCCTAAAAGGAGGGCGGGGGGGAACCCAAACTGACTTAAGTGATGAATTACTTAGAACACTACACCGTGTGTCAATTCTCATTGAACATTTTTGGGCACCAATTTAGGCTGGATGGATGTATGATAGGTTTGCCTGAGAAAGCTCAGAACTTTGAAACTGTTCCCTTTTGTGCTTTGATTACACATTCACTCTGACTTGAAAAAGGATTATGTTGTAAGGAGCCACACGCTCCCTCACAGCGGCCGGTTGTGGCTGTTTCCATCTGTAATGATTGTTTAATGACTATTTAAGAAAGTGCTGCCTGAGGTTCTCTAATCACCCAATTTTTATTAAGCGCTCAAGGAAATCGCACAGGTTCAGAATTGCCTAATTGACAGCAAAGTCTCTAGTAGTGCAGAACCCTCTTCCTGCAGAGGAGGGAATGCAGTGCTGACGGCAATGTGATGGCCCCTCCCCCAAAGAGAGACACCTCCACAACGCAGAGGTGAATCCCACCTTGGTTCCCAAGAGGGAGCAAAAGTGGTAAAGTATAATAATTTTTTTTTTAAGTAAATTTTTAAAATTCCAGAAAAAAAAAAAAAAAGACCAGTTAGGCAGGAGACAGAGGGAGTGACCAGGAGGAACAGATATTATGAAGAAAGTTTAGCCAAGATCACTAAAGAAATGCGAGTCAAAGATCCTCTTCTCCCCTACCCTGATAGGCATCCTGGGGATCCAAGACTTTCACCCCAAAGACTAAAAATTGTCAGTTCTATTTAGAGTGAGCTTTGGAGCTGAGTATTTCAACCAACGGTTATTGAATCAACAGTACTGAACTTGTTGCTATGAAGCCAGTATAGAGATGAATGAAGCCCAATCTTTACCCTTGAGGAGCTTTGAGTCTGGGGTGGGTGGGGAGACACAGATATGATACTGTAGGAATACCTAGTAGTTATGTAGCCCTTCTAGGCACAGCACACCGTGAAGTGCTTTGCAAACATAATCGAAGGACATCGTCCCCATCTCCAAATGAGAAAACCAAGACTTAAAGTAGTTAGGCTCCTTACCCCAAAACATGGAGCCAGCGAGTGATGGAGCCAGGATTTGAACTGAGGTCTAGCTCCAAAGCCGTGCGCCAACCACTCTGCCTACAAAGAATTTAACTTACAGTTATTGTACATGTGAAGAGCCAGGTGTGCCCAGGGTGTAACGGAAGTACTAAGAGTGGACATTTATTCCAGCTTGGATTTTATTCTAGATTTACCACTTACTAAACATGAGACCTTGAGCAAAGAACTTAATTCCTCTTAGCTTTAGTTTTTCAGCCTCTAAAATGGGTTTGGTGGTATTAACCATATAGGATAGTCTTTAAATAAAACATGATAAAGTACATAAAGCATCCAACAAAGGATCATCTAGTAGGTCACAGAGTAGGTGCTCAGTTAATATTGTTTTCTCTTTCTGGCTGCTTCTCAACTGGGAAATGGTGGGGGCTGGTACCCCAAAGCAAAAACAGGCCCAAAGTACACAGAGGAACAGGAACTCCCACACACTGCTGGTGTGAGTGTAGACAAGGGCAGCCATGTGGGCAGCACCCTAACATCACCTAATGACACGTAAGAAAATCCAACCAGATCCACAAGGGGATAGGCTAAGGTATCCATCACAGCATTGTCTATAACAAAGGGGAGCTGGAAGCAATCCAGATGTCTACAAATTGGAATTGAATAAGAAGATCATGGAGGAGGTCTCATATGGAATACAATGTTGAAGTCAGGGGCAATGTCCCATGCACATGTAAACATGAATAGAACTTTAAAATACCGGTTTGGATGAAAAAGTATGAGTCAGAAGGAAATCTATAGCCCATTTCCCTTCATGTAAATAAAGAACACTTGCACAGTCAAAACAATATTTTGTATTTTGTAATGATGTACATGTTTCCAATGTATATATCTATCTCTCTAATAGCCCATGAAGATGTCCACATCCAATCCCCAGACGCTGTGAGCCTGTCAGGTTAGATGGCAGATAAAACGAAAGTTGCAGAGTTAAGATTGCTCACCAGCTTGCCTTGAGATGGGGGAACTCTCCTGGAGAATTCAGGTGAGCCCAGTGTAATAACCACCAGGTCCTTATTAGTGAAAAAAAGAGGCAAGAGAGAGAGAAAGAACGTAGGAGTGATTGCAGAGGCCAAGTGAGCGGCTCACATGTGTAATCTCAGCACTTTGAGAGGCCAAGGCGGGAGGACTGCCTGAGGCCAGGAGTGCAAGATCAGCCTCAGCAACAAAGTGAAACCCTATTTCTACAAAATAAAAAAGTTAGGCATGGTGGTATATGCCTGTAGTCCCAGATACTCAGGAGGCTCAGAGGGAGGATCATTTTAGTCCAGGAGTTCAAGGCTGCAATGAGATATGACTATGCCACTGCACTCCATCCTGGGCAGCAGAGTGAGAACATGTCTTAAAAAAAAAAAAAAAAGTAAATTGTTTTTAAAAAAATGATACAGGCGAGAAAGTCTAGACCATCCATTCCTGGCTTTGAAGACGGAAGGTGGCCACGAGCCAGAGAATATGGTCAGCCTCTAAAAACTGAAAGAGGCATGAAAACAGGTTCTCCTTTGGAGCCTGCAGAAGAAACACAGGCTCTAATCATTTTCTGACCAATTATTTAGCCCAATGTGACTCCTTTCAGACACCTGGCTTCCAGAACTGGAAGATGATAAAGCTGTGTTGTTTAGAGCCGTCCTGTTTGTGGTCATTTGTTAGTGCAGCAGCAGGAAGCTAATGCGCTATCAAACATGTGAGCATAAGTAGCATGCTAACAGCCAGGAGGAACACGGGTAAAGACTAGGGATGGGGCAGTGCAGCTCCTGGACCACAGGGGATGTGCACCCTGCACTGGGTAGGCTGCTAAACTAAACTGTCTACCTGGGGCAAGGGGAAAAAAAAAGGACAAGAGGGAGAGGGAAGGGAGGGAGGCAGTCTGGCTGGTTTGCAGCACATGTCATACCAGGCCCCTTGTGTCCAGCTAAGTGCCTGGTGCTCCAGATGTGCTGAATGAACACACAAAGATGCAAACTGATGACCTGTAAAGGGAGGAACATCTAAAATTAAGGACAACCTGTAAAGGGAGGTGCACAAAATGTTTAAATCATGGTAAGGTGAGGTTACATTTAAACAATTTCTAGAGGGGTGGACTCTGGTCTGTGGTTCCCTCTGGTTTCAGAGTATGCTACTAAGCCGTCTTTCCTGCCATACTAACCAAGAGGTACTTCTGGGTTGCATATAGATTTACTGAAGATAATCAGACTTGCCTTTAAAAAATAGCATATTAACATCAATTTTACCCAATCTCTTCCAGAAAGCATTTCCAGAAAGCAACTCAGTTTATGAGGCTAATATCACCCTGATACCAAAAACAGATAGACACAGTACAAATAAAACTACAAACCAGTATCTCTCATAAACTTACACACAAAACCCCTCAACAAAGTATTAGTAAGTTGAATCCAGCAGTATGTAAAAAGAATTATACACTGTGACCAAGTGGGATTTACCGCAGGTATGCTCGGCTGGTTCAACGCTGAAAAATCAATCAATATAATCCACTATATCAACAGAGAAAAGAAGAAAAACCATATAATCATATCAATTCGTGCGGGAAAAGCATTTGACACAAGCCTACACCCATTCATGATAAAAATTTATCAGCTAACTAGGAATAGAGGGAAACTTCCTCAACTTGATAAAGAGCAGCTACAAAACACCCAAGCTGGGCTAACACCATAATTAATGGTGAAAGACTGAGTGCTTTCCCTTCGAGACTGGGGAAAAGGCAAGGATGCCCACTCTCACCACTCTTATTCAACATGGAACCAGAAAAACAAAAACAAACCACCACGACTGTATTTATTGGGCCTTCCTGGACTTTCCAACAGTATAAATCAACACCTGAACCTCCAGCTCCCTTCAAGACAGATGAAGACCCCAGGGTCACAGCACACGGGCTCCACCCACGTTTGGGTATCTAAGCCACCCAAACAGCAGCATTTCAGGTCCAAGAACCCTCCCACTGGCCTAATGCTCACAAACTTTAATTTTTTTAATAAAAATATTTCCCCTTAGCATTGATTATTGGATTCAAACCTTCACAGCATCCCTTTATACCTTTGAAGCCTGGGTTTCCCAAGTTGCCATCAATCCATTCCAAGCTAAGAGAAAATAATCCAAATTGCAAGCTGTTTCATGTTACCTAATATCAGAATAAAAGCTTTCCTTTTATAACTTTCCACAAATTGCAAAATGCTTTCTTGTTCATTGGCTCATCAGATCAAATCCTCGCCTCTCACCTCCGTGCCTTTCCTTGGCTCCCTCCGGCAGAGCTAATTGCTCCTTCCTCTGAGTTCCCATGGCACTTTATACGTGCACCTGTCGCCACAGTTGACACTTTCTATTACAGCCTTAGTTCAGGTCTCTCTCTGTCCTGCTAGACCTAGAGGGACCGTGCAGTGATTAATTCAGCATCTCTTCCCCGGCACCAAGTGTGGGCTCCAGTGTGGACAAGGGGCCCAATAACCGTATTTGGGCGTAGTTCAATTGCAAGTTAGGGATTTGATTGACACATAGAAGGGACTAGTAACTCGTAGCTGTCATGGGACATTGGAGAGATGAGGAAGCTGAGACTGGGGCACACTAAAGGACTCCATCAAGGACACACAGCTAGGAGGTGACAGAGCCGGGCTTTGACACAGATCTTTTGCCTTTCATTTGGATAAACAGACACTTTTCACCTGCTGATGTCCTGCCCTGTAGCTCTGAAGGGACCATACCCCAGGAAAGCAGCTGAGAGTTTAACTCAAACCTCGGCGTGGTAGTTAAAGAGAAAGAAACAGCCTTGTTCCTGTGGTGCAGAGACACAGCTCAGAAACAGAAAAACTGCTGGGACCCTAAGAGCCTCTGAAAACAGAATGCAAACCACAGAGCCCAGCCTATCACAAGTTCAACAAAGTTTTTCCACGTTGAACTCTGAACTTTGAGAAGTCTGGAATCTTTAGCAATTGCTTATAGCCTGCAGGATAGATGCAGTTAGTCCCGTGCCTTCTGGGCATGCCCTTAGCTGCAATCCTTATTGAAGTTCCTGTGCTGCTGCTTTCAAAACTGCTCAAATTCCTTCACTCAAGTGTTCTTAGCACTTATGTTGATGGGGAATACTTCAAAGGGTACATCTTTACTTTATCAAATCTGATCTCATTTTGCAGATGGAATCAAAGAGGTTCATTTTGAGTCTAGTCAAGTTTGCCAACCATCCCAGAGAGGAGGCATCAATGCCTTGTCGTCCGTGTAATTAACCTAAACAGAGAGGTCCCCAAAGGCAACAGAGTCTTCGGCCATCGAGTCCCAGAGACCCCTGAGCAGAGACAGGGGCCTCTCTCTGAGTGAGGGGAGCATGAAGAAAGGAAAGGATGGGTCTCCGATACTCTGGGAATCATGGCTGTTCCTTCTTGATAGCAATCAAAGACAGGATGGGTGTTCTGGGAGAATTCAATGAAGATCGAAAATATAATGAGCTTCAGTGTGTTTGGCAGTCTACAGAGAGTGCACTGTGAGGTGTAAGAGCCCCGGACACAGGCAGCCAAGGCCCCAGGTATTAACCTTCACCCTCAGCTACGGGAACAATTACACTGCTTTTCTCCCAACCTGGCACTTTTTATAAAATCCAAAACTTGATGTCGGTGCTAATTTGCCCCTGATACCTGCGTTTGAAGCTGGATCCAGCCATGGGTTCAGCTGCCTAACCAGACGGTAATTTCCAACTGAGCTATTCTAATTGTTACAGTAAAATGTCTGTCTGCATACAACACACCAGGATGGGGGAAAAGCCATTGATTTTGGTGTTCAGAAAAGTTCTCTGTGGCTCAGAGAAGAGACATTTCTGGTTGGTTTTGCTTTGTCATGTATGTGTGTGTGTGTGTGTGTGTGTGTATATATATATATATATATATACACACACACACATGCACAGAGGCAGTCAACTCGCATTGAAATTGAATACGAAGGCGAAAGGCTCAGGGGTTCAGCTCTCAATGTCCTCAGCTCTGGGGTCCTTCTTTTAAAAAAAAGAGCTCTTCAAAAACTCCCACTCACAAGCTGTCCCCATGCCCTAGGCTTTGGACGTTGGTGGGAGTCACGCTCATCTATCAGCCTTCGGGAGGTCAGTAGGAAATAATCGGGGAGCTTTTGTGCCAGGTCTGTGCACACCGGCCATGAAAAGGCTCCACGGCCCAGATCTCTGCCCACGCATTCTGGTCATCAAGGGAGTGGGCGGCACTCTCCTTTCCCGTGGAGGAGAAAACCAGGCCAGTCCTGGGGAGGTGGAGAATCTCCCCAGGTGCTTGGCTCTTTTCCTGCTTGCTATGAGCTTGCCCACCCAGTCCCCTGCAAAGGCTTTCCTATACAGCAGCCAGAGGGTCCCTCTAGAGACAGAGCTGAGCAGGCCCCACCCACAGCTGAGGTCTTCAGTGGCTTCCATTGCTCTCAGGATACCGACTGGGAATCCTGGAGGTGGACTCGGGGGCTCCATGATCTGCCCAACTCCGTCCCCAGCCTTCTCTTGCACCTGGGCTGCCTTCATAGGACATGTGAACTGTGCAACCAACAAGACCCCCAAAAACACACACACTCTGAAGGTTCCTGCTCTTATTGTCCTGAAATTCTTAATAATTTTTTAAGAGCCCAAATTTTCATTTTGCACAGGGCCCTGCACACCCTGCCTCCTATTCCCCTCACTATGCTCTGCATACCTTCCCAAGCTCCCTCCCACCAGAGGCCCTCGAAAGTCTAGTTCTCTCTGCGTGCAATGCTCCTACACCCCCAGACCCCTCCCCACCACTGATAAGTTGCCACTTCCTCAAGGAAATCCTTTCTGTCCTCCCCAACTAAGTCAAGTCCCCTATCATAGGCTCTCAGAGCATCACAGCACTTGTCCATAAATCTTTCTTCAGTTGCAATTCTACATTTATTATATATTTACACCTATTTGATTGTCTGTCTCTCTCTGGAATATCAGTTCTAAGGGAGCAGAAACCACGTTTGTGTTTTTGTTCACCATTGTTGCCTCAGTGCCCACCACAGGGCTGGATGTAATAAACATCCCCTAAAAATGTGTTGAGCTGATTAGATAATGAAAAAGGAGAAAGCAATAGAACACAGTGTTGTGGGGGCAGGCTCTGCAGGCAGACTGCCCACTTTCATATCTACTTCTGCTGCTGGCTGTGTGATCTCAGGTAAATTTCTTAACCTCTCTGTGCTGCTTTTCTCATCAGGAAAATGGAGATAAAATGAGTAACTCATAGAATCGTTGTGAGCTTTACATGAAATGACGTGTACGGAACACTTGAGCCACACATGCCTGATGCATAGTCAGTACCCCCAGTGTTCAGAATTGTTATTTTCAGGGAACTAGTGTGCACTGCAGGTGTGTTCTCAGTGTCTCATGTGTCCTTAGAACAACCCCATGTGGCAGGAATTATTGCCCCAGGCTGGCACAGCTAGCAAGTGTCCCAGCAGGACAGGAATCCATCACAGCCCATCTCCTTGGCCTGTGGTTGAATTGAAGACATCATAGTTGACACAGGCTAGTAGATGGGATTGCCAGAGAGTTGCAAAGGCCCAATCTGAGTTTTGGTTCCATTTCTAACTATAGATGTGATCATGAGCAGTTTTCTTAGCCTTCTCAGGTCTTGGTTTCCTCCTCTAAAAAAGAGACAGGAAGAGATGCATCTCGCAGGGTTGCTGTGAGCATTGAGTGAGATAAACCCTGTGAAGCTCTTCGCAAGAGGCTTCATTGTAAGTCCTTGGTAAGCATTCAGCATGGTTTAGCTCTCTGCAATATCATTAAAGCCACTTGCTGGAGTCTCTCTCATTCAGTGGAAGGAACCGAGTGAGGCCTCATGTTTTTGACCCAACTTACTCCCATAGTCACAGCCACCAACATTTCCAAAGAGGAATCAGATTGTTTGTGGGGGACAACTCTTTCTAGAATTCTTCCAACCTCTGGCATTCCCTAGATATTGCCCCTAGATGAATTGTGTCGGTGACAACACCTCTGCCTTCCAAAACAAGGGGTGCTTTCCCCAGTATGGAGGGTTTTCAGAAGACTAGAGCCTCTTGTCTGGCTCTTCCTCTCTGCTGCCTCTTCCTGAAAACAACTAAAGGCCTGGAGATGGAAGAGTTAATCCTAGCAGGTGCTATTCCTTCTCCACACATCAGGATGGGGGTGTTGGAGGGGGAAACCATCATGCAGCCAGAATGGCCAGAATGTGCTTATCTGGAATTAAAGCACAAATCTGGTTCCTTCCCCAGCCAATAATTTAAGGCTTCAAGGAATGAAAAACCTCCCTGTGCTCCAGCCCACTGCAGACTCCTCAGCCCCCTGGAAAATCACTTTCTGCCTGCTGATCCCATGAACTCTCTTTCACTCAGAATGAGTTCAGGCAGATGGCGACAGGAACTCAGATGTGGCAGGAGGGGTGGGCCAGGAGGGGCCTTGGCTGTCCAGACCTGTGATATCCCCAGTGTGAGCTACAGGGGCTGCAGAGGCACACCCTAGAGTCACTGATGGGGTCCCAGACCCATTTCAATCAGAGCTTCAATCAAACTACAAGTTTGTCTGATATATGTACTGGGGTTCTAGGAGAGGGTTTATTTGAGGATGGAAAGTCACTTTTTAAAAGTGACCACTAAAAGTGAAATATGACTGATTTTGTTCATTTCCTTCATTTTACACAGAGAAAGCTGAGACCTAGGGAAGGTTCCATGACTTCTCTGCACAGCTGGTTCTCAGCCAAGGTGAAGCCAGAACTCGAGCCTGCCCCGGCACTGGAGATGAGGCATAGTGTATTTGGAAGAGTGGGCTGGGGATCTGCACATGAAAACAATTTTTGGAAGGAATGGAAAAATATCCAGGAGCCAGAGAATCTTTGAGAAAAGTCTTCCCCTTATCTGTTGTTAAACCAGATAAGACTGAACCCAGTTGGCCAGGCCCTCTCAGAGTTATCTGTCTCTTACATGGAACAGTATTGAGGCATTTTCTACAGCAGGAAAGTGGGTCCTGCCCCATCCTGGAGACCTCCACCCACAGCTCCAGAAGGCAACTCCCCTTCAAGCCTTCTCACCAGGAATCTCTCAGGCCTGCCTGGCACCATCCATGAGCAAGGAAACGCGTCAGCCCAGAGGGCCATTCGCTGTCGGAAGCCATACCCAGGCAGTCTTGACTCTGGTTGGACAATGTTGGGAGCTCATCCTTAAAAATGTTTGAGGCCAGGTCTCATGGTTTAGGAGCCCCAAACTGTCCTTCTATCAGAGAGCCCTGGACATACAGGTATGACCTCTGAGTGTTTAATGAAAAGCTCGTCCTCTGTTCTCTCTTCTCATTGTTAACCTTCATGCTGTGGTGGTAATGAAATCTGAAAGATTTTGAGCAGGAAGGCTCATCCAAGTTTATCTAGACTAATGAATTACTTTATTCTATAGACGAGGACACTGAAGCTCAGAAAGAAAAAGTTACTTGCTCAAGTGGAAAAAAGTAAAAATATATAATAATAGACCTATGCTTCTGGGGTAGAAGAGAGGAACCACTGCCTTCCATTCCTTCCCAAATCATATCTGCCTCATCTCAAACCAAATGCATCCTCTTTCCTGAGCTACAAGGCCATCTCTACTCAATCCACACCTCCTCCTCTCCCCCAGATTTTATTCTAAAAATGGTTGCCCTGTTAATAAGAAGCCCTAACTTCTGGGTAAGTCATAATACCTTATTCCTCTACTATCCCAAGTGGCTGAGCCATGTAGGGAACATTTTCAGGCATCACTGGGAATCATGGGAAATAGTGACCCACTGAGCTAAAGTCAACCAGTATCCTTGACAC
This sequence comes from Piliocolobus tephrosceles, assembly GCF_002776525.5. Classification (NCBI taxonomy): domain Eukaryota; kingdom Metazoa; phylum Chordata; class Mammalia; order Primates; family Cercopithecidae; genus Piliocolobus; species Piliocolobus tephrosceles. Next base: position 20,364,314 of record NC_045442.1, read on the forward strand.
TGAGCCGGGCGATACCTCATGGCCAGTGAAGGGCTCCATTTAGCTTAGTCTTACTGAAGCTCTCCTTCCAAGGCAGTGAATGGAGTTCACATGAACTAGCCTGAAGAAAGTGGGGTCATGTTAGCCAAGACTATTGCTAAGGGTTTTCTAATTGGATCTATATCAAAGTCAGGAAACGGATACTTTACTTGAGATCTGAGGAATTAACAGAAATGGATCCCATTTTCCAAATCACAGAGCAGATGTAAAATCAACACAGAGGTAAGGAATATTTGCTCTGGACAATCAAAATAGGAAAGAGGGTGATTATGACAAGTCAAGGTGCTGAAGAGGATGCACAGGAAAAGAATTCAACTTCTCCTGATGTATGAGGTGGATGGCTCGTTAGCCTCCCTGCTCTAATCACTTCCATCCATCTCTCTTTCCGTCTTTAAAAATGTCTATTTCTTTACCTTCATTTATTCATTCATTCATTCAAACAAGGCAAGGTCAAGATGTTGGTCAAACTCTCATCACCAGTCGACACATTCTTTCCTCTACCCCTCACCCCTCCTCAGTCAGCCTCTCCTCCAAAATAAGCCCATGATAAAAGTACAGCAGGCTCTGTGCATTTTAAAGAGTTAGCCTATTTTCAACTATAAAATAATATGTGGCATAGAAAACAGCATGTAGGATGAAAAAAGATCCTGTTTAGTTTCAGTGTGACATTTGCCTGGGGGAAGAAGTGCAGAGCTCATTGGCAAGCTGATTGTTGAAGCCCTGACCAGTCAGTTACAAAGTGTCATGATTTAATATGCCAGTCAGCTCTGCCTTTTCCAGGCCAATCACTCCTTTTGTGCCTCGGAGAGGGTGGAAGTTGGGGGCAGAGGAGAAATTGAGCAGGGGGGAGGTTGGCGAGAGTAGTAGAATGAAGGGGGTCAGGAATACACAAGAATGGAAGATTCCAGAAATGTTTTCTTGTCCAATCTCCCTCCCACCTCAAGACGTACCTTACGGGTGCCCACTGGGGTCAACTGGCCAGAGCCCAGTGACTCTTGGTCATGGTAGCTATCCAGGTGAGCCTTCCATGAATTAGGGACAAAGGCCCTGTCCATGCCCCAGACTGGATATCCTGGGCCCCAAAGTCACCTATGTCCCTAAAGCGGGGATTATCTTCTGGCCTCAGATGCTACCAGAAACACCAGCTTCTAAAGTCATGGGCAAAAAGGTCAACAAGTCTGAACCTCTTACGACCTCTTGCAAGCTCGACACATTTCTGTGTTTAGACATCAGTGCCAGATCCCAGCTCCCTTTCATGACTGAGCTTTGTATCCAACTTACCATTAACAGGGTTCAGCCAATGCAGGGCTTTTGACTCTCTCCCCCCACCAAGGCCCCCTCTCTGTCAGCCTTTTCTTCATCAACTATATTTGTTACAATCAAGTCCTGTCAACTGTCACAGCTTACATACAGACTGCCAGTAAATATGTCTTTCCACTCATTAGACATTCCTCCTAGTCACCTTGGGATTTCTACCTTGTCTATCTCACTCCAAAAAACTTTTGTTCAGAAGTATGAGACACCCACTGAGCAATGTCAGCTTGCGGCCATTACCTCAGGAAGTGACAGAAAACACCCAACTGTCACTCATTAAGATCCATTTTTTCCAGAGTTGATGTAAGTCAGACTTTGCCCCCAAAACGAATCATGATTTATTTAATATATTTGCTTCTACAAGTGTCAGCTCATCAGCTTAAAATGTTCCTCCTTTAACTCTATTGAGGGCTGTACAGAAAGTTTTCTTTGAAACCTAGTTTTTGCTTTAAGGCTTAATAATTAAAACAGAACGAAGAACAGTCAAGACTCTGCTCTATAGGTGCACTTTGGTGGCCCCTAGTTTTATAATTATATGTACAAAGCAGTCGTGTCGGAATTATCGCCGGACACGCTGGGAAAATTGCCTCCCACTGAGCGGGCTGGCTTTTTCTGCCGGGCGCACCGCACTGGGGCAAGATGAAATAAAAACTGGGGATGGTTTGAAAGCAGGGACAAAAATAACAATTAGGGAAGCGAGGAGGAGAAAATGCAGTTTCTTAATTGCTTGGCCCTGCCATGCTGTAGGAGCGGGAGGGCCCAGGAGGACCCAGTGCTGGCCAGAGGCCTGGGGACACAGAGGAAGGTGCATCAGCGACAGCTTTCCGGAAAAGATGCCCGAGGCCTTGCTTTGACCTGGATTTGGGAGGAGATCAAAGCCTGAGCCCAAAAGAAAGGTGATTTGATGGGCTGATGGCTTCCCATGGGGAAAGTTCCAGCCCAAGGTCACTTCCAGCCACCCTCTTCTCTGTTTCGGATTCACTCTGGCTGGTCCTTTCTCCTGGAAGAAGAGGGGCTGAGCACCACGGGAAGGTCCACTCGGAAGCAGAGAACAATGCCCAGCAACTTGACCTCCTCCTTCCTAGACCCGGCAGCAGGGGGCTACATCTCACCCAACAGTAAGGTTGGTTTTTCTCTATCCCAGGACCCAGGGACCCTAAGGGAGGCCAGCCCCCACCACCAAAAAGGCTTAGCCCCCAGATCCACAGATAGACCTACACAAGGGGTAGGGCTATACAGTGAGGACAAGCACAGGAGAGTAGCAGAGAAAGGAGAAATTCCATGGGAATTGCCCAAGATGAGATTGAGGTCTGGGGAAAAAGTGAGGCTTCTGTCATCAAACACGTTCACACTCAGCAATTACTTGTGGGATGTGGCATGGGAAAGCCAAGCCTCCTAGGGACATCCAGGCTCAAAGACACTCAAAGCCCCTCTCAGGGGATGACCTTGGAATTCTCCAAGTACAATATTTTGCCAGATGCTATTTTTATTAATTTGTTCCTGCAATACCAAGTCAGACTGGGCCTTCATCCACAAAGTCTCCCCTACCACCCGGCCAAGGCCTCAAATCCTCTCCCAGGGCCCAGCCTCTGGGTTAGGGCTTCCATCTCTGATAAATGCGTGCCCTGGAGTGTCAGCAGGAACTGAGAGCCTGAACAAAGCGTCTGGATACAGGCTCTGAAGGAAGGTGCCCAGGGGAGGTGTGGGCTGCCACACTGGTCCAGAGACCCCATTGTTCACTTAAGTGGCTGCCCTGGCCCTCCTGCATCCATGTATCCATTCTTCTACAGAAACCAGTGATGTTCTAAAAATTCAGATTTGATCATAAAATCTCACATCTGCACTCACAAACCCCTCCCACTTAAGACCTTCCAATGGCTTCCCATTGCTTATGGGACAAAAGTCACACTTCATCATCACTCTCCTCACCCTCATCCCAGCCCTGCCTGGGAGGTGCCTCTACTATCTCTCCCGAGCAGGCCTCTGATTTCCAAATCGCAGTTCAAGCCTTGCCTTGCCTTGCCTTAATATCTTGATGTCTCTGGGTCTTGTGCCAGACTGGATCCCCTGAGACAAGGGATGCAAGACCAGCTCCAGGTGACACCTGGAGGTGAAAACCAACACTATGGCTACCCCGGGGAATGGAGAGGAAAGAGGGAAAGGAAGGAATGGAGTGGTGGAGCAGTTATTACTTTGCAACAGTACCCTATAGTTTCCAATGGGCTTTCCCTAGACAGGTGAGTCTGATGAACTGAAACCAGGCCATGTGCCCAAGACCTCACTACCAGGAGGACTGAGAAAGTGGGTACTGCCCTTTCCACTTCTCCTCTCCTCCAAGACTCATAGGGTGGAGAATTCCCCAAATACAAAAAGGAGTTTTAGATACTGGGTCTCCAATAAAAGAAAACATCTTCCTCCAACTCAGCTCATTGCAGAGTATAGCTTTCCCAAGGAAGCTGGCCAAAAGCCTCCACCCAGGCCCAGGTGACATTTTTCACCTCTCTAGCTCCCCAGATCCTAGGAGCAGGGCCATCTCCCACCAAGCACCCACCACATTCCCATCCTGCTCCTCCACATGCCATGACAGGGAAAACTTTGAGGCAGAAAAACACGCTGAAAATCAGCCGGCAAATGGAGCCCTTTCATGTTGCCCGTGATCGGCAGCTAGGAAGGTAAGATCAGATATGGAAGTGTTTGATGAGGTTAAGTCCATTTCCAACCCTTTATTCTGGCGTTTAAAACCATCATCTGTTTTAAGAAGTGAAGGGCTTTAATGTGCAGGGGGTACAGAAAGAATCGGGCTCTTACTCCATGGAGAGCACCAGGAGGCAGAAGCTGTGGAAAGTTCTGGAACTTTTTTCCTCTGACTGCATAAGGGGGAGAAGCCCCTACCTGCTGAGCTTTAAAAATGGTTGCTAATGATCTACAGCTGTGCTGAAATACAGACCTGAGTTAATTATAAATCCGAGTGGGGTGAGTATAGGATTGATGCATCTCCTTGGAGACACTGAGCCTAAGTAGGCCCCTTCCCAAAACAGAAACAAAAGGAAACAGATGTGTGTTCTTCCTCTGTTGGTGGGTTGGCCCCAGAGCCCTGCTAAAATCCTATTTTTTCTACAAAGCTCTCACTGATGAGTGACTCCTTGCTCTGTATCTCCTAGAGCATCTGTCATCTCTACCATTTGTTTCTTCCTTAGTATAGATCATTTATTTGTTAATGTGCTCATCAAACCCTTATTAAGCCATGCTATATGCTACTCAGAAGGTTTGAGGTGGAAGGGCCCTGGAAGATCTTTTTACATGCAATGAAACTGAGACAACCCTGGGAATTTAGTTAAGAGTAGGGGTGGGGAATGACTTGCCCAAGGTCAAACTGTCTCAGTGGGTCCTCTGGGCGACCACAACTCTCAATAAACTGGTCCCTGTTAATATCTTCCCTCCGGGCTCTGTCTTCCAGAGAAGGCTACTACCATGACCTGTGATCTACTCACAAGTCTCTCCACCCCGTTAGACTGATCTGTGGGCTCAGACCAGTGATTCTCAACCCTGGCTGCCTATTGGAATTACTTGGGGAGATTTGAAAATTATTTATGCCTGGGTTCTACCCCAGGGATTTTTATTTCACCAGTATGGTGTGTGGCCTGGGCATTAGGAGTTTTAACACCATGACCAGCTCCCTCCCAGCCCAGTAATTCCAAAAAGCATTCAAGGTTGAGAAGCACTATTCCAGAGCAGTGCTTCTCAAACTTCAGTGTGCACACATATCACATGGTGATCTGGCTAAAGTGCAGATTCAGTAGGTCTGGGCTACAGCTCAGGATTCTGCATTTCTAACAAGCTCTCAGGTGATGCTGATGCTGCTGGTCTTTGAATTGTACTTTGCATAGGAAGGCTCTAGAACCGCATTTCCCAACTCCAGAACTATTGGCATTTTGGCCTGGATAATTCTTTGGCTGGAGCAGGAGCTGCAGAAGGCACTGTCCTGTGCATTGTAGGATGTTTAGCAGCAGCTCTCTCTGCTCGCCAGATGTCACTAGCACCTCCCCAAACTATGGCAAACAAAACATTCCCAGACAACACCAAATGTTTTCTGGAAAGAACACAATCACTCCCAGTTAAGAACTACTTCTTTAGGGGACAACTGAAGCTTAGCATCTCTCACTTTTCTATCTACTGACCCAAAGTCCTTTTACCATACGTCGTTACCTTGCTAATTATTTTTTCACACATATCTTATTTACTAGTTTGTTAATTGCTTAAAAGTAAAGATTACATCCTATCTGTTCATTGATCAGTGATTCAACAAATACTTAGTGAGTGCCAAGGAATGCATTAGACTCAAAGATGATAACAAAGGTAGCTAAAAGCTGTGCACGCAAAATCCTCTCAATCCTCGATACATTCCTTGGAGGTAGGTTCTGGGGTTAGCCCCATATTACAGATAAGGCAACTGAGGTCAGACAAATTAAGTAACTTGCCCCAGATCACACAGTTAGTAAGTTATAGAAACAAAAGCAACAATGAATGGGATATAGATTCTTCCCAGTGGAGTCCACAGTCATGCAGTCAACATAAATATCCATGCTCCTGACTCTCTCTCTATGTAATAAGCACTAGATCAGCAGCTGGGGCAGAGGGCACACACAAAGAAAATGGTCAGTTCTGCAGGAGGAGTGGGAGGGAGAAAGGGGAAGACCTCACCCAGGAGGTAACAGATGAGTTGAGAACAGATGCATTGAGAAGAATTTCATAATAATCACCCTCACCAGAGTGGGAACTTCTCAAGGGTTCAAGAGACAGTCTCTTGTTTATTCTATCATCAATTCCTTGCATGGTACTGGGCACACCATAGATGTTCAATAAATATTTGGTGAATAAATGAACAAAGCAGAGAACAGCACCAGCAAAAGTGCGGAGGTGTGTAAGCAGGTGATGTGCTTGAAGAAGCAAATGGGCCAGCAGCCCAGGCATTAGGTGGAAGGGGAGAGAGCCGGGCAGTCTCTGCCATTCCAACCCCTGCACCATGCAGTTTGGTTTCCTCTCACGGTGCATTGGGGTAAGGCAGTGGGGATTGGGGAAGCTCTAGGGAAGTGCCTCCCAGCCCCCATGCTCCTCTCCCAAAGCACAGGACTCCCTGTCTCAGGATGGGACAAGTTTCTGATGAGTGCAGGGAAGTAAGATAAAGGAGCAGCTACAATTAGTATATGGGGAAGGAATCATATCTGTTTTGTGCTCTTTTTAAAAAAAAAAAAAATCTTACTATCCCAGTAGATGTCTCAGAGAGAGACTACCAGACATATTGTACCTCCTGATGAAAGGACACAAAACCACCTAGGAAGCTCATCCAGGCCCCCAGGTGGAATGATTAATTTATAAGAGATTTGGAGGATAGAGGAGCACGTCAAACTTCACCATGGGGATGCAACCAACAAAGTTCAGGCTGTGGGGAGCTCCACGGGACAAATGACTGTTTTTTGGAATAGATTAATTGTAAGGGAAGAGAAAAAAGAGTGAGACTCTATAAAGTAAAAGATACTTAGAAACATTTCAACCATTTGCAATGTGTAGACTTTTTGAGTCCTTGTTCAAACAACTGTAAAAAAAAAAGAAAAAAGAGGTGGGGCCAGGCACAGTGGCTCATGCCTGTAATCCCAGCACTTTGGGAGGCCAAGGTGGGTGGATCACTTGAGGTCAGGAGTTCGAGACAAGCCTGGCCAACATGGTGAAACCCCATTTCCACTAAAAATACAAAAATTAGCTGGGGGTGGGTGGCGCACACCTGTAATCCCAACTACTGGGAAGTCTGAGGCAGGAGAATTGCTTGAACCCAGAAGGTGGAGTTTGCAGTGAGCCAAAATCACCCCACAACACTCCAGCTTGGGAAATGGCTTGAGACTGCATCTCAACAACAACAGAACAGATAAGATAGGTGGAAATTTTGACACTGGATATTTGATGATATTAAGAAATTATTGTTAAATTTTTAGGTGTGATAATGGTTTCGAGGTTATAGTTTTTAAAGACCCTTTATCTTTTAGAGGTCCATACAGAAATACTTACAGATGGGATATCAATGGCTGAGAGAAAAAGGGTGAAAATACAGATGGCACAAGATCGGCTCCAAGCTGGTAATTATTGAAACTGGGAAATGGGTACACAGGCTTCACTATACTATTCCATTTTTATTCCTTTTTTTTTCTAAGTTTTATTGAAGTACAATTTACCATACAACTCATCCATTTAAAGTATACAACTCAATGACTTTTAGTATATTCAGAGTTGTGCATCCATTATCACTGGCAATTTCATAACATTTATTACCCTAAAGAGAAATGCCCCTTAGCCATAACCTCTCAATTCCACCCTACCTCTACCACCAGCCCTAGGAAATCACTCATCTACTTTCTGTCTCTATGGATTTGCCTATCTTGAACGTTTCACAGAAATGGAATCCTGCAATTTATGGTCCTTTGTGACTAGCTTCTTTGTTTTTTGGAGACGGAGTCTCGCTTTGTCACCCAGGCTGGCAGGTTCATGCCATTCTCCTGCCTCAGCCTCCCGAGTAGCTGGGACTACAGGCATGTGCCACCATGCCCGGCTAATTTTTTTGTATTTTTAGTAGAGATGGGGTTTCACCATGTTAAGCAGGCTGGTCTCGATCTCCTGACCTCATGATCCACCTGCCTCGGCCTCCCAAAGGGCTGGGATTACAGGCATGAGCCACCGCGCCCGGCCTAGCTTCTTTCACTTAGTATAATGCTTTCAAGGTATATCGATATTGTAGCATGTATCAAAACATTTCTTTTTATTGCCATAAAATTATCTATTATATAGATATACCACATTTTATTTCTCAATTTATCCACTGATAAACATTTAGGTTATTTCCGCTTTGAAGCTATAATGAATAATGCCGCTATGAACTTGTGTACAGGTTTTTGTGTGGACATATTTTCATTTCTCTTGGAAATCTACAATCATACATCTAGGAATGAAATTGCTGGATCATATGATAACTCCATGTTTAACCCTTTAAGAAATTGCCTGTAATCCCAGCACTTTGGGAGGCCGAGGCGGGCGGATCACAAGGTCAGGTGATCGAGACCAGCCTGGCTTATAGGTGAAACCCTGTCTCTACTAAAAATACAAAAAGTAGCCGGGCGTGGTGGCAGGTGCCTGTAGTCCCAGCTACTCGGGAGGTTGAGGCAGGAGAATGGCGTGAACCCGGGAGGCGGAGTTTGCAGTGAGCCGAGATCGCATCATGGCACTCCAGCCTGGGAAACAGAGCAAGACTCTCTCAAAACAAAACAAAACAAAAACTTGCCAAACTATTTTCCAAAGTAGCTGTGCCATTTTATATTCCTACCAGAAATATCCTGTTTTTATATACATTAGAAATTTTCCATCATAAACTTGAGTTTTTACAAAAAACTTACCCTCACTGGCTGGAAACCACCAATGCATCACCACCATGTCGACCACTATGACTTTTTCTAACGTGTTCATGTCCATTTTATCAACATGGGCACTCTGATATGAGATCACAAATCACTGTCATTTTTAATACCTTCCTTTTTGTCAAGGTTTTAGACATAGACCTTCTCCATTTCACTTTTGGGGGCATAGCCCCTGAAAAAGCCCAAAAGATTGGATTCAGTAAATGATCTAAAGCAAGTTCCCAGAGCAGAGGGAATTTGAGGCAGAAGTCTCGGCACGGCAGTGAAGCTAAGTAAATGCTTGCATGATGACTGCCTCAAGATAATGACATAAAATGAAGGCCACAAAGGCAATAATTGCCATGGTAAGATGCAGGGAGGAGAGAGAGTCTTTGGAGCCCCAAGGTTAAATGCTGGGGCATAAAGAGATGTAAACAAGAGAAATCTTTCAGCACAACAATTTGGGAAGTAATGGCCCACGCAGTCACATTCGGCAGGTGTACAGCAAGCACTTGGCTGCATTAAGCCCTCCCAGGTTTCCATTTTCTCTTGTCAAGAGGTCTTTGACTGAAGACACAATTGTCTTCCAGAGAAAGGCTGAAAGGCCATGTGAATGACTTGAGTGATAGGCTGTAACATCTTGGATGCTCAAGAAAGAGCAATGCTAATGGATTTGTACACTAAATAACAAGAAGAGAAGGGGGAGAGGCCCCACCTCGGCCTTGCCACAGCACATCTTCTGGGACATTGCTGCAGAATCCAGGCTTTGGTTTAAAGAATAAAAGTCCCTCTCTCATGAGGACAAAGGATATCTGGGTTCCTGGGAATGCAGACCTGACTCCCCTTCCCCCTTACAGTCAGCCTGGACTGAGCTTTGTTTCTCAAATTCTCCAAAGACCAGGCAGGTATTCCCTCAAAATCCCAGGACAAGTAAGTTTCCCGGCCAGCCTCCCACAAGCATGCTCTGACCCAGGCCCAAGGTAGCCCTACCCTTTCTGGTGTACCTGATAGCAAAGCATCCTGAGTGATCTCCCAGCCTGCCAGGTGAAACAGTCCGACCCTTCCTAGAAGTCTACAAGGCCCCTAGAATGCTCAAATAAGCACTGTCATGGGATAATACCATCAATGGCATGTCATAGAATGCAGGCACCACAGAGGACCCCAGGGTCATCCTGGTCCAATATCCTCTCCTTAGAAACAAGGACACTGAGAACCAGACAGGGTCCATGACCCTATGGGGTCACGTGATCAGCTCATGTCAGGCTGTGGGATTCCACCACTTTCCCTCACAGAGGCGGCAGTTCACTGGAGACAATAAAGAATATCACTTAAGATTCCTATCTCTATTGTATCTGACTCCAGGGATGAGACAAGGAGACCTAAGATTTTTATATTCTAATATTTAGGTAACCATAACCTAAAACCACATCTTTTGATAGCTTTTTTTTTTTTTTTTTTTTTTTTTTTGAGACAGTCTTGCTCTGTCACCCAGGCTAAGAATAGTGGCATGATCTCAGCTCACTGCAAACTCCGCCTCCTAGGTTCGAGTGATTCTCCTGCCTCAGCCTCCCGAGTAGCTGGGATTACAGGCGTGCCACCACGCCCAGCTAATTTTTGTATTTCTGGTAGAGATGGGGTTTCACCATGTTGGCCAGGCTGGCCACAAACTCCTCAAGTGATCTGCCCACCTCAGCCTCCTGAAGGGCTGGGATTACAGGCGTGAACCACCGCACCCAGCCTTGATAGCCTTTACTGCAGGTTTAATTGTTCTTGTCTAGGAATGTGGACAATGGCCTTTTGGAGGCCATAAAGTCCATCTCTCTGTATATAAATGAGGAAACTCAGCCCCAGAGAGGAAGTGGAATTTCACAGACACAGCTAATCCTGCTTCAGTGCCCCAATGCTTGGGAAGGGCATCACCCACCATCCCTCTGGAAACCAAGGACACACTCTTGAGAGGCACCATCACCAACACCACCCCATCCAATCTATCCCCAATCTGCCCCTCCTATGTCCTCTCCATTTCCTGGGCCACCTGCTAGAACAGGCTGTCACGGCCTCTGCTTCACCGCTTCACTGCACTCAATCATCTGCCATTGCCCCCAGCCCCAACCATCCTCAAAAACCACAGGTGCAGTGGCTTTACAGTGATGCTGCTCCCCATTTAAAACTCTTGAAGGCCCTAGTAATAAAGCCCAAATCCTGATGTCCAGCAGGTGCTGCCTGGTCTGGCCCCTGTGTGAGCCTCCAAAGTCGTCTTGGTCCACTCCCCACCCCCATTCTCCTTGTTCAAGCCACACTGACCACCTGTCCATCCTTCAAATACATCATGTTCCCTTCCACCCCAGGTCTTTTTCAAGATTGCTGTTCCCTCTCTGGAAAGTTCTCGTCCTGCTACTCACTTGATTCGCTTACAGGTTTTGGTTTGTGTTCTTCCAGGAAGTCTTCTCTGACCCCCAGCACTGGGTGAAGCTCCTGTGCGTAATGCTTTCAGAGCAAACCTTCTTTCCTGAAGAACATTAATCTGGTGTAGAATCATATGCTTATTAATGTGAAGGGGTGAACATAGTCTGTTTCCCTAGGCAATAAGGATGAAATTGGCTTGGTTTCACGGTTATTTCCCAGTGCCTAGCATAGTTCCAGATACCAGGTATATTAGTCTGTTCTCTTGCTGCTAATAAGACATACCAGAGACTGGGTAATTTATTAAAAAAAAAAAAGAGAGAGAGATTGAGAGTTAATTGATTCGCAGTTCCACATGGCTGGGGAGGCCTCACAGTCATGGCAGAAGAGGCAAAAGGCACATCTGACATGGTGGCAGGCAACAGAGAGCATGTAAAACCATTAGATCTTTATAAAACCATCAGATCTCCACGCTACTACACTCCAGTCTTGGCCACAGAGTGATATTCTGTCTCAAAAAAAAAAATACCCTCAGATCTCATGAGACTTACTCACTATCACAAGAACAGCACGAGAAAGACCCGCCCTCATGATTCAATTACCTTCCACTGGGTCCCTCCCACAACACGTGGGAATTGTGGGAGCTACAACTCAAGATGAAATTTTGGTGGGGCCACAGCCAAACCATATTACCAGGTATGTTTTCAGTCATTACACGGGTGGACGACTGGGACAGTTGTTAAGATATTGAAATGTTTCTGTATTCATTGGCAATTAACCACTGCCCCAAACCTTCCCAGTGCCCCATGGTACCCCAGCTAACCCATCCCCTCCTCTGGACCTTTTGGATTCCCCATAATCCAGTAATTAAAGGGTTCATGTGTGGCACAGTGCTCAGATAGTGACAGCTAAATGTTTTAACTATCACACCAGCCTGCATACAACAGACACTTACTAATCATAGGTTGACTGAAAGAATCGTGGTGGAGCTAGTGTTTTAGTCCAGATCTCTCAACTCCCTGTTAGTTATCTTTCTGCTTTGTCCTGCTGTTCCCCGCCCCAGCCCCCAGTTGACATAAAGGACTTTCTTGGCAAGCTCCGGAAGGTGACATGGTCCTGTTCTCTCATGGGTCCTTCTGAGCATCCCCACTCCCCACTCCAGCCTTCAATAGCACTACAGCAGGCACAGGCCTATGCCTGCCTGCCTGGGCTCTGAAGTCCATGGCATATGGTTGGCAGCAGGAGTAGAGGCATGCAGGTACCCTTGCCTCACCCTCTGCTGAAATTCTCTAGGGAATTCCCACTTCAGCAGAAGTCATGTGACCCTAGGAACTCCACTCACCATTTCAAAAGAATATGACCACCTAAATACCAACTCTTCACACCAGGCAGTCTTTCCTCTGAAGGAGCAAGGTGAAAGAAGGAAAATTTTTCTTTCATTAAAGAAGATACTTGGCCTGGGTGCAGTGGCTCACACCTGTAATCCTAGCACACTGGGGGCCAAGGTAGGAGGATCACTGGAGTCCAGGAGTTTGAGACCAGCCTGGGCAACATAGAGAAACCCTGTCTTTACAAAAAAAAAAAAAAAGTTTTAAGAATTAGCAGGGCATGGTGGTGTGTGTCTGTAGTTCCAGTTACTAGGGAGGTTGAGGCAGGGGAATCACTTGAGCCCGGGACGTTGAGGCTGCAGTGAGCCATGACTGTGCCACTGCACTCCCGCCTGGGTGACAGAGCAAGACCCTGTATCAAAAAAGACAAAAACAGAAAAAGATACTCAGTTGCAGCCATTTTTTTTTTCTTGGGCCACCCACATCATCGCGGAGCTCCCTAAGTTCTGGGCATTGAGAAGGCGGTACCTTTCTTAGTTTGAGTTTCCCCAAAAGCAGAACCTAGGTATAAGTGGTTTATTTGAGAGTTGAGCCAAGAAAGCACTAGAGGGAGAAAGAAAGTAACACCATAAAGAGGATGCTAACGGACTAATGATCAGGCTACAGCTGCAGGCAGCTGGGCTCAATCTCACAACAGACCTGAGAGACTGTGGAGGTCGCTTCTGAATTGCCTGTTAGAGGGGCAAGGAAGCAGGGGTAGTTATCCACCAATTCCTATCCATCATTGATTGAGAGAGTCCTTCTGGGGCATTCATTCCCTGGCACTTCTGGCTTGCCCTGTGATCTGGCCAAGCACAGTCAGGAGCCATTAGAGTAGCTGGGAGCTGTCTGCTGGGCACCTCATGCAGGGTCAAGGGGATATGTGTGGGGACCCCAACAGCACCAGCTATAGAATTCAAATGCCTTAAAGTGGAAACTCTTAGAGACCACCAAGGAAGCTTCCCTTTGAGCAGTGTGGTGAAGTGGGAAGAGACTGGTCTTTGAAATCCAAGCCTTGAACTTGAATCTCGTTCTGGTATTTACTAGCTGGGCCACTGGGTGAGTTTATGTCTCTAAACATCGTTTTTTTCATCTGTAAAGATTATACTAAAGATTAAGTTAAATGCTATATATAAAGTGGTACTAAACTGGGCACATAGAAAGTGTAGTGCTGGAACATTATCAATGATAATTGACATAATCATAGTTACTATTTAAATAAAGTACATCTTGAGTTTCTCATGATCTAGAAGGCTCACGAAGCTGAGACTTTAGGAAGGGTAATGTCTGCTCTATTTAAATGTAGGAGTAGACAAGTTTAACCCTTGACTTTCTTTAATTCATTCACTCATTTCTTCGTTCATTCAACAAATATTTATTAAGACTGCATCTCTATTACCTCATCAGCCAAAAAAAAAAAAAAAAAGCGTTGTAATCATTGCTGCAACAATTATTTCTCAAGTAGCTTCTAGCATTTACTTTCCTTTTCAGGAAGACAACTGACTATAATGAAAAAAAAAATGGTATAATGGTTCTTAAATGCTAATTCTGTCCACTTAGTAGCTACGTGACTTTGAGCAAGTTTCTTATCTGTTCTATATTTCTTCATCTGTAAAATGGGTATGATAGCCACCCCACAGGGCTGCTGCAAAACTTAAAAGGAACAGCATCCTATAAATCTCTTACAGTGTCAGGCACATAATAGGAACTCAGCATTGGTTGGTTCCATCTTATCTCCAGGGTATACGTGGTCCAGTAACTAAATGTTTAGGGGTTTTAAGTAAACATTTCAGACTTCTGGGTAGAGATAAGAATGATACAGTGAGACATAATGGAAGCTGAGCTTATCAGCAACACGTTTATGCTACATGACAGTACAAGGCCTACTGGGGGGTGACACTCAAGTTTGAGTCTTACTCAGCCAGTCTTTCCTCACTTCCAACACAGTGCCTGCACATAGTAGGGACCTTATCAATGTGTGTTGATAAATAAATAAAACAAATAGGCTGCTTTTCTGAACAGAAGAGCACAACAAAAATATACTTCAAAGAAGACACCATGTGCAAAGCCAAGATCTTTGAAGACAAGTACGATAGCATTTCTTTGTTTTGTGTTGTTTTTCATTTTGGGGGATTTTTGCTTTGTTTTGTTTTTTGAGACGGGATCTCACTCTGTCTCCCAGGCTAGAGTGCAGTGGCGTGATCTTGGCTCACTGCGGCCTCAACCTCCTGGATTCAAGTCATGCTCCCACCTCAGCCTTTCCAGTAGCTGGGACTACAGGCATGCACGGCCACGCCCAGCTTATTTTTTGTATTTTTTGTAGAGACAGTGTTTCATCATGTTGCCCAGGCTGTTCTCAAATTCCTGGACTCAAGCAATCTACCTGCCTTGGCTTTCCAAAGTGCTGGGATTACAGGTGTGAGCCATCATGCCCAGCTACGGTAGCATTTCTTGCTGCCCGTAACAAGCCAGGTGGGAACCTGATTCAATAATGACCTAGCTTAATGGAATAAAATGTCTCCTAAGACCAAGCTCTCCCTGCACTGTAAATACAAATCACTTGACTAGTAGGACCTATTCTGAAGAGAACCATTAAGCTCCTAATCATTTAATATATATATCGTTTGGTCTAAAAGGCAGAAAACTGAAGAAGCACAAATAGCAGAAAACTGCAGTGTCTTACTACTCAAAGCACGGTCCACTGAGCAATACTGGCATCATGTGAAAGCTTGTGCAGAAAGGTAGAAGCTCAGGTCCTGCCCCAGACCTGCTGGATCAGAATCTGCAGTTTACAAGCCCCCCTAGTGATTCTCAAATGTGGGATACATCGACACTGGTTTTATAACTTGGCTGAACATCATCTGGGGAGTTGTTTTTGTTTTTTTGTTTGTTTGTTTGTTTGCTTGAGACAGGGTCTTACTCTGTTGCCCAGGCTGGAGTGCAGTAGCGTGATCTCCACTCACTGCAAACTCTACCTCCTGGATTCAAGCGATTCTCCTGTCTCAGTCTCCCGAGTAGCTGAGACCACAGGCACCCACCACCACAACTGGCTAATTTTTGTATTTTTAGTAAAGACAGGGTTTCACCATGTTGACCAGGCTGGTCTCAAACTCTTGACCTCAAGTGATCCACCCACCTCGGCCTCCCAAAGTGCTGGGATTACAGGCATGAGTCACCTTGCCTGGCCTATTTGGGGAGTTTTTTAAAAAATATTGATGCCTGGGCTCCACCTCCAAGATGCTAGGTTCTTTGGTCAGGAATGCAGTTTGGACAAAGTTATTATTAAAAAAAAAAAAAAAAGAAAGAAAGAAAGAAAGTGATTTGAATCCCTCCAGGGAATTCTAATTCGCAGCCCGGGTGGAGTTCTCTGCCTGAACCACCACCAGGCAGCTAACGCAGGGAAAGGACCCATTTTCTTGGGTAGAATTACCTCCCTGAGTTCTTTATGGTACCTCATATCTGGTCATGAGGAAGGCGGATTTCCTGTCATCTTGGGGCCAGGCCCCAAGAGGAGAGGAGAAAGAGTTAACCCGGAATCCAGCCTTCCCAGTCCCTGTTTCGTGTGTGCCTGTCCTCTGCTGAGCCTCATTCGCAGCCCTGTAGCTTGGACATCTGGTTCCGTTCCTTGGAAATGGCTCCTCTTCTCATTGCTTCCCCCTCCTCAGGGACAGCTTTCCTGATTCTTGCCCAGAAGGATGACCTGGGGGCAGCAGGATCTAGCCCCGGAATGTCCCCACAGCCTCCTCCCAAGTCCAGACTTCCAGGTGGGGTTTTTGAAGTGATTACATCAGCCCGTTCATCAGAAATGTTCCAACCCTCCCAGGAATCTCTTTGGGACAAGTACAAGGTTCTGGCTAATTTTAAACATAATTAAAAGATGTTCTTCCTTTCTTTCAAGGCATGCTCAATTTCCATAGCCCTCCGCTCCTTGGGATACAGTTCCTCTGAGGTCTTTTTTTTTCTTTTCAGTTTTTCAGATTTTTTTCCCCCAAATGAGAACACTTGCAACAGATTCAAATTCTTTGCTTATTTGGCCCAGTTTATCAGCAGATAGTATTTTTACAACGCAGAAAGGTTTTTAATGGGATGTGGAAAATGTCTTTTCCCCTGAAACACTAATAATTTTTAAAAATCCCTTCTTTTATTTTCTTCAAATTGCTTTTTATAACCCATTCAGCATTTTCAGGGACATAATTAAAACATCAAACAGTTTTCCTGCTGGTTATGCTAAAATTTGAATACTTGAGGCAGCCACTATTATTAGATATTAAAATGGACTTGAGTATTTATTAAAAAGATCCTCTTAAGTAACTATTCATTTGGGTTTGCTCTGTTTAATATAAAGACAACCCCCATAATGTGAAAATACCTGTTTCTAATAAAGACCTTAATTGGTAGCAGGAGGATATTTTTTAAAAATATAAAATATGTATTTTGTTCACTATTTTTCCAGCTTAATGTGACTAATTTCCCCATTCAACTTTATCCCTAAGGAAAAATACAGAAAGAAAGGCCATTACCAATACATGAAGCTCAGTAGTTTGCTTTCGTTGGACGTAATTGCTATCAGGAAGGCTAGTAGCCGGGTAATTTTGGTTTAAATGAGTACATAGCCTGAAAAGGGATAAATTAACCTTTGCAGGACTGAAATTAGATTCCAATGAGTGAATGTTCTAGTTCAACACACACTAAGTCAAGGGGAGGGGAAAATGTTGCCTGGGAAGAAAAGCTGGTGAAATGCTAAGCACTCACTCAGTGGTTGGGGGAGAACAGGGCAGCCAACATGGAGAAAAAGAAGGAGCAGGCCAGGTGTGGTGGCTCACGGCTGTAATCCCAGCACTTTGGGAAGCCAAGGCAGGTGGATCACCTGAGGTCAGGAGTTCAAGACCAGCTTGGCCAACATGGTGAAACCCCATCTCTACTAAAAATACAAAAATTAGCTGAACACGGTGGTCCATGCCTGTAGTTCCAGCTACTCAGGAGGCTGAGGCTGGAGAATCACTTGAACCTGAGAGGTGGAGACTGCAGTGAGCCGAGATGCGCCACTGCACCCCAGCATGGACAACAGAGACTCTGTCTCTAAATAAATAAATAAATAAATACAAATAATAAATAATAAAATGTAAATAAATAAAATAAAACAAGGGGCAGAAATGGTGGAAACCACAAGCATTTGTTTCTCTTGCTTTTTCAAGGGTTTGTGGACACTTTCTAGATAAATCATTTTTCTCTTTTCACAAAACCCTGGCAAGCTTCTCATAGATAAAAGCAGATTAGGTCAATTCATTCGACCCACTATGATTACTGGCACCTGACATGATAGAGCCACATCTGATACACAAGGAATAATGGTGGGATGAACTTGCAAATGACATGTGAGAATCAGCCCTTGTCTCCCTCGAGCTTACTAAAGCAAGCAAGACTAGTTAGCAAATCTAGAATACAAGATGGTGTGGGCCAACTATCTTTTGAACAGCACAGAATAAATTATTTGGGTTTGGGACACAACAGAACAACAGGAAGTCTTCTCGGTGGAGACAGCATTGCCCTGACCTTGATAAACAACTCAGCTAAAGAAGCTGTGTCCTGTTAAGTGCTCAGAAATTCCTACAACACTGGAGGGTGGAAACTCCTGGGATTTCATGCCTTCAATTTTGCCTACCTGAACTCACACTGTTGAGTTCAATCCTCACTTTTTCTTTTATTTATTTATTTATTTATTTATTTATTTATTTTTAAAGACAGAGTCTTGTTCTGTCACCCAGGCTGGAGTGCAGTGGCATGATCTTGGCTCACTGCAACCTCCGCCTCCCAGGTTCAAGCGATTCTCCTGCCTCAGCCTCCCGAGTAGCTGGGACTACAGGCACATGCCACCATACCCAGATAATTTTTTTTTTTTTTTTTTTGTATTTTTAGTACAGACGGGGTTTCACCACTTTGGCGAGGCTGGTCTTAAACTCCTGATCTCAAGTGATCCACCTGCCTTGGCCTTCCAAAGTGCTGGGATGACAGGTGTGAGCCACTGTGCCCGGCTAATCCTTACTTTCTGTGTGAGATGGAAGAATGATCAGACGATCTGCAAAAATTAACTAGATGTCTACCCTGCACCAGAAACTTAAGTGCTGTGGAGAAATGAGAAGAGAAGAGGTAACAAATTTAGTATCTGCAAATGGCAATCAACTTAAAGAACAGGATGTATACCATCCCACCAGCCTTGCCATCTAAATCTAACAACTGCAGGAAGTATACAGTAGGTTCCAAATAAGTGGCACGGTTGCTGATGCTGTGGAAAGTGAGGACAGGTGTCACCCCCCAGGTCCTGGCAGCTGGGAGAACTAGCTTAAGAACATAGACTTGAACTCAAAGGTGATAAAGACACTGAAGACCCTCCTGTAGGTGAAGAATGCTAACAGGGAAACAGGAGGCAAGGAGGAGAGGAAGACGCATTCCTTGGCTGAGATGCTATTGGCACTTTCAAACCAGAGAACAGACAGTTTCAAAAAGGAGGGAAAGACTTCCCAAGAGAACAATTCCCTCTCCCTTTCTCTGCTTCTTCTGTCCTTTCTTAGCATACCCCAATCCACAGCCCTTATCCAATTTGATGCTGCTGGCCAGCGTTATCTGGGGAAGAACAAGGGCTGGGAAAGGCTCCCTTGCCAAATTCTTCTAGATGAAAGCCTTTCCGTTCTCAGTTCCATAACCCCCACCCACTTGGAGGGCTGGCCTAAACTTCCAGGACCCAAGGTTAAAGACCCTGCACCACAGGTGGGGAGCACAGCTGGGCACATCTCAGCCCGTCCCATGGCCTCTCAAACGGACCTGATGGATGGTAAACACAGAAAAAGAGGCAGAACTCTACAGAGCCAATGCCAAACACATATCTAAAGCCAAGGAATTTTGTTTCACTACCCTTCGTTGAAGTAAAAACAGCTCCAAGAGTATTCCCTGGAGTGTGAGACGGTTCTCTCACATACGGGGTTCAAAGACACTGTGAGGCGTGTAGCGTAGCTGAAAGTGTCTGTATATAATAATGCCTTTATGATGTTGTTTTGTTTCTGGCTTGCCTGTACCTGCATTATTTGAAGACATTGTTTGAGGCTATGAAAAAATATGAATAATATTAGGCCTTGAGATCAAAAATCATTTTTTTACTTCCATGGTTGTTAGCCGCCAATATCCCACGCACAGCTCTCAATTTCCAAAGCAGCAGTGAAATGCTGGAAAGATCAGGTGAGGGATTTTTTTTTTTATTTTCCTTTTTCTCAGTTTTATTTTTGTTATTATACACAGGTATTGATTTTTGAAACTGTTGAAAACTGTTTGATGTGGCAAAAACCAATCATGGGAGGGAAACCACAATTTAAATGTGAGATAAAAAGGAACTATGCGGCCGGGCGCGGTGGCTCAAGCATGTAATCCCAGCACTCTGGGAGGCCAAGACGGGCGGATCACGAGGTCAGGGGATCGAGACCATCCTGGCTAACGCAGTGAAACCCCGTCTCTACTAAAAAAAATACAAAAACTAGCCGGGCGCGGTGGCGGGTGCCTGTAGTCCCAGCTACTCGGGAGGCTGAGGCAGGAGAATGGCGTAAACCCGGGAGGCGGAGCTTGCAGTGAGCTGGGATCCGGCCACTGCACTCCAGCCCGGGCGACAGAGTGAGACTCCGTCTCAAAAAAAAAAAAAAAAAAAAAAAAAAGGAACTATGCATACACGTATAACAAGATGTCGACCCAATGGAACAAACCATTCACTGCCTTCCAGGATGGCCTCATGTGCTCCAGCAACCCAGCGTCTCTGGAGAGCAGATGGCGCCAAGGATCAGCCATCAGCTCTGGCTGGAGAGCCAAAGAGGGTTTTCCATGCAAAAACACACATTGTTGGCCTTTTTTTTTTTTTTTTTTTTTTTTTTGTCTCTTTTTCTCTTTCATCACTCTGCTCATTCGACCTGGCCTAGTGAAGAACTAAGTTAGAAGTTGAATTATTATTGTTATTTTTGCCCCTTTTACTTAATTCACGGGCAGTGCTCAACCCATGTTCCAATAAACTTTAAGGGCCAGAGTCACAGCTGACAGGAGTTCACCTCAGATTGATCCGCTTTCAGACGCAGTGGGCTCCAGGATCCACTATGTCTAATCCTCCAGATGTGCCGCGTCTAGCATCTAACACGGGAACTCTAATATCTGCCATTCATGATTTCCTGACCGGAAGACAGGGCATCTCGCTTCCGGCCTGGTTTAACCTCTAACTCAGTCACAAGTTTGCACACTTCACTGTGTTTTCTGGGCCTCAATTTCTTTATGCCTTCTCCATTCTCCCACTTACTGAGACTCAGAGTCAGAAGGTTATTGATGCCTCTGTCTTCATTGGCCACATTCCCAACCAGTTTCTGTCTTAGAGTCATGGCCTCCAACCACCCCACCTTTCCATCCTGGCTGCCCTTGCCAGGGTTCAGGCACTCACCACCTCTTGCCTTGACACTACCAAGGGCTCCTAATGCATCTCCCATCTCCAGTTTCTCCCCCTTTTCCTTCCTGCACTCCACCCTCACACCACTTTCAGATTCACCGCCATAAACACTTCTCTAATTCTGTCCTTAACCTGTTCAAAGCCCATCAGTGGTTCCCCACTGCCTCTCAGTAAAGGTGATACTGTGCTTCTCACTCAGCCAGTCCCACTCCTCTACAAGCTGCCTCGGCCTCTGTTTTTGTCCCACCGCTCCCCTAAAACCACCAACTCTCCAGCCAAACAGCACAGCTTGCTTTTTCCATGTCCCCTGTGCCTTCTGTCCCCACCCACTCACTAACCCCGAGTTCTCTTTCTGGAGTGCCCTTGACCCACCACCTCCAGCTGCACCCCAATCTCTGCAGAGAAAAAGCTCTTCTATTTGCTTTATGTATAAGAAGGCTAAGCAAAACATTATTCATAGTTGTGAGAAAATAGAAACAAATTGAATGTCTTACTGGAAAATAAGTTATTGGACAAACATGCATGACTTTATATATGTCTTTGAAGAATATTTAATGATATGTGAAAATGCATTATTCTGCTAAGTGAGTAGACTTCAAAAGTATTTATTCAGTATAAGCCCAATTTTGTGAAATATATACATGTGTATGTGTGCGGATGTATATGTGTGTGTGTGTGTGTGTACACACACACACATCAATAAAAATATGGAAGACTATATCAAAATGTTACTTGTGTTTTCTCTCTGGGTGCTGGGATTATGAGTATTTTAATTTTCTTCTTTACGCTTCTTATATTTGCTATAATGAAGGTGTATTGTTTTTATTATTTAAAAGTGCCAGAAATAAAACAGTGCAATGGCGCATGCCTGTAGTCCCAGCTGCTTCAGAGGCTGAGGTGGGAGGATCACTTGAGCCCAGGAGTTTGAGGCTGGCCTAAGCAACATAGCAAGATATCATTTCTTTAAAAAAAAAAAAAAGTGAGCAAATAAACAATAAAAATCCTACTATTGTTCAAGTGTCACCTCAAAGTTTATTCTTTCTTCAAAGCCTATTTTGATGCTGTACTTCCTGCCCCAAACCACTGACTTCTACCAATTGCATGTAACTGTCTCTTCATTTGAGACCCCTACCATGGCATGTGCTTTGTATTTAAGCTGTTGTGTACATCTTTGCCCCTCCCTCTTGACTCTGCAGGACCTAGGAGCAAGGACTCCAAATCATGACTGTCTCCTCACTCAGCCCAGCACACAGCTGAGTGTGCTCCATGAGTGTTTTCTGCCTGAGTTGGCCACACACAGCCTCTATGGCTAAAAGGGTCATTGCCTGGAGAGTCTAAACATCTGCATTAACCATCCTAGGCATCTCAGTGCATCTTGTCCTGCAGGGAACTAGCCTGAAGAGAAGTAGCTCAAATAACCTTTATTTATTTATTTCTTCAGAAAAGAAGAGAATGCCAGTGTCAACTCACCTCTGGTCTCTTTGTGTTAGCAAGTTCAAGAGACAGTTGGCAATATTGACTGCAGAATACAAAGATGAAATTCAAGGGTTCCTAGAGGATGTCTGTCCCTAGAAACAAAGGACATCCTCATCTTAAAAACGTAAGTACTAGATGTACAGTCATGACTCATTCCCTTCACCTCCTAAGTCTTGGGCTAGAAGTGTTGAATGTCATAGACTGAGACCAACATGGCCAGCCATCTCACCCTGATCTCTAGTACCAGGGTTTTCCAAGAGTTGTCATCAACTTGGACCTCAATCCAAGACTCTGAAGACTCAAAGATCCCCAAGTGCAAGGATGTTCTCTTCCTGCCTCCTGATGCCTTGCCAACAGGAACATTTCTGCAGCCCCTATCATTTCCTTTTCCCTCACCATGCAAGAGAAATGCAGTTAACTGATATGTGTAGGAAGGACTCACAGAAATCACCCAGTTAGGTGGTGGCTCAAGAACACAGTGGGGAGTGGGATACATTTCCCACTTTGGAGGAGAACCAGCGTATGGAAGGACAATTTAAGAGTTACCATGAACCTCCAAATATGCCTGCCATTTTCCAAGTCTTCTTCATCCTCAGATCCCACTCAAGTCCCTTCCCCATAAGGAAATCCTTTGAGACTATCCATCCATCTATAATCACTTCCTTCTCTGAACCCCTACAGCCAACTCAATACCCACCTTTTGAAGTTTCTGAAAATTATTGATACTGTAAATAAAGCATCCAACACAGGACTGAACATGTAGTAGGTGTTCAATTATTATCCCTAATAAGACATTGTGTAGTCTTTATTAGTGCTTATCTCTTCAATTGAATGGGAGCTCCTTGAAGATGAGAATCGTGTCTTCAGAAGTAAAGCTTAACTATTTATCATCATTGGGAAATGGATTGTTCTAGACCACAGGAATTTCCTGGGTAGCTGCGAGTTTAACTCTCTGAGGATGGCACACAGATATCCTCAGATAAGTTGGTTCTGACTATTGTACCACAACACCCCCCAACCGTGAGCCCTGACACATAGCAGAGTCTAGGAAGGGTTAAGTCAGTATGTCCAACACTGCTGAGACGTGCAAGGGTTTCTGTGTTTCTTACCACAGAGCAATCCCACATCTCCTACTTCTTCACTAACGTCTACCTCTCCTCTTTGGGAGTCAGTCCTTTGCTTACTGTCATCAAATCTAATCCCTCGACAGCCCCTGTAACTGCTTCTTATTGTTGACACTCTTCCTACTTATCTCTTCCTTGGGCTTCATCCACCTCTTCCTTGTCTCCTCTTAAATACATCTTGGCTCTTGTGTGGAAATGTGTGGCCTCCCCTTCTCAGGTCACAGCATCTGGGGTCCTCCCTCCTTGGGTCCTCACATCCCCACTGAGGCCAGTTCTCATGCTGGACCATGATCATAAGCCTCCAGATAATAGAGGTTCTCACCCTCCTTCTAAATGACCGCCACTCCTGGTAGAGAATTAAAGATGTTCGATATTCCATAAAAAACTGGCTAGTTGACTCTGCAAAGTAGTTACTGAACAAGAAACTTCTTACTGCTCAGGACTATCTTTGGCTTCTGCACGTAA
Organism: Piliocolobus tephrosceles; assembly: GCF_002776525.5. Lineage (NCBI taxonomy): Eukaryota > Metazoa > Chordata > Mammalia > Primates > Cercopithecidae > Piliocolobus > Piliocolobus tephrosceles. Next base: position 20,388,405 of record NC_045442.1, read on the forward strand.
AGGATCAGTGTGAGCCACAGAAACTTCCCTAAGCCATGCAAGGTTGTGCCGAGTTTTGTGGGGAATAGAAAGTTTTAGGTGAATTGGTTTGATTTTTATAATTTCCTAAAGACATTTGACATCAGAAGCTTCTGGGGCTCCAGACGTCTGGGTCTCTGTGGCATGACCCAGCGTGAGGCAAGATGCCAAGAGAACAGACATCGCTCATTCTGCAGCCCTCTGCAGATAATTAGCACAGCTAAGAAGCAAACAAATTCCTGCCTACCGCTCTATCTACGTGGCTCTTATGGAAGTCTGGGAGAAAGGGCCTTTTTCTTTCTCAATCGAGACACGTGGAGGTGACTGGGGAGAAAGGCAGGGAAGATGAAAATGCCATCTCGTGAAGCCACACCGTGACATGCTCTGTGAACTTCTGATTTGCAAATGAAATTTCTCCCACAGACAATGCAGGCAGTATCAAGCCCTGATTGAAGACACAACTCAGGAAAGTCTCCAAGTCAGATTCGGAAAAACCTCCAGCCACTGAAGGCAGAAGGCAGAGCTGGAAATAATGAACCACATTAACTAAGAAATCACAAAAGCCATCTCTATTAGACAGCTGTGCAGGTCAAAAGGAAACCAGACAGGAGACATCAAGAGGAAACTCAAGCTCCCAGGATAATTGCAGTGCAATTAATCCAGGGTGAGTCATGGCCCTGGTGAAAGTGGGATCCTGCTGCAGTTAGGAGGGAGAGGGTGGTGGGACCATCCCTGGCTCTGTCAGCAGCAATTCTCCTTCCTCACCATCTGTGGCACCCAAGGAAACTGCCTCAGGAAGTACGTCACTAAGATGACGTTGCTACAAAAGAACCCAGAAATATCAACCCAGAAAGTGCATCTCCTAGACACCTGGAAATTGTCTTAAAAGCCCATCCCAGTTCTTAGGCCCACTGGGGCTCTGCCAGCTACTTGAAGTGACAGCCAAAGGGCAGGTAAGGGCGAAATGACAGGCAATGAGTGCCTGCAGAGTGCTGGATGTGATGCTGTCCTTTCCATAACCCTATGAGCTAAGTATTTCTATCCCCATTTCATAAATGTGGAAACTGAGCCTCAGGTTAAAGAAAAGCAAGCCAGGAGGAAAACACCAGGAAGCAGAGGTCAAGGTTGAGGGTGGGGCATGAGAGGAGACAGAACACTAATTAATCTACGAAAAGTCCCCCACTTTCTCCTTGCATCCTCCTTGGCCCTTTTCCCCTCTGAATCCTGGGCCTCGAGAAAGGCAGAGGTCCCTCTAAGACTTATATTTAAGTCACAGGCAAGATGAAGCAATGCTTCATCCCTCTAAGCACGCAACACATGCACCAAACCACAGAGAATGGCAATGCTCCGATTATGCAGTGCATCTATCAACAGGGAAGCATGATACACAGGCATCCTCAGGAAGACTCTGGACCAGCAGGTGGTCCCAATGAGGGAGGCAGCCACAAACCATGCTTTGAAAAATGCAATCATAGAACTTTTAAATCCTTGAACTGAAAGTGTGCTAGTTGGTGTTATTAAGCATTTATCCCTCCTCACCCAGGAGTATCTGTGGAGGTCTGAGAACTTTCTGGCATCCAGAAGGGCAAAAACAGGCCAGTCAAGTGTCCAATGACCACTTCTCTCATGTGAGTGTCCCCATGGGAAATGGTATTGGACCTGGCTGGTACCTGCTTTCAATAACCAATTGTCACATATTTAGAACTTTGCAAACTGGTTATTAAATCTTAGCAGCTTGAAATCTGCCATGGTGGGCACTAATTACATCACAATAATTGGCAAACACTAAAAATCAAGGCTATACACACACACACACACACACACACACACACAGAACCAGTTTACTGGTTGCAAGTGACAGAAAGGCTAATCAAACCATCTTGAGTAAGAAGGAAGGCTTACTTGTTGTCATAACTAGAAAGTTCACATGTAGAACTGTTTTTAGAGACAGCTGGATCTAAAAGCTTAAAAGATACCATTAAATCTTTGTCTCTTTCTCCATCTTTCAGTTCTGCCTTTCTCTGTGTTGGTTTTAATCTGCAGATAGACTTTCTCTATCTGGCAAGGAAGATGGTAACTACCTGCCCTGTATCCACATTGACCCAACCTGTAAAACTCTAGGGGGAAAAAAATCATTCTCCTGTTGGCTCTAAAGAAAAGTCCTGAGTGGATTCTGATTAACGTTCTGTCATATGCCCATCCCTGAACTAGTCACTGAGACAAAGTAGAAGGAAGACTGTAATTGGCCAGCAAGGATCATGTGTCCTGCCCTGAGAGAGGGAGGTAGCCACCATGATGGACACTGGGCGATTTTAGACAACCAAGAGCTGGCCAAGTGCAGTGGCTCACACCTGTAATCCCAGCACATTGGGAGGCCAAGGTGGGCGGATCACCTGAGGTCAGGAGTTCGAGACCAGCCTGGTCAACATGGTGAAACCCCGTCTCTACTAAAAATACAATAATTAACTGGGTGTGGTGGTAGATGCCTGTAATCCTAGCTACTCAGGATGCTGAGGCAGGAGAATCCCTTGAACCCAGGAGGTGGAGGTTACAGTGAGCTGAGATCACACTACTGCATTCCAGCCTAGGTGACAGAGAGAAACTCCATCTCAAATCAATCAATCAGTCATAAAAAACCAAGAGCCAGGGATTGATATTTGAGCAACCTCTCTGACTTAGTGAGGCAATGGACAGCAACGCCTTTTGAAATGAAAGGCTTTGCTTAGCCCCTCAGTGCACTGGAGCGTGAGAAAGATGGAGGGAGTCTGCAGGAATGAGGCAATGAAGAAAGCTCATGCACAAGGACTTAATCATTGTCAATGCAATCATGGGAAAATGGTAAACATAGGGTATCAGAGTCAGAAAGCCCTGGGTAACATTGGCTACCACCACATGACTAGTCATAAGGATTCAGTAGAATCCCCAGGAACAGAGCTAAGCAGATGTGAGGCATGTTGCGAATGTCTAGTATGTAGTAGCCACTATCGTTGTTATTACCTCTATCTATCTGTGTGGCCTCAGATTCCTCAGCTATACAAAGAAAATGATGACAATGAGACCTACTTTGTAGGATTATTATGAGGTTCTGCAATGCTGTAGTACAGAACCTGGCCTATCACGGTCATGCCATATAATGGTAACTAGCTTGATAAGGTGGAAATATTATTTTTCAAGATGCCCTTGCTCTTGGCTCGGCTCTTTCTTTGAATCATCAAAATACATTCTTGACATTGTTCTTCCTTTCCTGTGAGTGTATTAAGAAATAGTCAAGGAAATAAGACAATCATTTTGTCTCCAAAAAGAACCTTCTGGAAATGTGTCACTCCAGCAGTTTTTCCAGAGTAGGTGGGTTTCATTGAAGGGAAGTCAGATGTTTGCAAATATTTTCTCTCATGCTGATTTCCTGAGAAAATCGTACAAGTTCCTTAAAAGTTAAGAAAAAAATCCTCCATCTCTCTAACTTCAAAAAAGACATTGAAGGAGATATTAGTGAGGCACACAAGATCTTTAGCAGAGTAGATACTATCAATTGCATATTGCTGCTACTTTTGATATTACGTCAATGACAGGAGTGGGGGCAGAAGTAACAGTTCAGAAAAAAAAATACAGAAGAGACAGACAGGAAGAGTTTTGCCACTCAAAGAATAATAAATGTTTGCAATGGCCTACTGGGCAACGCTGGTGAGGTAAAGACAGTGAGTTCGTTCAAGTAGCAATTAGATGCTATCCTGGGGGAAACACTGTATTCAAGAGAGAAGCATCAATGTGGTGAATGGCTTTTCATGCTCCTAATACTGCCTATGTTCTTTTCGTACTCTTGAGGGTCTGCAGTCCCAGCAGAATCAGTGAACACAGAAATTGGCCCAGCAGTATGCTCTGAGAAACTGGGCCAACAGAAATAATGCCATTCAGATAGGACCACAATTTGCAATGCTCGGCCATAACATCCATTTCATTCCCATTGTCTCTTAGGTCTTGAGAGACAAGGATGATGCCAGGGCAGAAAGTGAAGACAATTACATCCTCAGATCCCCATTAACTATGCTCAACTCTGCTCAATTATGCCAATGAAGACTGCTACATTCCTAGGTTGGGGAATTCAATGTCATATACAAATTGGGTATGAGAGTGTCCTAAATAGGGAAGGCCACTGGCCAAGTGCCAGAGCTTTTCTTCCTGAAAGTCCATCCTGATCTTTGCCTATCCCAGTTCCAGGGAACTTCATTTCTGTGCCACTTTCCCAACATGAGTAAAAGACAAAGTTTTCAGATATTTTCAAAGACACAAACTTTCTAGAATCCATTTGTACCGTAGTATTTCACGTCTACTTTTAAGGTCTTTTAAGTTTTGTGTCAAAGACACAGTTCAAGTTTACAATACAGCTTCTTTATTTCAACGCTGAGATAAGGTATTAGCAGAGTGCTGTCTCCCAAATCCCATACCCAAGTCACATCTTAAAAGAATGGGCAGGTGCACATAGAGTCTTGAACATTAAGGAAAAGAGAGTTAAGGATTGTCAAATGTTTCAGAGGTACCAATCTCAAACATAAGAACTAAAACTAAGGCAAGAGAAAAACATTTTAGAATTTGTATAATTAAAATTTGCAAAAAAATAGAAATATTGGGAATCAAAATTTTGGCCACAAATATAATTAATATGTAGGCTGAAAAACAGTGTGAAATAGATGCAGAGCAACTTAATCATTTAGAAAAATGAGAGGACCTATTTGTGTGGAATCCAGTGTAAAATGATTATGAGCTCAAAATAGGACAGAAAACTGGTTGCTGTTTTCGCTGATTTCATCTAGTAGGATTGTTGTTTCAGATTTTATCTAATAGAATTTTTAGATGGAAAGAATGAAAGGACAGCAGTGAAAATAAATTGTATTTTATTTAATATAATTTATAAATTGTATTTTAATTTATAAATTGTATTTTAATATTCATTATGCACAATACAAAATAAATTGTATTTTAATAGAAAAAATTTTGTAGACCTAATCTTGCATATTTATGGGACCTACTAAGTTTGTAGAAAAATAAGATGACTTTAAACTAAACACATGATACAAAACTTCATAAAACTGAGGATAGAATGAAAAATCCTAGAAGCTTTCAGGTATGAAAAAATATTATCTGTGAAAAAATAAGAAAAAAATGGAATCAGATTTGGAAATAACACACTGATAGAAAAAACAAAGCAATATCTTACATTTCTGAGAGAAAATAATTTTTTTACTATAGTCTCGTATCTACTCAAATTACATTCCCCTGGGAGGACAAAATAAATATTTTGTCTGACATTCAGAAAGTTATAAACGTTATCACATTTATATTCTCTTATTCTGTGAAATAATCACTTCAGCAGAAACAAAAGCAACATGAGCAAGGAGCCAGGCACGGTGGCTCACACATGTAATCACAGCTACTCAGGAGGCTGATGCAGGAGAATTGCTTGAGACCAGGATTTCAAGAATAGCCTGGGCAACATAGCAAGACTCTGTCTCTAAAAGATAAAAAATAAAAATAACATTAGCCAGGTATGGTGGCATGTACCTGTAGTCCCAGTTACTCAGGAGACTGAGTCAGGAGGATCACTTGAGCCCAGGAGTTTGAGGCTGCAGTAAGCAGCCATGATTGCACGACTGCTCTCCAGCCTGGGGACAAAGCAAGACCCCATCTCAGAAAAAAAAAAAAAAAAATTAGCAAGGAGTATACGAGGAATTCAAAACATGGTGTTGTTTAATATATGGTTAAATACAAATAACTTTTGTGCATAATGAAATGTATAAAAATTAATCATATTTGGAAAAATCTCAAATCATACCAACATGAAAACACGATGGGATGGGGAGGGAGGACAATGAAAGCAAGCTAAGGTTAATTAATAAAAGCAAGCTAAGATTATATATATATAAGCAATGAACAAAAGTAAGCTAAGATTAATAAAAGATATATATAAGATTAATAAAAGATAATATAAGATTAATATAAAATATAAGATTAATAAAAGATATATAAAAGCAATTAATAAAGCAAGCTAAGATTGTGTGTGTGTGTGTGTGTGTGTGTGTGTGTGTGTGTGTACCAACTAGACATTAACAGAGAAAAGGATAAATGATGTGTGTAAAAAGTGTGGGGAGGGTCTCCGGTAATGAGTATCTCGCATTGGTATAAACTCCTTCAGATACCATATATAAGCTCAACAAAATATATAAAACAATTTTCTGAAGGAAGTGGAGAGGAACCAAAAGCAGGCAGAAACTGAAAGAGAATCAACACCTGGAAAAAAGGAGCAACAATGGGTGAGTTTCCCATTTTTATAGCTCTCCACCTGAAGACAGACAGTGAGAGGTAGGGCAACTGAAACTTGGGTTGAAACCCATAGTTTCACTGGCTCAAAGATCTACGGGACAGAATTTGTCCACAGAAGCTAAAGAATGAGAAGAAAAGTCTCAGAAAGAAAAGAGCCAGAGAAGAGGAGCCTCAAGTCTATAAATAAACTATGCTGACTAACTTGAATTATGCAAGCATGAGGAAGACTCCAAGAAGTCCAGCTAAGCCAACAACCACAGGGGACCTAGAGTTTGAAGTTCGAGTTAATCAAGTTAAAGGTCTGCTAAAGCAAAAAAATGTCTGTGTACTTCAGAAGATTATAACAACCTTCAAAGTCTTTAAAATGTATCATTTAAAATGTCCAGGACACACACAAAATTACTAGACATGTGAAGAAACAGGAAAATGTGGTTCATATCCAAATGAAAAGGCAATCAAGAAAGGTCTTTTGCAAGATGAACCCTATATAAACATTATCAAACAAGGACTTTAAAGCAGCTTTTGTAACTATGCCCGAAGGCGTAATGGAAAATATCTTCATATGAATAAACAAAAGCAAAAAATCTCAGCTGAGGAATAGAACGATAAAAAAAGAGACGAGTAGAAATACTATAACTGAAAAACACTAAAGTTTCTTAAAATGGGATTAATATCAGATTGAATATGGTAAAAAGAATAGTCAGTTAACTTGAAAATAGAGCAAAAAATGATGGAATCAGAAGAACAAAAAGATCGTTAAATGAGCAGAGATAAAGAGAGCTGCAGGACACTATCAAATATGTAATATCACATGATTGAATTCTCAGAAGGAACAGGTAGAAAGAATGGGGCAGGAGAAAAATATGCAGTAATAATAACCAGGTTTTTCTCCAAATGTGGTGACAAACATAAGTTTATACCTACAAGCTCAGCAAATCTCAGGAGGAATAAATACGAATAAGAATCACACGGGCACCTTACAATCAAACTAATGGGAAACAAACATAAAGAAAAATTGAAAGCAGCCTGACTTAAATGACACATTAAACAGAAAGAAATAATACAAATTACTCCAGACAGCAGAAAACGTGGAGGCCAAAAGACAGTGGGAAGATAAAGTACAGAAAAGAGGAAATTGTCACCCAGAATTCTATATCCAGAAAAATACCTTTCAAGAATGAAGGTAAAATAAATACATCTTCTGATAAATAGAAACTAAAACAACACATCACCAGCAGAGTTGAGCTACGAGAAATGCTAAAGGAAATTTTGAGGGTAAAGGGATATTTGGAACTTCAGGAAAGAATGAAGAGCATCAGAAGGAGTAAATACTGGGTAACATGAAATACTGTTTTTCTTAATTTCTTTAAAGTACATGCACCTCTTTTAAGCAAAAAATGAAACATGTATTGTGGAAGTTATAACACAAGTAAATGTAATACATATAACAACTGTCTTAGTCTGTTTCTGTTTCTGTTTCTATAAGAAATACCCGAAGCTGGGTAATTTATAAAGAAAAGAGGTTTAGTTGGCCCATGAATCTGCAGACTGGATAAGAAACATGGTGGGGACAGGGTGGGCAGGGCACCAACATCTACTTCTAATGAGATCCCCAAGCTGCTACCGCTCATGAGAGAAGGGAAAGATGAGGCTGGTGTGTATAGACATCACATGGTGAGAGAGAAAACAAGAGAGCAAAGAGGTTGGTGCCGGACTGTTTTAAACAACTATCTTTTTTGGGAACTAACAGAACAAGAACTCTCACACATTACCACCAGATGGCACCGAGCCATTCATGAGAGATCTGCCCCCATGACCCAAAAACCTCCCACTAGGACCACTTCCAACATTGGAGATCAAATTTCAACATGAGATTTGGAGGGGTCAAACAAACCAAACCATGGCCACAACTATAATGTAATGTGTGCAGGCTTAACAGACCTATGCATTTACCAAATTCTTAAGTTTTATGTGAAGTGGTATAATCTGAAAGTTAGATAGATTGGGAAAAGATAGGGAAATATGTTGTAATCCTTATAGCTACCTCTTAAAACAAAACTAATTCAAATATATAATAATAAAAATAACATGGAATTCTTAAAATATTCAATAAATCCAAAAGAGGGCCAGAAATGAGCAATAAACAAAAAACCAGATGAGGTAAACAAATAGAAAAAAGGTAAAACAAAATTCAGTCATATAATAAATTATATTAAATGTAAGTGAACTAAATACTCCAATTAAAAGACAAGATCATGAAAATAATAACAAAGCAAGGCCCAACGATATGCACTCAGTAAGAGACATACTAAAGACCCAGGTAGCTGAAAGAAGATAGATAGAAAAAGATGTATTACGCAAATATCAGGCATAAGAAGCCTAGAGTTATTATGTTATCATGAGGTAAAATAGACATCAAGAACACAAAATTTATGGGAGATAAAGAGGATTTCCCAATGTGAAAAGTAACAATTTATCAGGAAGACAAAACAATGGTAAGTATAGATTTTTCTGATAACAGAGCTTCAAAAATCTATAAAGCAAAAAAATGTACACAGTCAAATTTACAATCATGGTTGGAGATTTAACATAGCTTTCTCTCTGCCATCTTATTTATCATTGATAGAAAAACTAGATAGGTAATGAGACATAAATTTCTGAGTGACAGTGTCAACCACATTAGCCTAACTGACATTCAAAGAACACTATGCCCAGCAATAGCAGAATACACATCATTTTTAAGGGCACGTGACCTGTTCACCGCAATAGACCATATGCTGGAGGTAAAACAAGTTTCAATAAAATTAAAGGATTGAAATCATACAGAGGGTATTATCTGATCACAATAGAATGGAAATCAAAAACCAAAGAGATCCGGTAAAATTCCAAAATATTTAGAAATTAAATAACATACTTCTAAAAACTTAATGGATCAAAGATATGGTATAATAAAACAAGTAGATATTTGGTCATTGTTCCCAGAGCATAGAGCTCCTGTAACAGTTGTAATTTACAGTCTTTTGTAAGTTAATGAGGTGACTCATGGAGGGAAAGCCTTAGATGACTTCAAGATGAAAGCCAGTCAATAGAAAAATGAACCACAGGATTAGAGTTAGAACTTTCAGCCCTATTCCCCAACCTCCAGAGAGGGGAGAGGGGCTGGAAATTGAGTTAAATTAACTATGGCCAATGATTCAATCAATGAAGTCTATGTAAAAGGCTTCCATATAAACCCCTAAATGATAAGGTTTAGAAACAAAGTTCTATGTTTCTCCCATCCCCATCCTGTACCTTGCTGTATGCATTTCTTCCATTTAGTTGTTCTTGAGTTATATGCTTTATCATAAACTGGTAAACATAACAAAGCACTTCCCCGAATTCTGTGAGTTCTAGCAAATTATCAAAACCTGAAGCATGAGTCATGGGAACTACTGAATTTGTGACTATAAATTCTCATGAAGAGAAGTGTGGGCAGCTTGGGGACCCCATTTTTGGCTAGCATCTGAAGTGAGGGCAATCTTGCAGAACTGAGCCCTTGACCTGTGAGATCTGGGCTAACCCTGGTTAGTTAGTATAGTTAGTGTCAGTATAGAATCAAAGTGTATTATTGGACACCCATTTGGTATCAGCAAATTGAAGAATTGGTTGCTGCTGGGAAAATACACACATTTGGTGTCAGAAAAAAAGCACAAAAAAATTAGAAAATATTTTGAACTGATAATAAATTTACAACATGTGCAAAAATGTGGGCTGTCATTAAAGCAGTACTGTACTAGTTTCCTTTTGCTGCTGTAACAAATTACCACAAACTAAGTATCTTAGTTCCATTTTGTGTTGCTATAACAGAATACCATGGACTGAGTAATTTATAATAAACAGAAATTTATTGGCTCATGGTTCTGGAAGCTGGCAAGTCCAAGATTGAGGGACTGGATCTGCAAGGGCCTTCCTACTGCAAGGGCCTTCCTACTGCATTATCCCATGGTGGAAAGACAAAGAGATGGTGAGAGAGAAACAAGACGGGGCCAAATGTATCCTTTTATAATGAACCCACTCTCATAATAACATTAATCCACATTAATGGCCATTCTCCCATGGCCTAAACACCTCTTATTAGGACCCACCTTCTGACACTGTTGCACTGGTAATTAAGTTTCCAACACATGCTTTATGAGGAACACATTCAAACTGTAGCACTGGGTTGCTTTTGAAACACACACACACACACACACACACACACACAAATGTGTGCTTTTACAGTTCTGGAGATCAGAATTCTGAAATCAGTCACACTGGACTAAAGTCAAGGTGTCAGCAGGGCTGCTTCCTTCAAGAAGCTCTGAAGAATCAATTCTCTTGCCTTTTTCCACTTTCAGTGGAAGCCTGTACTTCTTGGCTTGTGGCCCCTTCCTCCATTTTCTTTTTTTTTTTTTTTTTTTTTTTTTTTTTTGAGACAGAGTCTCCCTCTGTCGCCCGGGCTGGAGTGCAGTGGCCGGATCTCAGCTCACTGCAAGCTCCGCCTCCCGGGTTTACGCCATTCTCCTGCCTCAGCCTCCCGAGTAGCTGGGACTACAGGCGCCCGCCACCTTGCCCGGCTAGTTTTCTGTATTTTTTTTTTTAGTAGAGACGGGGTTTCACCATGTTAGCCAGGATGGTCTCGATCTCCTGACCTCGTGATCCGCCCGCCTCGGCCTCCCAAAGTGCTGGGATTACAGGCTTGAGCCACCGCGCCCGGCCAATCCTTCCTCCATTTTCAAAGTGTATCACTCCAGTCTCTGCTTCATCACAATGCATTCTGCTCTGACTCTTCATGCTTCCCTAAGGATCATTGTAATTACATGAAGCCCACCTTGATAATCCAGAATAATATCCTCATTTCAAAATCTTTAATTTAATTACATACTCAAAGTTTCTTTTGCCATATAAGATACGCACAAATTCCAGGGATTAGGATGTGAAAACATTTGGAGAAGTCATTATTCAGCCTATCACAAGTGCTTAGAGGAAAATGTATAGCATTACATGCTTACTTTAGAAAAAGAAAAACAAACAAAAGCCTGGGTATGGTGGCTCATGCCTGTAATCCCAGTGCTTTGGGAGGCCGAGGCAGGAGAATTGCTTGAGCCACAGGTTCAAGACCAACCTGGTCAATGTAGCAAAACTCAGTCTCTACAAAAATAATAATAATAATAATAATAATAAGTTAGCCGGGCATGGTGATACATGACTGCAGTCCCAGCCACTCAGGAGACCAAGATAGGAGGATATCTTGAGCCCAGGAGTTTGAGACTACAGTGAGCTATAATTATGCCACTGTACTCAAGCCTGGGTGACAGAGTGAGATCCTGTAAGAAAAAGAAAGGAGAGGAAAGGAAAGGAGAGGAGAGGGGAGGGGAGGGGAGGGAAGGGGAGAAAGAAAAAGAGAAAGAAGGGAGGGAGGGAAGAAAGAAGGAAGGGAGGGAGGGAAGAAGGAAGGAAGGAAGGGAAAGGTCTAAAACCAGTGACCTGATTTCTATTTTAAGAAGCTAGAAAAGAAAGAAATCAAAGTAAATCCAAAGTAAGTAGAAGGAAGAAAATAATAAATATATGGGCAGAAATCAATAAAATAAACAACAAAGAAACAATAGAAAAATTAACAAAAGTTAACCCTTTAAAAGCTCAACAAAATTAGTATCTTTCTAGCTGTACTGAGCAGGAAAAATAGGGAAACAATACATATTACTAGTAGCAGGAATGAAAACGGGAATATCACTACAGATTCTACAGACATTAAAAAAATAAATTTTATCAAATATTATGCACAAATTTTTTTGAAAACTTAGATAAAATACAAAAATTTCTTTTAAACCTTATTTATCAAAATGGACACAAGAAGAAATAGAAAATCTAATATTTTTTCCTTCATTCTGTTAATGAATCACGTAGTATCATGTTAACTGATTTGCACGTATTGAATCATTCTTGCATTTCAGGGATAAATTCCACTTGGTCATATTATAAGATCTTTTTAAGGTACTGTTGAATTTGGTTTGCTAATATTTTGTTGGAGATTTTTACATTCATATTCTTCGGGGATACTGACCTGCAGTTTTCTTGTGGTCTCTTTCTCTGACTTTGGTATCAGGGTGATGCTGGTCCCATAAAATGAGTTTGGAAGTGTCCTCTACTGTTTTATTTTCTGGACGAGATTAAGAAGAATTTGTGTCGATTTTTAGATGTTTGGTAGTATTCATCTCTTAAGCCATCTGGTCCTGGGTTTGTATTTCTTGGGAGATTTTTTATTACTGATTCAATTTCCTTGTTATTAATCTATTTAGGTGTTTCTTCTTCATTCAGTCTTGTGAGGTTGTAGGTTTTTAGTATATCCATTACTTCTAGGCTGTCTAATTTGGTGGTATATAATTGTTCTTATAGTCCCTTATGGTCTTTTGAACATCTATTGCGTCAATTGTAATGTCTTGTCTTTTCTTTCTGATTTTATTTATTTGAGTCTTCTCTCATTTTTCTCTTAGTTAAGGGTTTGTTGATTTTATCTTCTCAAAAAACCAATTCTTACTTCTGTTGATTGTTCTCTATTCTCTATTTTACTTATTTCTATATAATCTGTATTATCTCTTCCTTCAGCTAACTTTGGACTTAGTTTCTTCTTCTTTTTCTAATTCCGTAATGGTAAAGTTAGGTTGTGTAGTTGAGATCTTTCTTCTTTTATAATTTAAGCATTTATCAGTACTTCCCTCTTAGTACTGCTTCTGCTGTATCCCGTGAATGTGGCTATGCTGTAATTTCATTTGTCTTGTGGTTATTTTCTAATTGATTTCTTCTTTGACCCAATAGTTCAATAAGATGTTGTTTAATTCCCATGTATTTGTGAATTTTCTTGTTTTTCTTTTGTTACTGGTTTCTAGTTTCATTCCATTGTGGTCAGAAAAGATACTTAAAGTGATTTCCATTTTCTTAAGACTTTTAAGACTTGCTTTGTGACCTAGCATGTGATCTATCCTGGAAAATGTTTCATGTGTGCTTGAGAACAACGGACATTCTTTTGCTGCTGGATAGAACGTTCTGTGTATGTCTATTAAGTCCATCTGGTCTACAGTGTTATTTAAGTCTACTATGTCCTCACTGATGTTCTGTCTGGATCACCTATCCATTATTAAAAGTGGAGTATTAAAGTCTCCTGCTATTCTTGTACTGCTGCATATTTTTCCCTTTAAATTTGTCAGTGTTTGCTCCATATATGTGCATGCTCTGATGTTGGGTGCATGTATTTTTTTAATTTGTATATCTTCCTATTGAATTGACTTTTTTTATGTAATGATCTTTATCGTTTTTTGTATTTTTTAACATAAAGTCTGCTTTGTCTAAAAGTCACCATCCCTGCTGTCTTTTGCTTACCATTTGCATTAAATCATATTTTTTTCATCTCTTTACTTTCAGCCTATGTTTGTACTTAAATCTAGAGTCAGCCTCTTGTAGACAGCATATTGTTGTGTTTTTTTTTTTTTTTGAGTTTAAGTGCATTTTATTTTTAGACAACCTACATGACATGTTTTTCTTAAAAACAATGCCTCCACTCCAAATAAATCACAGTCAAAATAAATAAAGAGCTCAAGATGACATCAGTCCCATTTGTCTTAAGTCCTGGTGTTGTGTGGATGACAAGCAGAAGCCAGTTATGATGACAGGTGATAGGTCCAAAGTAATTGCCAAATTTGTTAACATTTTTCCATTTCTAAACCATCCTTAAAGAAAATCATATATGGGGTCACACCATCCTCACGGTAGTCCAATAGAGCAACCATGCCATCTGGATTCATGTTTTCACTAATAAAGAACTGGTAGTTTTTGAAATTAGCAAGGATGTGCTTGATTTGTTCTGCAGCCTGTCATAAAAGGTTTTACTCTTTCTGGTCTCTGTTCTTGAAGTTTACCTTTGATTGATTTCATGTAATCTTTGATGTACTTCTTGTAGGCTTCTTTTATAAAACTTGTTTCCTGCAGATGATGGTTCATGACAATATCAACACCAGTGATTACTGTGCTTCCGGTACCTTCGCCCTCGGGGCCTTCAGCGGAGGCATTTCCACCAATGAGCGAGTCAACAATGTTACCTCCTGTCCTACTGACCATTTTCCCCTCCACGTCCAGGCACAGCCCGTCCACAATCTCCCGAATCTTGTAGATGTTGCAGAACATCTCATCATGGCTGATGAGGTCCCAGTAGACAATCATGATGGCGACTGAAGGGAGACGATGGCTGCGCAGTGCAGCCTGAGCCGCACACAGTGGGAGTGGGGAGCGGGCGCAAAAGTGATCTTATTTATTTATTCAGCCACTTTATATCTTTTGACTGATGAGTTTAATTCATTAACATTTAAAGTAATTATCAATAGGTAAACACTAATCATTGCCATTTTGTTAGTTGTTTTCTGTTTTGCTGTTCTTTTGTTCCACTTTTCCTCTCTTGCTATCTTCCTTTGTGATTTGAAGATTTTTGTAGTGATATACTTTGATTCGTTTCTCTTTATCTTATTTGTACCTACTGTAGGTTTTTTTCTTTGTGTTTTTCATGAGGCTTAACTAAAACTTCTTATAGTTATAACAGTTTAAGTTTTAATAACAACCTAACTCAAATCACTTATAAAAACTATATTTTCCCTCCTCTACAAACACACTTTATGTTACTGATGTCAAAATTTACCTCTTTTTGTATTGTGTACCCACTAACACATTTTTGTGATTATAATTATTAATACATTTGTCTTTTAACATTTCCACAAAGGTGAAAAGTAATTTATGCATCATTGTCACAGTATTACATTGTTTTGGTTTTGTCTATATATTTACCTTTACCACTAAGATTTACATTATCATATGCTTTTATGTTGCTATTTAGTATCATTTTGTTTCAATTTGAAAAGCTCCCTTCAGTACTTCTTGTAAGGCAGGTCTAGTAGTGATAACCTTCAGTTTTGTTTGTCTGGGAAAGTCTTTATCTCTTCTTCATTTGTAGAGAATAGTTTTGCTGGGTTTAGTATTCTTGGTTGGCAGTTTATTTCTTTCAGCTTTTGAATATATCATCCCATTCTTTATTATCCTGCAAAGTTTCTGCTGAAAAATATGCTGATAGTGTTACGGGTGGGATTCCCTGAAGGTAACATGTTGCTTTTCGCTTGCTGCCTTCCAAATTATTTCTTTGTCTTTTGCTTTTGATACTTTTTAAATTTTTATTTTTATAAGTATACAGTAGATGTATATATTTATGGGTTACATGAGATATTTTGATACAAGCATGCAATGTATAATAATCACATCAGAATAAATTGGGTATCCACCCCTCAAGCATTTCTCCTTTATTACAAACAATCTAATTATGTTCTTTATTTTAAGATGTACAATTAAATTATTTTTCACCTTAATCACCCTGTTGTGCTAGCAAATACTAGGTCTTATTCATTCTTTCTATTTTTTCTACCTATTAACCATCCCCACTCCACCCCATAATCCCCAACACACACTATACTTCCCAGCCCCTGGTAACTATTCTTCTACTTTGTATTCCTATGAATTAAATTTTTTTCATTTTTTAGTCCCCACATTATGCGAGAACATGCAAAAATTGTCTTTCTGTGGCTGACTTATTTCACTAAATATAATGACCTCCAGTTCAATCTCATTCTTTTTAATGGCTGAATAATACCCTGTTGTATATACATACCATTTTGTTTTATCCATTCATCTGTTAATGGACAGTTATGTCGCTTCCAAATCTTGGCTATTATGAATAGTGCTACTAAACAGAAGAATGTAGATATCTCTTTGATATACTGATTTCCTTTCTTTTAACTATATACCTAGGAATGGGATTGCTGGATGGTATGGTACGTCTATTTTCAGTTATTTCACCTCCAAACTGTTCTCCATAAAGGTTGTACTAATTTACATTCCCACCAACAGTGTACAAGGGTTCCCTTTTCTCCACATCCTTGCCAGCATTTGTTACAGCCTGTCTTTTGAATAAAAGTCATTGTAAGTGGGGCGAAATGATATTCATTGTAGTTTTGATTTGCATTTCTCTGATGATCAATGATGTTGAGTACCTTTTTATATACCTGTTTGCCATTTGTATGTCTTCTTTTGAGAAATGTTTATTCAGATATTTTCCCATTTTCAATTCAGATTATTAATTTTTTTCCTACAGAGCTGTTTGAGCTCCTTATATATTGTGGTTATGAATCCCTTATCAGATGGGTAGTTTGAAAACAGTTTCTCCCATTCTGTGGGTAGTTACTTTACTTCGTGGATTGTTTCCTTTGCTGTGCAACAGGTTTTTAGCTTGCCATGATTCTATTTGTCCATTTTTGCTTTGGTTCCCTATGCTTGTGGGGTATTAAGAAATCTTTGCTCATTCCAATGTCCTGGAGAGTCTCCCCAGTGTCTTCTTTTAGTGGTTTCATAGTTTGAGGCCTTAGATTTAACTCTTTAATCCATTTTGGTTCAATTTTTTGTATGATGAGAGATAGGGGACTAGTTTCAGTCTTCTGCATATGGATATCCAGTTTTCCCAGCACCATGTATTGAAGAGATTATTCTTTCTCCAATGTATGTTGTTGGCATCTTTGTCAAAAATTAGTTCACTGTAGATGTATGGACTTATTTCTGGGTTCTCTGTTTTGTTCCATTGGTCTATGTGTCTCTTTTTATTTCAGTATCATGCTGTTTTTGCTACCATAACTCTGTAGTATAATTTGAATTCAGGTAATGTGAGCCATCCAATTTTGTTCTTTGTGCTCGGGATAGCTTTGACTATTCTGGTTCCATATAAATTTTAGCCTTACTTTTTCCATTTCTGTGAAAAATGTCATTGATATTTTGATAGGAATTGCATTAAATGTGCAGATTGCTGGGTAGTATGGACATTTTAACAATATTGATTCTTCCAATCCATGAACATCAGATGTCTTTCCATTTTTGTGTGTGTCCTCTTCAATTTCTTGCATCAATGTTTCATAGTTTCATGGTAGATATATTTCACTTCTTTGGTTACTTATAGGTATTTTATTTGTAGCTATTGTAAATTGGATTACTTACTTGATTTTTCTGATTGTTCACTGCTGGCACATACATTTTATTAATTTTTGTACATTGATTTTGTATCCTCCAACTTTACTAAATTTATCAGTTCGAATAGTTTTTTTTGGCAGAATCTAGGTTTTTCCAAACATAAGATCATCTATGAACAAGATCTGTAAACAAAGAAAATTTGCCTTCTTCCTTTTCAATTTGTATGCCCTTTATTTCTTTCTGTTGTCTGATTTCTCTAGCTAGAATTTCCAGTACTATGTTAAATAACAGTGGTGAACTTGGACATCTTTGTTGTGCTCCAGATCTTAGAGGTAAGGCTTTCAGTATTTCCCCATTTGTTATGATACTAGCTGTTGGTCTGTCCTATATGGCTTTTATTATGTTGAGGCATGTTCCTTCTGTCACCATTTTTTGAGCAATTTTATCATGAAAGGATGTTTAATTTTATCAAATGCTTTTTCAGTATCAACTAAAATAATCATATGGTTTTGTCCTTCATTCTGTTGATATGATGTATCCCATTGATTGATTTGCATGTTAAACCATCCTTGCATCCCTGGAATAAATCCTACTTGGTCATGATAGATGATTTTTTAATGTGTTGTTGAATTTGGTTTGCTAGTATTTTGTTGAGGATTTGTGCATCAATATTCCTCAACAATATTGGCATATAGTTTTCTTTTTTTATGTGTTTTTGTCTGATTTTGGTAACAGGGTAATACTGACCTTGAGAACGAATGTGGAAGTATTTCCCTCCTCTATTTTTTGGAACAGTTTGAATAGGGTTGGTATTAATTCTTTAAATGTTTGGTAGAATTCAGCAGTGAAGCCACTGGGACCTGGGCTTTTCTTTGCTAGGAGACTTTATTATGGCTTTGATCTCATTACTTGTTATTGGACTGTTCAGGTTTTGGGTTTCTTTATAGGTCAATCTTGGTAAGGCTGTATGTATCTAGAAATTTATCCCTTTCTTCTAGGTTTTCCAATTTATTGGCATACAGTTGCTCAAAGTAGCCACTAATGATCCTTTAAATTTCTACAGTATCGGTTGTAATTTCTCCTTTTTAATCTCTAATTTATTTGGGTCTTATTTTTTTCATAGTCTGGCTAAAGATTTGTCAATTTTGTTTCTCTTTTCAAAAAAGATAAATGTATCATGTTCTTCATTTCAATTTCACTGACTTCTGCTCAGATCTTTCTTTTTCTTCTTCCACTAATTTTGGGTTTGATTTGCTCTTGCTTTTCTAGCTCTTTAAGATGCATCATCAGGTTATTTATTTGAAATTTTTCTTCTTTTTTGATGTAGGTGCTTAAAGCTATATACTTCCCTGTTAGTACTGCTTTCACTGTATCCCATAGGTTTTCACATGTTGTATTTCCATTATCATTTGTTTCAAGAAATTTTCAAATTTTCTTCTTAATCAGTTCATTGACCCACTGGTCATTCAGGAGCATATTGTTTAATTTCCATGTGTTTGTATAGATACCAGCGTTCCTCCTGTTATTGATTTCTAGTTTTATTCCATGGTGGCCGGAGAAAATGCTTGATATCATTTCAACTTTTTGAATGTTTTCAGATTTGCTTTGTGACCTAATGTGGTCTATCCTTGAGAATAATCCATATGCTGAGGAAAAGAGTGTGTATTTTGCAGCCACTGAATGAAATATCTGTAAATATCTATTAGGTCCATTTGTTCTATAGGGCAGATTAACTCTGATGTTTCTTTATTGATTTTCTCTCTTGAAGATCTGTCTAGTGCTGAAAGTGTGTATTGAAGTCTCCAGCTATTATTGTATTAGGGTCTTTCTCTCTTTTTAGCTCTAAAAATACTTGCCTTATATATCAGGGTGCTCCAGTATTGGGTGCATATATATTTAAGATTGTTATATTCTCTTGCCTAATTGACCCCTTTATCATTATATAGTGACCTTGTCTCTTCTTATAGTTTTTGTCTTTAAATCTATTTTGTCTGATATAAGTATTGCTACTCCTGCTCTTTTTTGGTTTCCATTGGCATAGAATATCTTTTTTTCATCCCTTTATTTTCAGACTATGTGTCTCTTTATATGTGAGGTGTGTTTCTTGTAGGTCACAGGTTATTGGGTCTTGGAGTTTAGTCCATTTCCATTCAGTGTTACTCTTGATAAGTAATGACTTATTCCTATCACTTTGTTCTTTGTTTTCTGGTTGTTTTGTGACATTCTCTTCCTTCTTTCCTTCCTTCCTGTCTTCTTTTTAGTGAAGATGATTTTCTGTGGTGGTATGATTTAATTTTTTTGTGTGTGTATCCATTGTATGTTTTTTTATTTTGATTAGCATGAGGCTTGGATTATAACCCATTATTTTAAGCTGATAATAACATGGCTTGCATAAACAAATAAGCTAACTAATAAGCAAAAAGAAAATTAATGAAAACTCTATGACTTAACTTCTTCCCCCACTTTTTAACTTTTTGTGTTTCTATTTATATCTTGTTGTATTATGTCTCAAAAAGTTTTTGTAGTTATTTTTTGTTGGTTCATTATTTAGTGTTTCTACTGAAGATAAGGGTAGTTTACACAGTGTTATAATAGTCTGTGTTTACAGTTTTACAGTGTAATAATAGTGTTACAGTATTATAATAGTCTATGTTTTCCTGTGTACTTAGTACCATCAGGAAGTTTTGTATCTTCAGATGATTTCTTATTGCTCATCAACATCCTCTAGTTTCTGATTGAAGTACTCCCTTTAGCATTTCTTAGAGGGTGGGTCTGGTGTTTATGAAATCCCTCAGTTTTTGCTTGTCTGGGAAAGTATTTATTTCTTCTTCATATTTAAAGGATATTTTTGCCAGATATACTATTCTAGGGTAGAATTTTTTTTCCCTTCAGCACTTTAAATATGTCATGCCACCCTCTCCTGGCCTGTAAGGTTTCCACTGAAAAGTCTGCTGCTAGACATATTGGAGCTCCATTTTATGTTGTTTCTTTTTTCTTGCTGCTTTCAAGATCCTTTCTTTATCTTTGACCTTTGGCAGTTTAATTATTAAATGCCTTCTTTGAGTTAAATCTGCTCAGTGTTCTATAATCTTCTTGTACTTGAATGTTAATATCTTTCTCTAGGTTTGGGAAGTTACCTGTTAACTTCTACCCCTATCTCTTTTTCTACCTCCTCTTTTAGGCCAATAAGGCCAAAGATTTGCCACTTTGAGGCTATTTTCTAGATCTTGTAGGCTTCTTTTTTTTTTTTTTTATTCTTTTTTCTTTTGTCTCTTCTGTGTGTTTTCAACTAGCCTGTCTTCAAGCTCACTGATTCTTTCTTCTGCTTGATCACTCCTGCTATTAAGAGACTTTCATGCATTCTTCAGCATGTAAATTGCATTTTTAACTCCAGAATTCCTGCTTCTTTTAAATTATTTTAATCTTTTTGTTAAATTTATCTGATAGAATTCTGAATTCTTTCCCTGTGTTATCTTGAATTTCTTTGAGTTTCCTCAAAACAGCTATTTTGTATTATCTGTCTGAAAGGTCACATATCTCTGTTTCTCCAGGATTGGTCCCTGGTGCCTTATTTAGTTCATTTAGTTCATTTGGTGAGGTCAAGACCTGGATGGTCTTGATGTTTGTGGAAGTTTGTCAGTGTCTGAGCATTGAAGAGTTAGGTATTATTGTATTCTTTGATGTCTGGGCTTGTTTGTACCTGCCTTCCATTCCAGGAAGGCTTTCCAGGTATTCAAAAGGACTTGGGTTGTGATCTAAGCCATATCTACATTAGGGAGTACCCCAGTGCACTAACACTGTGGTAGAGGTACTGCCTTGGTGGTCTTGGATAAGATCCGGACGAATTATCTGGATTACCAGGCAGAAACTCTTGTTCTCTGCCCTTACTTTCTCCCAAACAAACGGAGTGTCTCTGTGTGTGTGTGTGTGTGTGTGTTGAACTGACTGGAGCTGGGGGTGGGGTAACATAAGCACCCCTGTGGCCACCACCACTGGGACTGAGCTGGGTCACATCTGAAGCCAGAACAGCACTGGGCCTCACCCAGGGCCTGCTGTAACCACTACTATGCTACGGCCTATGTTTGCTCAAGGCCCTAGGGCTCTGCAATCAGCAGGTGGCAAAGCAAGCCCAGCTTGTGTCTTTCCCTTCAGGGCAGTGAGATCTCCCAGGCCCCAGGCAAGTCTAGAGATGCCATCTAGGGGCCAGGGACTGGAGTCAAAAATCTTAGAAATCTGGTGTTCTATTCTACTGTGGCTAAGCTGCACTCAAACCACATCACAGAGTCCTTCCCATTTTTCCCTCCCATTTCCACAGGCATAGGAGCCTCACCCCATGGCCACCACTACCACAAGGCCCATGAGGAGTACTGCCAGGCTAACATCAATGCTCACTTAAGGCCCAAGATCTCTCCAGTCAACTTGTGGTGAAGGCTGCCAGGCCTGGGATTCACCCTTCATGGCAATGGGCTCCCCTCTGGCCCAGGGCAGGTCTAGAAATGCTATCCAAGAACCAAGGCCTAGCACCAAGGACCCCAAGAGCCCACTTGGTGCTCTATCCCACTGTGGCCGAGCTGTTACCTAAGGTGCAAGCAAAGTACCCTTTACTTTTCCCTCTGCTTTTCTCAAGCAGAAGAAGTCTTCCCCAATAGCCACCACATCTGGGAATATGCTGGTTCTCACCTGAGGCCAGTACATCTCTGAGTCTCACCCAAGGCCTGCAGTACAACCTGGGTATCACTGTTAGTTCTTCAGGGTCCAAGAGCTCTTCGGTCAGTAGCTGATGGGTCCTGCCTATATTGTGTCCTTCCCTTCCAGAGAGCGGGTTCCCTTCTGGCCCAGGATATGTCTAGAAATGTCATCGAGAAGCTAGGACGTGGCATGGGAGTCTTACGACCCTTACCAATGCCCTGTCCTGCTGTGGCTGAGCTGGTATCCAAGATGCAAGACAAAATCCTTTTTACTCTTCCCTTTCTTCTCAAGCAGAAGGAAGGGGTCTCCTTTGGAATCATGAGCTGTGCTGCCTGGGGTTCAGGATGGGGTAGGGCAAGTGCTCCCTTAGTCTCCCTGACTGGTGTCTCAGTAGGTCACAAGACCCCCTGTCTACTGGCTCTGAGCCCAGCTTAGCACTAGGACTTGCCTAGGAATTGCAGGTTTTGTGGCCTAGACTGTCCCTTAAGTTCACTTAGGGCCTCAGAGCACTCCAGCTCACAGTGGTGAGGCTTGCTGGAACCCAAACTCCAACCACTAAGAAGGGTAATTCTCCTCTGGCTAGGGCTGATCTCTATACTCCCTCCACAGGCAGGCTTCAGCTGAGTTCATCCCAGTTCTACTTTCCCCTGTGACAGGACATCACTGAGTTCAATGCAAAACCTCACAATCACTGCACTCTCTCTCTCCCAAGTGCACAGACTCCCTCTCCACACCACTTGACTACTGCCAGGGAATGTGGGAGGCATAGAATAATCAATTCAAGACTGTCTTTCCTACCCTCTTTAGTGCCTCTTTAAGTGATATAAAGTCAAAACGAGGCACTGTGAGTGCTTATCTGATTTTTGGTTTCTATGAAGATGCTCCCTTTGTGTAGATAGTTGTCAAATTTGATGTTCCTGGAGAGGGATGTTCAGAAGAGCCCTCTATTCAGCCATCTTGTTCCCACTCCTCAAATTTTGACAATTGTAATGTGTCTCAGTATAAACCTTATTATTTATATTATATTATTACTTATATTATAAAACTTATTTGAGGTCCTTTGTGATTCATGAATCTGGATGTCCATTTTCTTCCCCAGATTTAGAATGTTTTCAACCGTTTTTTCTTTTTCTTTTTCTTTTTTTTTTTTTTTGAAATGGAGTCTTGCTCTGTCACCCAGGCTGGAGTGCAGTGGTGGGATCTCGGCTCACTGCAAGTTCCGCCTCCCAGGTTCACGCCATTCTCCTGCCTCAGCCTCCCGAGTAGCTGGGACTACAGGTGCCCGCCACCACGCCCAGCTAATTTTTTTGATTTTTAGTAGAGATGGGGTTTCACCGTATTAGCCAGGATGGTCTTGATCTCCTGACCTCATGATCTGCCCACCTCAGTCTCCCAAAGTGTTGGGATTACAGGCATGAACCACTGCACCCGGCCTCAGCCATTATTTCTTTAAGTAATATTATAATATTTCTGTCCCTTTCTCTTTCTCTTCTCTTTCTGGAACACAGATAATGTGTATATTGGTTCACTTAATGGTGTCCCAAAGCAAAATTACACGAGTTTTCTTTGCTTTTTCATTCCTCTTTTTGTTCCTCTGAATAATTTCAAATTTCCCATCACAAAGTTCACTGATTCTTTCTTCTCTCTGATCAATTCCACTGTTGAAAATCGCTATTGAAATTTTCAGTTTATTCACTGCATTCTTTGGCTCCAGAATTTGTTTAGTTCTTTTTTATGGTTTCTGTTTTTCTTGTTGACTTCTCGTTTTGTCCATGTATAGTTTTCCTAATTTCATTTAGTTCACTATCTGTACTCTCTTGTAGCACACTGAATTTCTTCAAGACAATTATTTTGATTCTTTTTAAAGCAATTTATAGATCTCCATTTCTTTAGGATTAGTCACTGAAGTTTTATTTTGTTCTTTTGGTGATGTCATGCAAGAAAACCTTGCATTGCTTTCCGCACATTTGAAGAAGCAGTCACCTCTCCCAGTCTTTACAGACTGGCTTCAGCAGGGAATGCCCGTCACTAGTCAGCCTGGTCAGAGATTCTAGGCAGGCCAGCTCAAGGAGTCAGTGGGCGGGCTTGCTGGCAGGGTCTCAAGTTGGCAAGCCTCCTGTTTTGGTCTGTGAGAAACCCTGCTACTGAGGACCACAGGCCAGCTCTTGAAATCCATATGCTGGTTGTTGCGAGAGTCCCTGCCCTTTTTTTGTTGTTACTAGATACCCCAAAGAAATCTAGCCACACTGGTTTCCTCAGTGATCTTTCTGGCTGAGGCACAACTAAAGCAAGCCTACCAGGTAGCATGAAACAAGGCTGTGGAAATCAGACCTCACTTTACTCTTCTTTTCCCCCACTGGAGAACTTGTGGACTGAAGGGATCTCTTGCTGTGCTATGCTTGCTTGGGAAAGGGGTGATACAGGTAAAAGTGAAACTGTTCTTGCCCTTTTCAGTGCATCTGTTCTCATTTCTGTGCTCCACCATCATGCTAGAACTTCCAAAGTGGATTCTTGAGCTCTCACAGAGAAACTTGTTCATGAATGCTTGGTAAATCTGAGTTTCCATGGGGAAAATGAGGCTGGGACTACCTATCATACCATCTTGTTGACATCATTATCTGGTGGCCATAGAAAATCTGAATAGTCCCACATCTATAAAATAATTTTAAGGCATTAAGAAAACAAAAGCAAAAGTTTTTCCCATAAGAACAAAACAAAAATGCCTCTAGGCCCAGATTGTTTTAGAATGAAGCCTATCAGACATTTAGAGAAGAAACAATATTGACCTCACACAGAGTTGTTCAGTTAGTAGAGGAGAAGGGAACACCTCCCAATTAATTTTATGAGGGCAACATTACCTTGATACTTAAAAAGCACATTAAGAATAAAAATGCAATTTCAAACCAATATCCCTCATGAAAAAAGATATCAAAAATCTTTAACAAAACATTAGCAAATTGGTTTCTTTCCCCCCAGGAATGCAGGTTTATTAAGTGTTCATATATCAATGCGTGTTTCTGGGCTATCTTGTCCTTAGTCAGTTTGCCTATCTCTACATCAATACTGTCTTAATAGCAGCCATATTATTTTTTGACTTCAATACAGTTCTTTTCTAAGTCTTCTCACTGCTTCAGTCTTCTCCCTCCCTCCCCAGCCAATTTATTGTCTCCAGGGAGACCAGAGTGAACCATGGCCTTATAAAAAGTATAAATATCTGGCAAAGCAAATTATGAATTATGTCCCCTTCTTCAGGAACACTGTAGCTACTCTTGGCCTTTTATTTTCTCATATAAATTTTAGAATAAGATTGCCAAGTTCCGCGGGGGGGGGGGGGGGGGGGGGGAGCCCTGCTTGGATTTTTATCGGATTTGTATTTAGCATATAGATCAACTTGGAAAGAAATGTCATTTGTACAAAATTGAGCCTTTCTAGCCACAAATATGACATATATCTCCATTTATTTAGACTTTAATATCTCTGGATACAATTTATTTTTTTCTTCTTAAATTTCTTGTTAACATTTGTTAGATTTTTTCCAGTACTATGTAGATAGATATAATAAACAGATATAGATGATAGGGATTAGATAGATTGATAGACCTTTTATTGGTATTGTAGATATCCGTATCTGTCAGTGCCCAATTAGGTAAACAGAAATAATTCTAGAGTTCAAGCTAAGTGAGATTCAATAACAGGACTTCAATGGTTACAATACTGTTAAAGGGGCTAGAGAACTCAGAGAAAGAAGGTGTCACCCAGAGCTTAGGACATTGGTCATCCCTAGAATTCACAAACCTATACCCATACCCCACCTTACCTCTTCCCTGAGCTGCTAGAGCTACCATTGCTGCCATATGGTGGGAATCA
Source organism: Piliocolobus tephrosceles (assembly GCF_002776525.5). Taxonomy (NCBI): domain Eukaryota; kingdom Metazoa; phylum Chordata; class Mammalia; order Primates; family Cercopithecidae; genus Piliocolobus; species Piliocolobus tephrosceles. Next base: position 20,414,358 of record NC_045442.1, read on the forward strand.
CCTTCATTCCACTGCTGCCAATGCTGTTAGAGCTTTTGGCACTGATGCTGCTAGACATCACTACCTCTGAACAGGAGCCACATCCACTGAATGTCAATTGCTGGAGTACATAGTTGCCTGTGTACCCACTCTTGATGGAGTCAAGGTAGAATAATTCTCCTTAACTTCCACCATTCAATGTCTCACAAGTGTTTCCTGTTAGCAGAACTTAACCAGAGTCCAGCTAGCAGGAAAGTTTGAGAAATGTAGTTTTCAGGCTTCTAGTCCTGTAAGAAACAGAAGAGTTTATGGAAGGGCAGGAATGCGGCTAAGTAACAATTAGCAATATTTAGCAAAGTGGCTTCTATTACATTTTCTTAGTAATTCATTTTTAATATGAGGTGAAAATTATTATCATCTATTTTTTGAGACAGGATCTCACCCTGTTGCCCAGGCTAGAGAGCAGTTATGCAATCACAGCTCACCACATTCTCTGCCTCCCAGGCTCAAGCAATCCTCCCACTTCAACTTCCAGAGTAGCTGAGACCACAGGTGCATGCCACCACACCTGGCTAATTTTTCTTTCTTTTCTTTTCTTTTCTTTTTTTTTTTTTTTTTTTTGTAGAGACAGGATTTCACCATGTTGCCCAGGTTGGTCTCAAACTCCTGAACTCAAGTGATCCACCTACCTCAGCTTCCCAAAGTGCTGGGATCACCATGTCTGTCAGAAAATTAAATGTTTATCAATATTTGAGGAAAGCATTAAAGGGAGAGAAAAGGACCAAATAAATAACAGAAAAAAAAAATTCTAAGGCAAATGTGGTAATGCAGGATACAGAAGAAAAGTTATTTTTTTCATAGTGTTTCAAGAAGCCCCTGCACCCACATGTACAAAAAAAATGAGGAAAGGAAAATATCAGGTAAGAAAGATCTCCTAGAAAGTAAAAATATAATTGTTGATATTAAAATATCAATAAGAATATTGGGAGCTTAAAAATGAGAAATTCAGACAGAAAATAAAACAAAAAAATTATTTATTATAAATAAATACAAGAGATAAGATAATAGACTTAAATGAAAAAATTATCTTTTTAACCTTAGACTAAAAGGAATTATGGAAAGAGAGAATGGAGAAAATGGAAGGAAAAAGTTATCAAACAATATAGGAGATTTTCAAAAATTGAGGTACACAAGATTATAAGAGTGCAATAAATGAAAAAAATAACACCATAACAAATGAACATAAAATTTCAGAAGATTAAGAATAAATAACAGATCCTTAAAGTAATCTCAGAAGAGCAAAAGTTTGCCTACGGTGGAGGCAGAATCAGATCGAGATCATATTTCTCAGCAGCACACGGGATACCAGAGGAAAATGGGAAAGTGCCTTTGATTTTATTTTCTTCATATAATTTTGTACTCAGCAAATCTGGGTAAAGGGTAGGATAAAGACATTTTCAGACATACGAGGACTTACAATTTCTACCTCACTTGCATTCCTTCTTTGAAAGTTACTTGAGGTCATGTTCTAACAAAACAAGAGAATAATAAGGAAGAAGAGAATATAAAATCCAGAAAAGAGTATAACTAACCATATACGGCAATCAGTGTAAGTGCCAGAATAACAGTTATACTTCAACCTTACAGAGATAAATAGCTCATAGAGGACCCTAGGAGAGATACAGCTGAGAAAAGAAGGGGGAGGGAAGAATTTGGAAGATATTAAGATCGTGAATTTAAAAACAACTAAAGAAAAAAAGAAATGCCATTAGAAATGCTTCAATCTGAGCAAAAACTTCACAGCAGAAATATAAATGGTTAAAGGAAAACATTTTTAAAACGGTAGTCAACTTCACTAGTAATACTATTAAACTATTAATGTATAGATTTTAGATCATCAATTTGATAAAAATTAAAGATTAGTTACATTTGTGCCAATATAAATGCAATTAAATGGGCACTCCTATGTTATTAGTGTCTCTTTGAAAGGCAATTTGGCAATAATTATCAAAAATTTTAAATTCAGATATTTTTTGGCCTAAAGAGCCACTTTTCTGGGAATTTATGATAAGGAAATACTTGCATGTATTCCAGGAGTATTCACTGTTTTATGATCTATAGTAGTAAAAATAAAAGTTGGGGCTGGGCATGGTGGTTTACACCTGTAATCCCAGCACTTTGGGAGGCTGAGGTGAGAGGATCCCTTGAACCTAGAAGTTCAAGGATACAGTGAAGTATGATCATGCTGCTGTATTCCAGTCTGGATGACAGAATGAGACCCTGTCTCTAAAAAAAAAAAAGAAAAAAAGTTGGTAACAACTTAAATGTCAATAAATAGGAAGTTGATGAATAGATGAATGGTACATCCAAACTGAGAAATGCCACGTAGCCATTTAAAAATATATGTACTGACATGAAAAATTCCAAGAAATAATGTTAAATGAAAAATAGGCTGCTGCTTTTAAAAAAGCAAAAACACATGGTTACATATGCTAATAAGGAGAAATAGGCTCTAGGGAGGGGAATAGAATTGGGAATAAGAAAAAAGTTGATGAGAACTTTAATATATTGCTCTAGATATTTTAAATTGAATATTTTCTAAGAGAATATATTTATGTTTAATTTTAAAATGAATAAACTCCAGAAAATAAAGTCAACACACTCTTAGGCTACCCACTAGAGAAGAGGGGTCTGCAGCAGAAGAGGTGATGGTCTTGGTCTATGCTGTGCATGCCAGCACAGTTTAACACTGAATTCTGAGCACCTACTCCAAGAAGGACACGCACAATTGAATCATCTCCCGAAGATAACAGGATGATGAAAGATCTGGAAAATGACAATAGCTGGGGATCCACTTTTAAATAATGAGAATGTTTAGCCAGGGAAAAAGAGTATCATTTAAAAGGACATGCTTTTTTTAAGGGACATGATAGCTCTCTTGAAATAAGAAATTGATTCTGTGTGGAATTGAACTAATGGGTGGAAGTTATAGAAAGAAAACTAGGTTCAGTAGATAAAAATTTTTTTTAAATATACATAGATTTGAAAGCAAGAACATTCTATTATCTAACAAATTGGCACAGATTTAAAGATTAAAATGATAGTATCTAGACATTGGGGGTGAAAATGGCTGCTTTCATTTATGGCTGTTTAATTGAGGCAGTCTTTCTGAAGAACAATTTAGCAGAATGTAACAAAAGTGTAAGTGCCTATTCCCTTTACATTGGTGATGCCAATTCTAGGAATTGATCTTAAAGAAATAATTAAAAGTGCATTCACAGATTTAAATGAAAGGTTGTTCATCACAGTATTATTGATAATGTAAAAAAAACTGGAAACAACCTTGGTGTCCAAAAATATACAAGCTTTGCTAGTTAGGTTATGATATAATCATTTGATGGAAGTTATGCAGTCATTAGACATTGTGTTCAGAAAAAATAAAATGTAATGGCCTAGATGTTTTTCAGGCTATTTTGCTAAGTGCAAAAAGTAATGTACAAAACAACACCTATGACATATTTCCAATTTTGCCTTTAAAGTAGCTACATATCCATAAAATGTTTGTACAATAATATAACTTTATTCATTCAGTGAATACATACTGAATGCCTACTATGTGCCAGGCATTATGCTAGATACTGGGAACATTGAGTACTAGGTAGTACCACTGCCAGATCCCTGCCCTTAAGATTCTTGAAGGTCAATGCTGGTTTCCCTGGGCTCAAGTCAATAGCCCACCTCCCTGAAGGTTTGAGTTTGCCAGCGTGAGTTCTTCAACTATTCTCCTTGCACAGAGATCTTTGTCTTAATAAACAGCATTTTGGCCAGGCGCGGTGGCTCAAGCCTGTAATCCCAACACTTTGGGAGGCCGAAACGGGCGGATCATGAGGTCAGGAGATCGAGACCATCCTGGCTAACACAGTGAAACCCCTTCTCTACTAAAAAATACAAAAAAAAAAAAAAAAAAAAAAAAAAAAACTAGCCGGGCGAGGCGGCAGGCGCCTATAGTCCCAGCTACTCGGGAGGCTGAGGCAGGAGAATGGCGTGAACCCAGGAGGCGGAGCTTGCAGTGAGCTGAGATCTGGCCACTGCACTCCAGCCTGGGCGACAGAGCGAGACTCCGTCTCGAAAAATAAATAAATAAATAAAATAAACAGCATTTTACATCTTTTAGGGAGCAGGAAGATAACCCACGTGGATGCCTATTTAAAAGATCATTTGGTGTAACCTTGGTCCAGAAGCCAGAACTCTCCAGACAGTAGCCCCAGTAGCACCCTCCCCTGTTTTCTCTTTCACATGGCTGTCAGGGTTATAAGACATCCAATGAGTGGATACATTTTCAAAAAAAAAAAACTACAGGGAGAGTTCCCTCAGCTCAGCCCCTCCTGAAGCAACCCACTCCACCATCATATGGCCCTGATTTGGTTTCAGTCTCTTTGTCTTCTTCAAACTTCATGTTGAATCTTAATCCCCTATGCAACCATATTGAGAGGTGTGGTCTTTGGGAGGTGATTGAGTCATGAGGGCTCCATCCCATGAGTAGAATTAGGTGACTTTATAAAAGCGCTTAACGGAAGAAGTTCGCCCTTCTTGCCCTTCCACCTTTTGCCATGGGAGAATATGGCATTCCTCCTTGGAAGCACAGAGCAACCCTCAGAAGACAACTGAACCTGCCAGCGCCTTGATCTTGCACTTCAGAACTGTGAGAAAACATATTTCTGTTCTTTATAAGTTACTCAGTCTGTGGTATTTTGTTACAGCAGCATAAATAAGACTAAGACAGGCTCTAATAGAGGAAATGCCTTCTTGGCTGTGGCTCTTCCATCCCCAAGAGTGTCAAGAATGACCTGAGCCCTTCACCACCACTCCTCTAGGTGCTTGAGATCAGCAGCCTGGCTCCTCTGGGTCTTCCCTCCACACAACCCTCCCAACCCTTTTCCTTCACGTTGCATGTTTCCAAACCCAAATCTCAAAGTTGTTTCTTTGAGAGCTTCATCTACTCAAAGTAAGATTTACGGCTCTTTCCCAAAGTCTCTCTTCAACCTAATGTCCCTTTTAATCATCTCCACCCTAAATAAATGCTTCCAATAAATACATTCATAGTTGGTTTTATTAACCAACATGGGAAGTCCAATGGTGTCACCACGGTGAAGGGCTGATACAGATATATTACAGGTATTGTCCCACAGAAATATAGCATGGCCCTAACTACACTGGAAAAATTGAAAAGGAATCATTTTCACCTTTGGTCTGAGGCATGGGCATATATGTATGTGTTTCAAGAATGGTCAAGAGGGGAAGGGCTGTTTAACCAGTGTTAGAGATTCATTATTTTGAGTTAGCATCACCTTCTCCCATGGGCTTTCTTTTAGCTTGTTTTACTCCTTACAATAATAGGAAATATTGATAAGGTAGGAATTGTCACCTTCATTTCATAATGGAGGAACGTGAGGCACAGATCAATGAAGTAAGTTGCCTGTCACCTAGCAGCAGAACATGGATTTGAATGCAGAAATGTTTGACTTCAAAGTCAAAGCTCTTAACCAGGTTAAGCCAATTGCTATCCAACAGAAAAATGGCCGAGCTGGGACCCCAACCCTCCCAATTGCAGCTGTTGCTTCCAGTTCACAGAACCATTCCCATTATGGAGCTGAAGTGGGTGTTTCCATTACTCACCTGTCCTTCCTTCTTCATTATTCTCCCCTGGCACTCTGCATTCTGTCAATAGTGGATCCTCAGGCTTGGGAATACTTATCCCACATTCAATAAAGCACAATACATCTGGTACACTTGTTTTTGTAGATACTGTTAAGAACACAGACTTTAGAATAAGACAAACCTAAGTTCAAAGCCCAAATTTGCCACTTAAAAGCATGGAGTGTATTCCTAAACTTCTCTGAGCCCCTTTTCCTTATCTGGAACTCATGAATAATGTCCTGACCCTGGGACTGGTTTAGGTGGGTTACACAAGATAACACTTGCAAACAATAGTGCCTGGCACCATGGTGCCTAACAATATTAGCCATTAAAATTGTTACCAATATTAAAGGCTCACACAGGGATTCTTACGGCTGAGGATAGTGACAGCTACCCAGTCATCTTCCTGATTCAGCTTTCAGTGGGTGGGTTCAGGATACCGAGGCAAGGACAATGGAAAACCAGGCTGCCCCACCCAACACCTCTTGACCCCTCACTGTAACTCCCTCTGGTTGGTAGCAGTTTTCATTTCTCCAACCTCACTGGTATCTCTCAGGGACTCTGAAACCGGCAGCATTGTCCCCATAGGACACAGGAGGCCAGAGAAGCAGAGAAATTTGCCCAATGATATACACTGATTTGGAAAGAACTAGAAGTGGAACTGCTCCTCCATGGCTCCCTTCATCTCACATCCCTTCATAGTATGTCATGAATATAACACCCTTTACCAGGGACTCCAGGGAAATGTGGCAGCCACCTCATCTAGGACTGATGAGACCCTCTCAGTGTAAACAGAACCCTCCCCAGCCCAGGCATCAACTCATGGAGCCAGCCACCGTCCCAGGCCAAGTCCGTTCCAGCCCAGCTCTGCCAAGAAACATGCAGCTCAACTATACTCGACTCTCCAAGTAAATACTTTAAGTCAGAACAGATGCTTTCAGCCTGGCCTGGAGCCATCAGTGGCACCAACGGCTTACAGAAGGCTCTTTGGACCAGAGGGAATGTGACAGTGGGCCCCCTGGAAGGTGCCAGTTCAGATATTTTAGGACCTCCAGAACACGCTCCCTAGATGGAGGCAAAAAATCTACCCCGGAAGACACGCCTCAAGAGAGAAGGGGACGTGGTGCAGTGTGGAAAACTCCAGCTAAGAAACAAAGAACTAGTTCTTGTCCCAGCTCTGCAGCTCCAAGCAAGTCCCTCTGGCTCTGGGACTTGGTTTCCTCACCTGTAAATGGAGGTTATAGTGAAGCCTCAAAGACTCTATTGAACTGTAAAAGGCTGTCTGGAGTGGGGAGGGGTCATATTACAGTAGACTGAGACCACCCTGAATATCCCATTGCCATCATTGGGCATAGGGGACAACCAAAAGGGAACTGATCATGTAACCAAGGCCTGAGGACTAGGACAAGAGAAGGCCATTGACAGGCTCAAGACCTCTGCCCCCTCCCTGTTTCCAAACAGAAGGTTCTTGAACACAAGGTTCACATTCTCTCCATCTGCTTTGCCTTCTCCTTTTGCCCTTTCTTTCCTTGATCCCTCTCTTCTTTTTTTCCTTCTTTCTGCTGTATGGCTCCAGCCATTGACAATTATTCTCCATTCCTGAAATAGCCCATGCTTCCTCTCTCTAATCTCTGGGCCTTTGCACCTGTTGTGCCGCTTCCTGGACAACTTTTGTCCCACCTCATCTTTTGGGTCTCAATTTAGATATCTCTTCCTCTAGGCTGGAAGAGGGGCCCCTCTGCTGGGTTCTTCCAGTGCCCTGGGTCCACGGTTAGATAATGGTCTCTCATCACGATTGTGAGTGCTCTGACAGCAGAGACTGCTTCTTAACCATCAGCATCCTTAGAGTAGGGGCTTGGAAAATGTACTGATTGAAACCATAAGTAGATATTTATCAGGGACACCAAGCTAAAGGATGGTGGACCCAGGTCCTCTGTCTATGAGCCGAGTGTTGATTCATTCAATTATTTGCCCATGAAACAAGTACTTGTTGAGTACCTTCAACAGGCCAGGCACTCTGCCTAGTGCTGGGCATACAGTGGGGAAAAAGACAAGTTCTTGGTTTTCAGGGAGTTTGCATTCTAGCTGGAAAAGACAGGAAATAACAGATGATAACAATAGAGATTAATGAGTGCTATACAGAACATTAAAATAGGCTAATGTAATAGAGCTTGACCACGTGGACACTTTAGACTGAATAGATGGGGAAGGCCTATCTAGGGATAGGACTGAAAGGAAATGTTAAAAAAAAAAAAAAAAAAAAAAAAAAAAAAAAGGGCTGGGTGTGGTGGCTCATGCTTGTAATCCCAGCACTTTGGGAGGCTGAGGTGGGCGGATCACAAGGTCAGGAGTTTGAGACCAGCCTGGCCAATATGGTAAAACCCCGTCTCTACTAAAAATACAAAAATTGACTGCGCGTGGTGGCAGGCACCTGTAGTCCCAGCTACTTGGGAGGCTGAAGCAGGAGAATGGCATGAACCCAGGAGGCAGAGCGTGCAGTGAGCTGAGATGGCGCCACTGCACTCCAGCCTGGGTGACAGAGTAAGACTCCGTCTCAAAAAAAAAAAAAAAAAAAATTGTGAGTTGAATGGGAAGAGCATGCCAGGAGAGGGACAGCTGTCTCTTAGAAGGTACAAGGGCCTTTTAATGGGGATGTTAGAGAAGAAGAAAGATCAATGTGCTTGAATGCAATGTTCCAGACAAAGCTGGTGAAGTAGGAAAGGACCAGTTTGTGTACAGCCTTGTGGACCACAATAAGGAAGTCTTCTTTTAGTGGGATGGAAGTCCATGGGAGGGTTTTAAGCTGGAAGTTATGTGATATAAATCACGTTTTCAAAAGATTGGCCTGACCACCATTTTGAAATGGAATGGAGGGGTTGGAACAAGCACAGAAGTGGAGACAGGAGATAGGATGCTATTGTGCCAGTCTAAGCAGGACATGATGTTGGCTTAAACTACAATGGTCACAGTGATGATGAAGAGAAAATAGTACATTGATCCATGCTGGAGGAAAAATTGTTGGGACATGCTCATGTTCAGAAGGTAGAATTGACAGAAAGTGCTAATGGATTAGATATGAGGACATGAGGGTGAGAGGAGGAGGAATCAAGGAACTGAGTGGATGGGAGTGCCCTTTACAACGAGGTAAGGAGGAGAGTAGAGAAGGCTTGAGACAGATTATCCAGTATATTAGGCCCTGTTAATTTATATTTGTCTGTTAGATCTCTAAAGGCAAATGTCATTTCACAGTGGGATACGCAGGCTGAAATTCTGGGGGAGAACAGGATTGGGCACACATATCTGGGGATCATCTACCTTAGGTGACATTTAATATTAGGGGTCTGGCTCAGATGACCTGAAGAGAGAAAATGTGTAGGCAGAATGCTATGGGTTTAATGTCTGTTTCCTTCCCAAAATTCATACACTGAAACTCTAACCCTCAATGTGATATTTGGAGGTGAGGCCCTTAGGACCTAATTATGGTCATGAGGGTGGAGCCCTCATGAGAGAGATTGGTGCCCTTACAAAGGCCATGAGAAGGCTTTTGTTTTCTCTCTCTCTGCTCTCTGCCATGTTAGAATACAAGATTACCATTTGCAAACCAGGAAGAGGGCCCTCACCAGACACCAAATCTGCTAGCACCTTGATCTTGGACCTGTCAGCCTCCAGAACTGTGAGAAATAGAGAGGATTTGTTGTTTAAACCCCCCAGGCTATAGTAATTTGTTATAGCAGCCCAAATTGACTAAAAGGTGACATTTACCACTATGGGTCTAGATGAGATTGCCTGGAGAAAGAAAATGTGTAGGTAGAGGAAGTCGTTCAGGACACAGCTCCCGGCACTCCAATACTGGGAAGTTTACAAGAGGAGGAGGCAGCCAGCCAAGAGACGGAGAAGGAACAGCAAGAGAGGTGGGAGGAAAACTAAGAGAGTGTAGGTTCCAGGAGCCAAAGCAAGGGAGGTTCAAGTTGTCAATTTGTCTTTCTTTTGTAGTTTTGCTTCCCTGCTGCCTACTCCCAAACCTCCCAGATCCACCCGTATCCTCCTGAATGGTAAAGGTAGCTCGCTGGCCCTCAGATTAGCAGTTCTCGGTGACACCACAACGAACCCCCTGACCAATCGAACAGCCCCTCCCAGTCTCCCTCAGCAACCTGGCAGCAAGGGATGGTGTGGTCCTTGCCAGGTCTTTTCCTTCCCTGGTTCTCAGTTCTTCCTGGGACAAATAAGGAGGCTGGAAATGGTGCTCTCTTGCTGACAGCACTCCCTGTGCTACAAGGACTTCAGGCTCAGCCTCTCCCTCCCATGGAGCTCAAGCTCTCCTCCTGCTAGGACTTCCTCCCCCAGAGACCATAAAGTGATGGTCTCTGAAAGACAATCCCAGTGATCTACAGAGGGCCTGCTTAGAGCTCAACTCGTAGGTAGGGTGCATCTGATGGCCGTGAAAAACTACTTGGAAAGGAACCCAGGAGAGTGACAGGGAAGGTAAGGGCCTTGGACCCATGGCTGCCTCATGGGTTACACATGATGGGTTACACATGATGTGTCCTACCACAGGAGTGTTCTGCCCATCAAAACAGGGCACCCGCAGAGCTATGTTTGCTCAGAGGGGGCAACTTTTTCTAATTTGTGCAAAAATGCCATAGAAGCAGTGCCATGTAACCCTACTTTGGACCTGTCACCTGCATTCTTTGTTCCTGACACTAGACTTCTTTGAGCTCACTGCCTGGCTTCCTTAGGCACATCTGCTGTCTGATATCTTTGGGCCCGCAGCCCGTTCTCTTTAAGCCTGCCATTTGCATTACTCAGACCCATTGCCTCGTGCCTGGGCCAGCCTCCTGATGTCTTTGGGTCCACCCCATATTTCTTCAGGTTCGCTGCCTGGATTATTTAAGCCTATCATGTCGTATCTTTGGGCTTGCCGCCAGAATGCCCAAAGTCTTGGAAACTTGGGCTGCTGCTGAGTATCAGAGCTACCTGGAACATTAACACGGCTCTGTGGGGCTGCTGTCAGGAAGGGAGAATAAATGTCACCATCTCCAGCCTCCAGCAGTGACCACTGTGATGAGGCCAACAGCTCAGCTGGGCTTTGAAAGAAGCATTTGTATGGTTTGTTTCCCTCCACGAGACCTCCAAGGCCAAATCCCCCAGAGATTGATTCATTTTGCCGTTTTGCTTTTTTTTTTTTTTTTTTTTGTGATCTGTGTTTAATAGGGAACCGTGTGTGTAGTGCCCCTGTGCCTCTGGCTGGGAGCTCAGTGCTGGCAGGGCAGGCCAGCAAGAAAGCCCAGCAGCAGGGGTGGGAGGAGGCCAAGAAAAACCCCCAGGCTTCAGGCTGTGGCAGGAAGGCTTGCCCGAACAGCCTGTTCACCAAAGCCTGGCTTCAGAGCTCTATGGGAGAGGCCTGGCCTGATGCCAGCAGCCATTGCTCTGTCTCTTTGCAGAGAGCCAGGGAGACAAAACAGAGCCTGATTTTAAAACAGACACACAAAGTGGTCTCTTCACAGAACTCTGTAGCAATCTGGACCAATACACACTAATGTTTTCATGCAGAAAAGGCGACTTCGAGAAGCATAATGTACAATATCTATCACATGCAAGAATGTTGGGCTTAGACAGAACAATAAATAATACAGCTCGCATGTGGCAAAACCGTCCTTGCACACCAGGCACCATGCTCGGTGCTTTACACGGACATGTCAGCTGCCTTGCCTAAGAATATCATGAAGACGCAATTACAGTCCCCATTGTATAGATTAAAAGCCAAGTTTCACACCCTATTAGAATGGCTAAAATTTTAGAAATGGATAACGTCAAATGCTGATGAGGATACAGAGCAACTGGAACTCTCTTACACTGCTGGTGGGAACACAGTGGTACAGTCACTTTGAAAAACAATTTGGCAGTTTCTTAGAAAGTCAGACAGACACAGACTATACAATCCATCAAGCTGACTCCCAGGTATTCATCTAAATGGAATGAAGCCCATATGTAAATGCTTACAGTAGCTGTATTCATAGTCACCCCAAATTGAAAATAACCCAAATGTCCTTCAATTGAGGAATGGGTAAACAAACTAGTTCTTCAACACCACAGAATATTACTCAACAATAAAACACACTACTGATACATAAAAATGTGGGCAATCTCAAATGCATTAGGCTAAGTAAAACAAAACAGAGTCAAAAGACCACATAATGTAAGACACTATTTGTACAACACCCTTGTGAAGAAAAACTATAAGGTCTGAAAACAGATCAGTGGCTGCCAGGGGCTGGAGGTGGGGCAGAAATGAATTTTAGGAGGCTTTGGGGAACGTTTTCTCTCCCTCTCTATACACACACACACACACACACACACACACACACACTCATATTTATGTGTATGTGTATAGATATACACATACTCACATATACATATATGCATGTGTATATATGTATATGTATGTGTGTATATATATGTGTCTGTATGTCTGTGTATATATGTGTGTGTGTGTGTGTGTCTGTATATATACACACATATATATATCTCCCAGGCTGGAGTGCTGTGGCAAAATCATGGCTCACATCCCAGGTTCAAGTGATCCTCCTACTGCAGCCTCCCAAGTAGCTGGAACCACAGGTATGCACGACCATGTCCAGCTAATTTTATTTTATTTTATTTATTTTATGTAGAGACAGGGTTTCCCTGTGTTGCCCAGGCTGGTCTCGAACTCTTGGGCTCAAGGGATTCTCCTGCCTTGGCCTCCCAAAATGTTGGGATTACCAGCATGAACCACTGCACGTGGCCTATATATTTTGATTGTGGTGGTGTTTCCACCATTATGTATGTTCGTCAAAACTTGCAGAACTGTACATTAAAAAGGTTGAATATTTCTATATGAATATTAAACCTTAATTTTTTTAATGGTTAAAAAAAATCAGCTGTTCAAGGAGATGTAACTCGTCCAATGGCAGTCAAGATTGACTCTTGACCCAGCTTTTTAACCGCTGTGCTGAACAAGGATATCGGTTGCCCTGGAGACCATCTGGTCTGAGCCTCAATTACCAAGAGATCTGGACTCACCAGGATGTAGAAAATGGTAGGTTCTGAGGAATTGGCTTTTTTTTTTTTTTTTAATTAACTGAAGTTTCCAAATCATTTTTCTTTTAACCCCTGTTGCTAACAATATTTCTAAGTTGGCTGAAAATACAGTCATTCTTACTCAAATACTCAGGCCACTGACTCTGCCATGCTTGAGAATTGCAGGGCCAGATCCCCTGAAGTTGGGGGACCTGGTCATATTCCTTCATCTGTCACTATTTGCTGTGTCACCTTGGATACGTCATTCACTCTTCCTAGACCCTGGTTTCCCTCTGTGAGAAGGGGATCATTTCACCATCTCAAGATTATATGAGAAGATTAAATGAGAATCATAAGATCTACAGCTTTAGGTCTTCACAATCTTATCAATTACTTTCTTTTTTTAATCTCAGGGGATTGGTTCCTTAGCCCAGTGGTGATAATAGCAGTCAACACATACTGAGTACTTTCTACGTGCTACGTGGTTTATAGACATTTCATCTTGCTGCCAAGCCTGTGAGCTGGTACTAACCCATCTAACAGAAGACGAAAGGGAGGTACTGAGAAATGAAGCAATTCACCAAGACCCCACAACTAAATGTAGGAGCAGTAGAACCAGATTGAAGCCAGGCAGCCTGATTCCAGAGCCTTGTGTTCGGCTAGTTCACCTTTCTGCCTCCCCTTCTCCCATCTCAATTTTCCACTGCCATCTTGAGAATCTGTAGCTGCACACCTTGTCCATTAGGTAACACATATCCTATATTGAACTTTCCCTACACAGACTTCAGATGCCAAAATGAATTCTTCTCCAATATGGAAGAGCCAGGAAAGCCACAGAGGTCCTTGCCTCCTTTTGGCTCCGTGTCCTTTCTATGCTTCCACCGAGCAAGGGTGCGGAAGGAGAGCAGTGTGTGGTGGAGGGTCATTTGGCCCTGGGGGAGGGATGACAGGAGGAAGAGGAGGGAAGCCACTTTTAAGAGAGCATAAGCAAGTGTCAATGTTCTTCCTACTCGATCCGGGAGGCTTCATTCTGGCTCATTGTTCCTCATTATCAGAGCTAACTATGTTCAGGCGAAGGGCGAGCATGTTCCTAAATTTATGTCTCTGTGTGCGACCACGACAATGTGTGTTTTGTGTGCTTCTCCCTGAAAAACTCCTCTTGTGACACAGGCGACCCAGCTTGGACTTGGCCTTTCATGTGCGTTACCCACTCCGACTGGCACCTGCTGGCAGATTTTTCTTAAAGTCTAAAATGAGGGGCTAACCTTCTCGTCTCTGCTTTTTCTTCTCTGCTACCTATCATCTTGATTTGACTCACACAAAAGTGTCTCAGTGGGAAACCCACTCAAGAAGGCTTTGACAGGGAACAATGGACAGACACCTCTACAGAGGCCAGCCCGCCGCGTCAAGAGAGGGAAAACGGATTAAAGTTTAAAGATGTCATGTATGTTAACCGATCAGTATCAGTTTTATGTATTTTGTCAAAGAGACAGCAGTGAAGCCGGGCCCATGAGGGTGTGCAAGGGAGGGAGAGGTGGCCTCCACACACTTTGGCCAAAGGCCTCACCAGAGATAACGAGCCCAAGGAGCTGGAGTGTTTGAAAGGTAATCATAACAATAATAAAGAAGAAAGGGCCCAGAGGAGATTGTCGTGAGATTGCTGTGTGTGTCAGCTTTGTCCTTCCACAATGATCCAGGGCCAGGAGCCAGGCAGTCTCTGGGGCAGCAGAGCGGCTCCTTCAGAAAGCAGATGCCGCTCATTCAGCCCGCGTGGCTTTCTTCCAGGATAATGCTCCAATGGGCAGCAGAAGCCCAGGGAGTCATGGGTGAGGCAGGGGGAGAGGCACCTGAAAGCCAGGGCTCCCTGCCGGCATCTCTCGCGGCCGGGCCCAGCACTGTGCACAGGAGCAAGGCCAGCCCAAAGCCTGCATGGGGCCTGGGCCCTGACCTTGCTTCTTGTCTGCAAGAGGGTTACCCACAATGCCCTGCTCTCCTGACGGGACATCAGGAGAATAGAGTTGGCCCCTGGAACTTCTCTTCAATATCCTTGAATAAAGTGGGATTCCCACTCTGATTTCTTTGGACCTCTGAGCACTTTTCCTTTCATATGAATCTCCCTTTGTGAGGGTTGCTAGAATTTTCTCACATCGTGAATAGGCTGAAAAGTGAGTATCTTTGAATCTTCTTTCTGAAGAAGTCCAGACTCAGATAGGACAATCCGCCACATTTTTGGAGGAAGCAGTGCGTGGCAAAGGCTGCATTTGTAGGTGAGCTAAGCTCCATTCATTCTGCAGACTCAGGACTGTCAACAAGGGCAGTCATCCTGGCGGGACATGCAGAGGGGATGCCCTCTAAATGGAACATTCCAGAGACTGGCAAAGGGAAGGCTCTAGAGCTGCTCTTCAGAGTCTCCATGGGCTCCCACAAGCCCAAGATGCCAGATCCAGCGCATACTGGCTTTTGAGAGCTGATGGCTAACTTTTCAGTAAATTTTTTGCAAGCCAGTTTTTAAAAAATTAACTTATGAGGCCAGGTGCAGTGGCTCATACCTGTAATCCCAGTACTTTGGGAGGCCGAGGTGTGTGGATCACTTGATATCAGGAGTTCGAGACCAGCCTGGCCAACGTGGTGAAACCCCACCTCTACCAATAATACAAAAATTAGCTGGGCGTGGTGGCACACGCATGTAATCTCAGATACCTGGGAGGCTGAGGCAGGAGAATCACTTGAACCCAGGAGGCGGAGGTTGTGCCACTGCACTCCAACCTGGGCAACAGAGTGAAACTGTGTCTCAAAAATAAATAAGTAAAAATGTAAAAATTAAAATTAAAATTAACTTATATAAACTTAACGAATAAATACAGCAAAGGTAATATTCAAAACTCATCTCTTCGTAATTACTTCACTATTCTCTATGCCCGAGGTTTTATATGATTACTGTATCTATATGGCAGAGATACTGGATAATAGTGTGTTTCTGAGCATCTCTTCCCAGTTGCACGTACTGTGATGTCACACAGAGAGCCACAGTGGAGTATTTACACCACAGAAACTGGCAAATGCCACAAATCAGAACCTTTTCCCCTAAGGGCTAGTTGTGAAATACTTACTGGTACACTGGCTGGAGACTGATCTGACCCAGATCCTTGGTTACTGGACCAAGCCACTTTCCCTCTGAAACAAGTCAATATGGTGACAAAGGAAGAAGAAATGGAATGGCATGTTGCTCTGAAGACAAATGGTATGCAAGTATAAAGCTGAGACAGACTCTGAGCTGCTTGACACGATACTCATGTGTGTGAGTGTATTCATTCATTCAACCTATCTTTTCCTCTCTTTCTCTAAACACAAATATCTTATCAGAGAAAAATATCATTTCCAACTCCAAGACCCTTGATGAACAATCTGCTCCAGTGTCTGCTTTTAATGAGAATAATTCAGGGCCAAATAGTTGATCCTGAAGGCCATGCTGGGCTCAGGGATGGGGGCCAGGAGGGATGAGTTCCTGGATCTGGGGACCCTATCTCCCTTTGCACCCACCTGTGCTCGCCTAGGGCCCCGTCTCTGGAACTCAGCTGTGAAGGCTGAAAAGGCTGAAGCTGTCCTCCCATGGGACAACTGTCTTTGAATAGGGGTGCAGAGAGGCTGAAAGGCCTTCAGGGCCACACTGAATGAATCTTGCAGGGGATCTCAGGCCAGGGGAGTGATCTGCAAATTTGAGTCTGGTGGTTTTCCCAAAATACATCATGCAGGCAACTGCCTCCTTCCTCCCAGAAAGCTGCTCTTGATTGGGGTCCTCCTCTCTCCTGCCCCAGAGAACTCAAGGCAACAGAAATAGTAATAATAGCTCATCAGGCCGAAATGTTAACCTCAGGTCTAAGTACTGTGCCTCTCTGAGCCTCCCAGAAGTAGGTGGTGCCTTTGTCCCCTCTTACAGCGGTGAACAGCAAGACTTTGCAAAGTTCCTTAACTTGGTCCAAGCTGCTCAGCCAAAAAAGCTACTACTCATCTGAAATTCAAACCCAGGCAGTCTGAATCCAGAATTCTCTCTCCTAACCCCTATGCTCAGAT
Organism: Piliocolobus tephrosceles; assembly: GCF_002776525.5. Taxonomy (NCBI): domain Eukaryota; kingdom Metazoa; phylum Chordata; class Mammalia; order Primates; family Cercopithecidae; genus Piliocolobus; species Piliocolobus tephrosceles. Next base: position 20,431,164 of record NC_045442.1, read on the forward strand.
CACAAATCCAGTTGGTTCCCTACCATGCAGGTCTGATCAATGGAAATAGAAAAATGGTTTGGGAGACTGAAGCAGGCTTGAGGTCAGGAGTTCGAGACCAGCCTGGCCAACATGGTGAAACCCTGTCTCTACTAAAAATGCCACAATTAGCCAGGCGTGGTGGTGCATGCCTGTAGTCCCAGCTACTCAGGGGGCTGAGTTAGGAGAATTGCTTGAACCCAGAATGTGGAGGTTGCGGTGAGCCAAAATTGTGCCATTGGACTCTAGCCTATGCAACAGAGCGAGACTGTGTCTCGGAAAAAAAAAGAAAAGAAAAGAAAAGAAATAGAAAAATGGCAGGGGAGGGAGGCTGGGGGGTGAGGAAGGGGAGGCTGGAGTGGGACGAAAACTACAGTGTGCAAGGGAGCTGCCTGCTGCCCCTCCCCCTGACGGGGCATCCCTGGGCCCTCCCGGGAGGACACTCACTTCAGGGCAAGGCTCCCTTCTTCCAGCTCTGAAGTTTCCCTCATGCCCTGACACACTGGGCTCAATATCTGCTTTCAATTATTTCACATCTTACAGGGAAGCAGCAGGAGCTGAAGCCCTTGGCACTGTGGCAGGCCAGGGAGCTGCACAGGGGCGCTATGAGCACACCCCTCACCCCCCACCCCAGTCTCCCATAGCAGACAGGAGCGCATCACTGGGCAGGACTCCGTGAAGGGACTCCAGCAGGGTCTTTCTTTTCCCATGGGCCTTGCCAAGTTAAGGCACTTCCCAAGTTGATTTCTCATTTGCTGTTTATAATTTTGTGAGGCCAGGGTATGTAAAGAGGATGCCTTTTACAGAAAGGAGAAGTTGATTTAAAATACCTCTGGGGTTTGGCCCAGGCCACTCAGCCCTGCTGGGTCTGAAGCAGAGTCTCTGGACTCTCTGTACAGTGCTCTTTTGACTACAGTATCAACGTGCACCCCCACCCACAAGAGGCCCCCTGTTTTAGCAGCGGATAAAATCAGCTGGTCCCTGGAAATGTGCCAGTCACAGCGACCAGAAAACAACCACCAAAGGAGAGAAATACTTGAGATTCCTGTTAAGAAGCCATGTTAGGATTGATCTGAACAACACCAGAAAAAAAGGGGAAAATAATAAAGTCAGACACTACATAATCCATGGAGATGTGGATGGAAGCTGGGTGGGGCAAATTTCAAAGGGGGCACCTTTTCCCATGGAAAGGGGGAGGAGGTGCAGAGGGCCTTGAACCTGAACTGAGCTGTGGTCATCTACTAAGTGACACCAAGCAGATATTATTTCAGATCATCGCCACTGCAGCCCTGTGGCCTAGGGATGATCACCTCCCGTTTACAGATGAGGACACTGCACTGAGGATGATCCCATTCCCCAGGAGCGGTGCTGAGATGCCCAAGGGCTCTTTCTAAAATGGGGAGTGGGCTGCATGCTTCAACATGGTGTTCAAAGGGCCAGGTGTTTAATAGCCAAAGTAAGGTCCATTAGCTGTTGAATGCATAAACAAAACACAGCAGATGCACACAACGAAACATCTACAACTACCAAAAGGACAGCACTCCTGATGATACACACTACAAATGAATGAACCTCAGAAATATTCTCAAGGGAGATGGTTTTTCCCCTAAGGGGGAGAAAATTGGTTCTTAGAGACCAAATATGTATATATATATATATATATCTCCTTAGATATTACAGTGGTTTGTAGCCCTCCAAAGCTCAAGCCTACCAGACAAACTCATGTTTCTTGGTATTTCATTTCTGTCTTTGGTGAGAATTTAAATTACATTTAATTTTTCTCCTTGGGGGAGGAGTGGATGATAATGAAAAAATGTTCGAGCCACTGTGCTGAGTAAAAGAAGCCAGACACAAAAGACCATGTGTCGTATGATTCCATGTACACGCAACGTGCAAAAAGCCAAATCCGCAGAGGAGGGAAGTAGATTAGCAGCTGCCTGGGGCTGGGCGTGGGAACAGGGAGTGACTACAGCCGAGCGAAACGGAGGTTTTGGGGTGATGAAAATGTTCTAAACTTGAATTGTGGTGACGGTTGCACAACTCTGTAAATTTCCTAAAAGTCATTGAATTGTACGCTTCAAACAAGTGAGTTTTCTGGTATCTCAATTATACTTCCATAGAGCTATTTTTTTAAAAAAAGGAAGAACACAGGCTTGGGGATCTGAGAGGCCCAGCTCCAGTCCTGGTTCCTTACTCCCATGCCTCAGACAGGTGGCTCCAGGCCCCAGTGTCCACATCTGTGAAATGAGGTCTCCACCAGAGCTTTGGAGGCCATGAGGATCCAATGAGATGTGTTGAAAGGCCTTAGCACAGTGATGTGAGGGTCTAAGGGGGATGGCTTCAGGACCCTAACTTTGAGCAGAGAGAGAACTCATCTCCTTAGGGAACTGCTATCCCTAAGTAAGATTGCATCTCCTTGAGAGGCCTTCAAGGCCTTCCAGGAACCCCTGGAGGTTACTGCTCAGGTATTTACTTCCCTGAGGCATTTACTGAAATCTACGACCTTTTGTGTGATCCTTATTGTCTGTCTGTCCCTAAGCCCCACTACTGGAATGTTCGCTTTAGGCCAGCAAGGACCTTATCCTCGTTGTAAAGGCACCCTGTGGGGCACAAAGCAGGGATTTATGAATATTTAGTAACAATAGTTATTACTGGTTGCATACCAAGTGAAGGCAGTCAGATGAACTAAGTTTTTGTTCACCAAAAAGTCGCAAATTTCTGGAGGCTTCTTTCCCTTAGAAAGACCTCTCTATCAGGTGTGTGAAAGAGTGGCTCATTCGCCGGGGGGGAATTGCTTTAATGACATTGATCATTTGCCCTGCATGGCTTCTGCAGTGATTCTTACCCCGGGGCTCATGAAATGACAGAAAACATATGCAGCATGCTGCTTGTGTCCAAGAATCTACATTGTCTTTGGGGTGACAGTCATGAGCACTTACCAGAATCTCAGTGAGGTTCACGATGGAAACAAGATGCTCGCGGGCTCCAGGTGAAATGAAAACTCCCAAGTGTGGAGACCATGCCCCCACGCCTGCTCCAGCTCCCTCCTTCTCTCAAACAAACCCATCTGAAGCTCCGGACTTTATGGGGAATTTGAGGCTGGGCAGTGATGGGGAATCTCCATGAAATGTAACACAAGCCAGAGCTGAGACAGGCGCTGTCAGTCCTCAGCATCTGCTCCTGGAAGAAGCAGCTGTGAAATTAGAACCTGGGACTGGGCGTACAGGAAGATAGCTGCAGAGAGACACAGTGAGAGAAAGCCCCTCTGCCCCTCAGCCATCTACCTGGCGCAAAGGTGGAGGGAGGCAAGCACCATCCAGGAGGCGTGAGCAGGCCCTCATAGGTAGCACCTGAGGCTGCGTGACCCTCAGGCTCCTGCTGATTCTCCAGGTGCGTGTGCACGTGAGCGAAAGAGTGGGCAGAGAGAAAAGCTAGTTATCTACCGCGAGCATACCTAACCCATCCGCTCTTAAAACAGGGGGACTGACAGCGAAGGGTCCAGGAAACCAGCTCCCATTCTCTGAAGGCTGTGGCCCTTCAAGAATAAAAACAAGAAGGGAGAGGCCGGGGACAGGCTAATTACACCTACCAAGCGACAAATCACTTGGAAAACATAAATACGTTTTCGAGGACACTCCTCCACTAACGATGCTAAAGTGTTTTTCTTTCAAATCCCAGCAAGAAAATCCAAGGGATGAAACAAACTTCGCTTATTTTAGTTTCTACTCAATTACCTGTTAATGGAAAAAATCTGGCACCAGCCATAATGAGGCAGGCATGAGCTCACTGGCGTGGGGGTCGGCCCTGTCAGGGAAGGCTGCAACAAGCGCGGCCTTTATCTGCCTCTCTATAACCCTTTCAAACTCGCTGTCAGGGAGCCCACATTGAGCAGACTGGAGAGGAGGAACCTGGGACCCACTCCAGGCCTCCGAGGTCCCTTGGGAAAAGGAAAATTGTTGTTGGCAAGTCTGTCTGGCTCCAGAAATTGATCCAGTGCCCCCCACTTGTCCGAGCAGCAGCAGACAGGGCTAAGAATTTTGTTATAATTAAATAACAGAGTGCTGATTGGTTGCTGGAGGTGGTCTTGAAACTGGTGTTTAAAAGCAGAGGAGAACAACGGTTACTATTCATAGGAAAAGCCCAGAGTCTTAAAAATCCATCTGTTTCATTCCCAAATTTAGGCCAAAAAAATGCTCACTTGCTGTCTTTAAAAATACCACCTGCTTTGCGATGTTGTATAATGTGCCATTATATAAGGTGGAGGGGGCGGAGGGGAGGGCCGGGTGGGAGGATGCCGTGTGGTGGGCAGAGCCCTTTCCTGAGGAAAACAGAGACAGCCTTGCAGAGGGCCAGGCTGTCCACTCCAAAGGCCAAGCCTCCACCTCCGATGCCCTACACTGGCCTTGAGGGACCAAGAGAGTCTTTTTACCTCAGGGGGCTGCAGTCAGGAACCCCCAAATATGGGGCCCTGGTAATTACGGACGTCCATCTTACACCCACCTGGCCTTAGGGGTCAGCCATCGCAGTTTGCACCAATGCTGGCCTGGGTGGTGATCTTGCCCCATTGCCCACTACAGCTGGGCTGCTGGGTGAGGCCACGGTTCCTGGGACCAGGGGAAGGAGAAGTGTCCAGGCCCCCTTAGCCTGGTGGCTGGTCACTTGCATCTTCCTCCATACAACCCCCAAACCCAGGATGTGGAAGCCACAGGATATTAGGTTCCCGATGGGACAACTCTGTTTCTACTAAGCAGACAAACGTCCCTGTCTAGCCTAACCCTTATGGAGTTTCCCAAGATTCCGAGAAATGTTGGGGGCTCAGTTGCTTCTTAAGATTCTTATTCATAGGGTAAGTGGAATTAAAAAAAAAAAAAGAACTCTGTAGTCACATGCCTAATTTTAATTCCAGATCTGCCACTTTTTGGCTGACCCATCCTGAACACGTCACTTCGCTGCTTCCCATGACAACGGGAGTAGGAAGACTTACATCACAGTATTTGGGTGAAGAACAAATAAAATAATGCATGCTGCCCCAGATGCCTGGGAGCCACGTATGGTGCCTGGCACATCAGAGGCACCGCTAGCAGGTGGTGGCTGGATTTCCAGGAGCCTCACACTCAAGCCCTTCATTTTGCACTGGAGTCTCCAAACCTGAAAATCACCCAGGATCGGGAACAAGTCTTACAGCTGGCAACAGGGTTAGCATTCCCCACATCAAAGCGAGCCAGTAGAGAATTCGAGGCAACAGGTAGTTATGAGAAAGATCCCTGATCCGGATTACAAGGAATCACTGCATCTAACCAAGATCCAGCCAGCATCCAGCTGTGTGGCTTCAGGCAAGACACTGCTGGGGCCCCCTCTCTGGGCTTCAGTTTCCTCTGGTCCTTCTTTCCAGCTCTTAAGGACCAGGCGGTCAGATTCTATTGAGAGCACATGCTTTTGCCTACAAAGGCCTCCTGGAATTTCTACTCAGCAAGATAAGACTTAGATGTATCCGCACCTCCTCCTTGGGCATTCTGAGGCCCCAGTGGGAGGGGGACTAAACAAGGAGCCCCAGGACCTGTGTGAGTTTCCTCCATATTCCGACACCAGAAACAAGCTCGAATCTCAGTAACATGCCCAAGATTCTCTATTTCTACCCTCCTGTCAACCCTTGCACCCTGTAAAGCAAATAGACACGAGGGCAATTTCTAGCAGAGTGTTATCTGAAACAGTTATTAATAGGAATTTAATCTGTTTTATTATTATGTATTCTTAGAGGCCATTCCAGAAGCCCCACTGCATCTACATTTTTCACTGTGAATTTCTTGCCGTAGTTGATCTCATAAAGCTAACAGGAATGTGGGTGGGCACTACCAACAGGGGGTGGGCACTACATAGCTTGTTTGGTTTTATTTTAAGGAGCAACCAGCACTACCTTTAGAATCCAGAGGAAGTTAACATTGCTTAACCTGAATTCTTCGTAATTCCATAAAATTAAGTGAATAGGGGCATGAAATCTTTTTTTCAAAAGGCTTGTTTCATGACTTGGCCATGGTGGCTTCCTGCTTGGGTCCCACTTGATAGACCATATGGCAGTCATAGCTCCCGTGTTTAGTTACTGGTTCTGTATGACACACACAACCTAGAGGCCTTTTGTTTCCCTGATTCTTCCAATGTCAGCTTCTTGATCATTTCAGCAGAATGGAGCATATATAATCTATGAGAAAAATCCAGAGGAATCCTGAGGGCAATGGATGAGAACTCCTCATCTATTGTATGACAACCACAATTTATTCATCCTTTCTACCACTGATGGGCGAGCAGCTCATGTCCAGTTTTTGGCCATTATGAATGAAGCTGCCGTGATCATCTGCTAAGGTAAAACATATCCCATTTGGATAGCCATTTTTGTGAATTACCTAGTTCTGTTATTCAGTTTTGTTTTGCCTTTTGCCCATGTTTAATTGGTTGAGCTATCTTTTCTCTTGATTTTTAGGAATTCTTTTTATCTCTCGGTATTAGTACTTTGTCAGATAAATGTATTACAAACATTATCTCCTAGACCGTGGCTTGCTTTTTTCACTTTTAAGATAAGTTTATGGTAGATACTTTCAGCAAACTAAATCTACAGAATTTTCAGGCTGGACGCAGTGACTCACGCCTGTAATCCCAGCACTTTGGGAGGCCGAAGCAGGCAGATCACTTGAGGTCAGGAGTTCGAGACCAGCCTGGGGCAACATGGTGAAACGCCATCTTTACTAAAAATACAAAAATTAGCCAGGCGTGGTGGCAGGCGCCTGTAAGCCCAGCTACTTGGGAGGCTGAGGCAGGAGAATTGCTTGAACCCGGGAGGCGGAGGTTGCAGTGAGCCAAGATCGTGGAAAAAGGAATTTTCCTAACTTGGTAACATGTATCTATAAAAACATACAGCTAACACTATACTTAATAGAAAATCAGAGAATGATTTTTCTCCGAGTTCAGAAAAAAGTCAAGGAAGCAGTTATCACCACTCCTATTCAACCTTCCATTGGAGGCTCTTGCCAGTGTGAGAAGGTTGAAATCTCTCAGCTTCAATTTACTTGTACATAAAATGGGGGCAATAAGTATATCTACCTCAACCAAACTCTTGTACAAATTAAAGGAGATAATAAGTAATTCATGCCATCCTTGGCAAATTGTATTATTTTTGTGCCCAGTTATTCTTCCCTATAACAGAACTATACTACCATGCCCAGTGCCATTTGACTGTATTGTTCCTTTACATGTAGGCAGAGTCTATTTTCCCAACATATTGATGTGCAGCTGGGCCATGTTTTGGCCAATGGAATGTGGTTGGAATTGACCATGTGCCAGTTTCAAACTGAGTTCTTAAGAAAACGCATGTTTCTGCTGTAACTACAGGGACATGCCCTGGGTAGCCACTAGTCTCTGAAAAAGAAACGTATTCAACAGACCTGAACCCAACTTAGCCTGGTGCCAAGCTCAGCTAATCGCACGACAGTCACAGCCGACTCACAGACCAAATGGCGAGAGAAGAAATGCTTGCTCTTGTAAGCCACTGAGTTTTGAGATAGTGTATTAACAGCATTATTGCAGAAATAGCTAACAAATACACTTGCCATATAATTAGTGTTTAATAAATGGCAGTTATTTAACTTACACCCCAGTTTTATAACCTGAAAATTGGGAATAATACGACAACATAGAGTTGTTAAAAGAATTAAGACATCTAATATACATGTAAAGCATTATATTTCTGAAGATGCACTCCAAGGAACATTAATTCAGAAGGAAATTAATAAGTATTACCCTCTCAAAAAAGTTTTCTATGGTCAATTACATTTGGGAAATGTGATAGGTGAAGTGAAAGAGGGTCCTTTTTGGCAGACTTTCATAAAGCCTTATAAATGAATGAGCATTCTGAAACTCTAGGAGGAGGCAAAGTATGAGATGTTACCCCAACAGATTTGCCCAAGAAGACGTCTTGGGGTCTAAATACTGGTGTAACACTTAACAAATGGCCATCAATAAACTTTACTCCATTAACTGAATTTTATACACCATGCATACTGTATTTTAGTATTGAAACTATTATATTCAATATATGATGGCTAATATTAATGTTCAGACTTGGCTTCTAAACTTTTTTTACCCTAACCACAGTAAGAAAGATTTTACAAAATACAGTACACACATACGGCAATAGATTCTGTTTTCCATATTTTCTATTTCATCCCATCTTTTTTTTTTTTTTTTTTTTTTTTTTAGATGGAGTCTCACTGTGTTGCCCAGGCTGCAGTGAGTGGCGTGATCTCGGCTCCCTGCAAGTAGCTGGGACTACAGGCATGTGCCACCATGCCCAGCTAAATTTTGGTATTTTTAGTAGAGATATGGTTTTACCATGTTGGCCAGGCTGGTCTTCAACTCCTGACCTCAAGTGATCCACTCACCTTGGCCTTCCAAAGTGCTGGGATTATAGGTGTAAGCCACTGCACCTGGCCCATTCAATCCATTTTTTAAAAAATATTGGTCTTATTCCACAAAATCTATCCCTGACCTATGGACAGATTGCAAGCCACAATCTGAAAAACACTATATAATATGTATATACAAATTAGAATATATACTTCTAATTTTCTTCCATTTCCAGGATCATATAACTTTTACTGCTGAGTCCAAAATGCTTGATTTATGTAATTATCAACTGTCATTATTATTATTACATGCACAGATACCAGAGTAAGAAAAGAAAACTTCTGCGCACTGACAGGCAGAAAGAGTGCCTGGCGGTCCCATAGCAACACCCTCTCACAAGGCCGTGGATCAAATTGGCTCTACCTTCCACCGCTCCCTAGTTACCCTGATGAGCTGTCTTTATAATAAGAAATATAACATGGTATTTAGCTATGCAGGCTCCTAAGTCAGCCTGCCTAGGTTCAAATCTAAGGCTCTCTGCTTCCCAGATACGTTTTTGGGGAAGCAACTTAACCTCTCTTAGTGTCACTTTCTACATCTGTAAAATGAACAGAGAAGCAACTTCCATCCCCATGAATATTAAAAGAGAAATGCAAGTTGAGTTTTTAGCAAATTCTTCTGTTATTATCTTTACATAAAACTTCTTTCTAGGTGAGAGGCTTGTCCAGGCCTCAGGAATGTTGGCGTTCCCTTTCCTTAGAAACTCCAGCCTATAAGATGGTGCAGAAATAAACCCAGGAAAACTGGAGACCAAGCTGGCTTCACCCAGACTTACATGCCAGTTGCTAGAACAGTCCCTGGTGTAAGCAGAAATAGTCACTGAATGAAGGAAAGTACTTACAGCTCCCATCAAGTGTACCCATGAGGTGCCATCTTTTAAAAAACCCAGCTTCCGAGCCAGAAGTCACCAGTGTTGCCCATCGGACACAGGCCAGAGTTCACGGCAGGACTCTCCGATGGCCAGGTGCCTAGGAGTGCGGAACCAGATATGGAATGGGAGACAAAGAAGCCAACCCCAGATAGGAATCCTTTTGAAAATCCAATGTATGGCCCTGCTCATTGGTGATTCCCAGCTCTGGTTTGTGGCACTTGCCTCAGGCACCATTCACAAGAGGCTTTTAGGCTACTCCTCAGTTTCTTTGCAAAGAGCTGTAATTGAAAACACATTTCTATGCCACATTTCTATACCACAAAAAGCTACCCAGACAGGGCTGCGGCTCCCCAGAGACTAGAAGTCATTTTCCTGAGGCCCTTAAGTTGCAGGTAAAATGAATCAGTGTGGATGAGTCACAATGTCTGTCCCTGGGTCATGTAGATGTGTCTTCCGCATCTAGATCTTTGTGATTCTCTCACTTGGGTGTGAAGAACTGGACTAACCAGCAGAATCCCAAAGAGAAATAATGAAAACAATAATCCCAGCACTTTGGGAGGCCCAGGCGGGCAGATCATCTGAGGTCAGGAGTTCAAGACCAGCCTGGTCAACATGGTGAAACCTCATCTCTACTAAAAATACAAAAATTGGCCGGGTTTGGTGGCACACGCCTGTAGTCCCAGCTACTCAGGAGGCTAAGGCAGGAGAATCGTTTGAAACTGGAAGGAGATTACAATGAGCCAAGATTGTGCCACTGTACTCCATACACTCTCCAGCCTGGGCGACAGAATGAGACTCCGTCTCAAAAAAAAAAAAAAAAAAAAAAAGAGAAATAATGAAAACAAATAGAAGACTGGCCTTTGGCTTTTATAGTAATAATAAACACTATGACATACTAGTCTAGCAACTTTGCATCTTAGCCGTCATACAAATCTGTCCGGATGAACACCAACATCATCACTTGTTAGCTGAAGAAACAAAGACTCAGAGAGATAAAGGAATTACCCAAGGACACCCAGCGAGAGTCAGACGTGGGATCCTCCAAGCTCAGATTCATTCCACTGCTTCAAGCTACTTACTTTCTCGAAAATCCTGCATCCAGATGCAAGGCTCTCTGACCCTACATGAATCCATGTCATCAGGGAAAAAAATGAACGTTTTTATATCTGAAATGAAAAGCCATCTACTGTAAAAATTGCTTTCCACATGGGCCTAAGACCACCACCAATGGCGGAACCATTGCCCATTCTGAAGAGTTCTGTGCTAAGACTCAGCAGCTGGCAAATGATTCTGTAGTGAGCTGAATGGTGGCCCCCACAAAATACATGCCCAAATGCAAATCCTACTAAAACTTGTATTGCTTTATATAGCAAAATATGTGATTAACTTAAAGATCTAAAGAGAAGGGATATTTATCCAGGATTATCTAGGTAGGCCCAAAATACAAAACAGGTATCCTTGTAAGAGAGAGGCAGAGGGAGTCTGGGGACAGACAAGAGGAGAAAGCCATGTGAAGATGGAAGCAGAGATTGGAGTGATGTGGCTTCAATCCACAGAATGCCAAGGATTACAGGCAGCCACTGGAAGCAGAAACAGACACGGAAGAGATGCGCCTCCAGAGCCTTGCAGGAAGCTCGGCCCTGCCACCACTTTGATTTCAGACTTCTGGTTTGCCACGCTGTGCAAGAGCAATTTTCTGTTGTTTTAAACCACCACATTTGTGGTGATTCATTACAGCCGCCACAGGAAACGTACGCCCTACTAATACGCAAACATCTTCGGCGAAGCCCCGTAAGAAGCCGAAAGTGATGTGGCTCGGCGAGTGACAGTTATCGTTTCCCAGACGTTGTTTCAGAGTCTCTTAGTAACGAAAAACCTGCAGATCCACTCTTAACAGATGAAATTAGAGGATGCTCAGTTTGAAAAGAAACTCTTGAGGTAGCAAGAAATCAGAGAGAGAGAGGAAGCGCTGAAGGGCAAAGACTTGGCTGGGCATTTGGGAGACTAGAGCTCGGGCTGCTGAGAACACAGGCCTGGGGGAAAGGAAGTTGTCTTGGGTGAAAGGATCCTCCAAGTATCAACCAGGTGTTGTAAGGCAGGCAAGCGTGTGACTCGGTGACCCCTATTTCGATTTTTAGAGAGATCGGCACTCGGCTGGCTGACAGCAGAGGGACTGACCCCCCTGCCCTTTTTTCTGGCCTTCGTAAGAAGGGCAGTGAGTTACATCCCAGCATGGCCGAAAGGATTAAGGTCAGCACCACCCTGAAAGTTGTGAGAACACAAAATTTGGAAGCCTCATGGAAAGTTTCCATTTTGCTGCCTCCCACAATATGGGTGTTGAGCTGGCCAACCTCATTCCTTCTTTCCTTCAAAAAATGTATATCGAGCACCCCACTGTGTGCCCGGCACTAAACAAGACCCTAGCACACAGCAGGGACACGAAAGTCACAATCCTGTCATCCTGGAGGGCTCTCTAGAGAAATGGTTTTCAACTGGGGGTGCTTTTGCCCCCCAGGGGACATCTGGTGATATCTGGAGATGTTTCTGACTGTCACGACGGGTGGGAGGGCAAGGGCTGACAGGTTATCTAGTGGGTGGAGGCCAGTGGTGTTAACATCCAACAATGCAGAGGTCAGGCCCCCACAGCTAACAATTATCTGGCCCAAAATGTCATGAGTTCTGAGGTTGAGAAACACGGTGAGTCTGGAGTGACCTAAGCAGACGACAGCCACTTTCACGATGTTAGTGAGTCAAAGGAGACCGGAAGACAGAGGCCTGAAAGACCACACAGGAGGGAGACAGGCAACCCTTGAGGGCTCTGGACCATCTCCCCCAGCAAAGGGATGTCTTCGCCAAGACCTGAAGCGTGAGGGGTTGTTTTTCAGGCAGGAAGAGCAAAAACGCTTTTAGGTAAGCTTAACTCTCTAGTATAGCTAGAGAGGAAAGAGAGTGAGCGAGTGTGTGAGGCAGAGGAGGTGCGGGAATCAAGACAATCCTCTGAAAGGGCTGTTCCCTCATTTCTGTTTTGGAGGGGAAGGGCCGTCTGTATTATGTGAGGCGGCGGAACTTTGTGTTATGAGCAGAAGCCCGGAGTCAGATCTGAATTTAAATCTCAGCGCCACCACCTCCTGTGTGGCCTTAGACAAGGCACCTAAAACCCTCAGTTCCTAAATCCATTTTCAGAAAATGAAGCAGAGGGTGGCAGGGGAGAAGAATGTCTACCTTAGGTGGTAGTGTTAGGATTAAATGAGAAAATGCACATAAACGGCTTGGCACACTGCCACGAATAACAGATACTGTTCTTATTTGTGTTTTCAAAGGTCACTCGGCCCAGTGTGCAAAATAAAATGGGGAAGGACAACCAGAAACACTCCTCCCTGGGAATACAAAGCAAAGCAAAAACAAAATGCTGAGATTTTACAGAACAAAAACTTGCTTGAGCAAAGCAGTTTCCGAGGGGCTTTTAAGTCCTTGATGCGACACTGCGCTCACCTTAAGTAACCACAACGGCAACACGAACAGTTCCATGCCCATTGAAATCATCATCCTTTGAAGGTATAGATGTCCTAGATAAATGGAACAATGTGTCCATCCATCCAGCTAGTCAGCAAGGGAAATGAAATCCAGGGGAAACCTTAGGAAGATCTGTATCGTGGCCCCTGCTCAGTGATGGTGATGAACTTGTGCTCTTACCAGGGTACAGCCAAAACACTTGGATCCCACACACAGCAAAGTGCTTCCACACACACCTTTCAGTGCATCACCTTAATCCAATTTTCTAAAAAGCTGCTTACTCAATAATGGCTCATTGCTAGAGAAAGGGCAGTTTGACACCCTTGCATCTCTCCCTGCACGCAACTCTTGGAGGTTAGGATGCTGTCACACCCATGATCCTTCACTGCTAAGGAGGTGGTTTCTTAAGTGCACTCTTGGTGGACTAAGTCTCATTCACCAGAATTAAATTCTTTCTGCTTGATACTGTGAGAGGATGAGTAGGATATGTCAGAGAAACTGGTTTATAGCCCCCCAAAAAGTGACATTTACTCTGTGACTGTGCTTTGCTTTCAGCAATAAACTACTGGGGACGGCACAGTGAAATACTACAGGAGAAGACACACGCCAAGGATCCTGTTTGATACTGACCATCTTCATTGCAAATGACACATTACGCAAACCAGAGACACAAGGTGCACCAAATGGGCCACGAGGATGGAGGGGAGGGGAGCAACCCCTCACAAGAGTCCAAGACCACATTCTGGTACCTAAGTCATCACCCACACACTAACTGTATGGTCAAGTTCCAACTTGGGAATATGTTTTTCTTGCTTACGGTAGGTCCAGTTTCCCTAGAGATAAAAATCCAAATCACAGAAACAAGTGACCAGCCTTTATCTGCACAGACTAAGTTGCTTTTATTAATCCAGAACGGCATGCTACAGATACTGTACAGCATGAACATTTATTCATTACAAAAATGGCTTCCAAACCATTAAAAATGAACTTGGAATAAGAGCATAAAACGGAACAGTAACATCACAACTGTTAGGAAACATTCAAAGTATTCACAAAAAAATGTTATAGTTAGCATTTTAATAAACCCGAGAAAAATCGGAGACAGGTTTACAATCGCTTCATGTCAACTACAATGGCACTGAATGAACAGGTTTCAGCTTTATACAGCAGTCTGCAACATCAACATGCCTAGGTTTTTTTTAGTTTTAAAGTCTGCTGCCTACTCGTATGTAATATGTGTACATAAAAGCGGCAGCTGGTTTTTCGTGTAAGAGTAATCTAATATACAGAATTTTGGCCCTTAAGGGTTTATACCTCTTCATTTAAAATGCTTTCTGGACAATCTGCTACCAAACACATTTTGTTATAGGTGACATTAAAACTACATACAAATCTACCTATGTAACATCACAGCAAAACATGATGAACAAAAATTACAGCATCAAAAAGAGGGAGAAAGCTAAATTCACTGAGAATTTTGGCACGTAAAGTTCTGCACACGGTCAGTCCAGGCCCTAAGGGCGCAGGGTAGGGCATCCCACTGGGAGTTCAAAGGGGAAAAAGATGGTTCCCACTGCTGCTCAGACAGTGTCGCTAAAATTCCCTCACTCATTTTCAAGTCTTGTTTTACATAATGGCTTTTAAAGCAACTTTTGTTAATGCTACTGATCCTTAATGCAACTATTAATGTCCATTTGGTGACAACTGGGTTTCATACAGCAAAAAAAAAAAAAAAAAAAAAAAGTCAAAAAGGGAAACAAAAATATATATACACATTTTATATATAAACTTAAAAACCTTGTACAAATGAGTTGTTATATATAAGATGCTTATGCTAAGGGGGAAAAAAAACTTTATACAGTTTCAAGAAAAAGGAAAACATATTTAAAACGGGACGACATACAGGTACGACAAGCAATCTCTAAAGCAATAAATACTACTGGCCCAACAGCATTGTGATTCTATTAAGTGTTGAGTAGCATCCCCTCCCCCCAAAAGAACAACACCATGGAACAAGGTATATTAACACATTTTTACCCTTTGTTTCTGTACATTTAAACAATAACAAGTAACATCACAATAAAAGTTGTTTCACACAGAAAAAAAAAAAAAAAACAAAAAAGTAATGGCACTGCATTCGTGGTGCCCTTACGGTTTAAAAACCAGATGTAAAATGATTGGTTCGCAAGCTCGTATTTAATACAAATAATACAGAACCAACTCCTTCTGGAGGGCTGCTTCAAAATTGCTTCTTTTTTTTTCTTTTTGTTTTTTAATCAGTCTTTTAAAACTAAGCTATCCGAACTACATAACAGTTATGTATATATATATATTTTTTAAACGCTACAAAGACTTTAAACAGCTGTTGATAAAAATTTTGGTAGAATCATGAGGTTCTTCTCTCATCTACATATTTAAAAGGAGAAATTGAAATAAGAATGGGTCAAATATTGACCAATGAACTCGATAAACATCAACTAATGTAGCCACGTGGCACAAAATTAAGAGAGTACAAAACAAAACCTTTCAAGGTGGGGAGGAGGGGGGCCAAATAAAGAAAAGTGAAACAAAACCATAAACAAAGCAACTGGGGTTCACGACGCTAAAGCTATTCTAAAGACTTGGTGACGAGCGACAGCGGCTGGGGCTGGGTCCCGGCCAGGGAGCTGTGGGAATGTAAGGAAGAAGTTGACGGCTGTGCAACTGATGAGGAGGGGGCGGCAGGCTGCAAAGCGGTTGGGGGCAGGTCCAGGGCCCCGTTGGGACAGAGGGCGGAGGCCTTGTGGGTGGCCTCGGTGAGCAGGAGGGCAGGCGGCGGAGGCATCATGGACAGGTGGGCCAGGGGGTCGGGCTTCAGGGACAGCGACAGAGGCTGGGTCTGCTCAGTCTGTGACTTGGCGTCTCGGGGAGGGGAGCCTAGCAGGTTGGGGGAGGGGGGAGGCGAATCTAGTAAGCTTCCATCTGAAGAGGGTGGGCTGAGGCAGCTGCCTTCACCTTGTATGTAGCGAACGCACTTTTTTTTTCTCCTAGAAACAGGGGAGAGAGTTATCTGTGAATAGAGGGCACAGATGCCAAGGGAGAGAGTTACCTAATGCTCACACCCAAGCTGATCTCACCCAAGGGATGCCCCACAGAGGTGGCACCCCCAATGGTTCAAGGACAATGACGGTGGCGCCCCCCGGGGGTGGGTCGCTCACTTCACGGTGCCCGGATCTAAGCCTGTTCTGGCAAACCATATATTTAAGAGTCTGAACTCTCTACCCGCTTCCCCCAACCCCTACTAAACACCCACGGCCCCACCCTGCCCAAATGTACGAGAGCAGCATGGAGGCGGCCACTTGCAGACAGTGGCATCTATTTGCCAGCAAGTGGCTTTGTCCAAATTGACATGAACTGATAAGCTCTTTTGGCTTAGACAGTCCCTCACTTTCCCATCAAGTTTCCTCGGCCCTTCACCCCCATTCCCACCACTACCACCCCCATCCCCCAGTGATGTCTCTGTGTGTGTGTGTGTGTGTGTGTGTGTGTTTAAAAGAGAAAGACAGAGCTCCTTCCCCAGCCGCCTCGTATCAATATGAAACTCTCAAAATGCTCACTGTTGAGCCCACATAGCTGAAGGCAGCGCTAGCAAGAGGCTTAAAGGTTTTAACACACCACCACCGTGAGGCTGCTGGCGCCCAGAGAGCTTTCGGGCTTGTCTGTTAAGAACCACACCAAATCAAGAGAGGTCAGAATCAGGTGAGAAGGGAGGAAGGGAAACAAAAATAAAACAAAATAAACTTAAAAAAAAAAACCAAAAAAAAAAAAAAAACCAAAAACAAACAAAAAAAAAGAAATCACCAAAAACAGGTAGAAGAGGATAAACAAAGGTGGGGGAGGGGGAAGAATAAGAAAAACAGAAAATGATTCAAAGGAACAAGAATAACTGGTTGTATGGCCTGCAGGTTGTGGATTAAATTAAGATTCAAACTTGATTTTTTTAAAATTTTTTTTTAAGATTTGGGGCTTTCCCCTCCCCCACCCCATAGTGAGAAGGTTGGAAGGAGAGATGGTGAGGACGGGATGGATGGAGGGGCATCTTGCCCTTGTCAATGTGCCGAGGCCAGTCAATGGAGGGTGCAGCACAAGCCGGTCACCAAAGTGACAACAAAGAAGAAGTGCCAGGGAATCGCAGCATGGACCTTCCTGGGTTTGGGTTATCGTGCGTGTTTAAACCAGAAAGACTAATTTTGCCCTACACCAAAACCACTCCCCTCTTCACTACTCATTCATGAAAGAAATAGGAATGAGAATTTCAGAGCCCTTCTTGCTTAGCATCAAAGGATGAGGTCGGGGAAAATCAACTCAAGAAATTGAGCATGTGACTTCAAAGCTTCTCCTCCCATTAATCCCAGTCTGATGGGATGGTATTTGGTAAGGAAAGGTGAGCCTGGGGATCAACCCCACTAATGCTATAAAAATAATGCAGATACAGGAAGTGTGCTCATCTAAGGACCCTAGAATATTGTCAGAACCATGGCTGATAACACTCCAACCAGAAACACGTGTGTAAGCGCTGGCCAGCTTTCTGCTGCTGGAAGCAACCAAGATGCTGCCTGCTTGAAGGCAACCACTGTCAGACAATGTCACTGGCCTTGGAAAGGAAAGGTGTGCTGAGTTCCTCCTCTCGGTCTGTGTCCCAGAGCTGTCTGATCCTGCCCCTCTGTGCATGGGGTTTGGACTCAGCAAGATGGCAGGAAGGCAGGGAAGGAGGGGAGGGATTTAAGGGAGCATGCTCAGTCGTCCCTGCCTCCCAGAGGCTGAGATTCAGGGGGGCTAGTGGCCTCAGGTGTCTGTCTGTTCCCTCTGGGTCAGAAGGAACTCTAGGGGAGCAAGCACCACCCCCTGTCACCGTCAATTTGGCAAGGTTCCTTTTTCTCCCTGGGAGAGAGTAAACAGACTATGGGTTCTGCTTCCATCCCAGAAACCAAGATAAATAATTAAGCCTCTCAGAGTTTTAAACCACCTTTGCCTGCAGATCAAAACATGCTCAAAAAACTAAGATGTCCATGCATTTTAAAAATGGGAGAAGGAAAGGAGGTGGGGGGGGGGGCATAAGCAAAACTGAGAAAGCAACAGAGAAAAACAGAGAGAGGAAAGGAAAGGGAGAAGGAAAGAAGCGGGGAGAACAACCAGGAAGACAAGGGAACGGCACCAAGCAGCATTCCATGCTATATTAGGGCAGAGTGAAAAGATGGGAAAAGCAACTTGGTGGGCTCAAAACAGCATCTTGTTAAAATGTCCACAACTGTCAAATAAAACTAGAAACCTTGTGTGGCAAGCTAGGAGCCCTGATTGGCTAGGAGCGTTCTGGTACTTTCCTCACCCCTCCCACCCTCATGACGTGGAAGTTTCCAGATCACAGGAATGGGAGGGGCATCTGCAACACGGGACATGAAGACTATGGCGACAGAGCGACAGGTCTTCTAAGGTGGCTGAGCACAGGGCAGCTGGCACGCACACACATTTCTGACAAGTCAGAAAATGCCTCAGTTGGCAACTTCTTTTCCTTTTCTTCCTTTTTTTTTTTTTTTTAAGTACATTTTGTCCTTGGGTTTCAGCATCAAGCCAGGGGTGGCCACAGCCACGTTAAAAGGAAAAGTTGAGTAAAAGGGGGAAGGTAACCCATACTCTTAGCACCCCCAACCTAGGCTTCATCTCAATTCAGAGGAGTGGCCTCTTAAAAACCCCTTTCTAGCTTCTTATTTATTCTGGAAGGAAACTAAAGGTTCTTCCTGATCCTGTTTTGGAATAACGTCCCTCAAAGACAGCAGAAATGCATTTGCTCATCATTCCATGGTATGGAAAAGTCACCAACGAAGAAAAACATCTGCCAGGAAAGTCTGAACACTGCTGAGACTGGAAAGAAAACCAGGTGGAGACGGGGACCCGGGGAACTCTGGCACCTAGGACCAGGAGCTCAGCATCTGCAGCAGAAATGCTGCCATACTGACAGCCCCTCCAAGATGCATTTTAGAAAACCATGCTGCTCAAACAGGAAGCAGCTACAAAAGTTTTAGGTTGGCAGATTTTTTTTTTTTTTATATCAATAAAATTCTGGGCTCTGAAGATACACCCAGGCTGTAAGCAAGGTGTAAGCTATGTCCAAATGGGGGACGTACGTTTGGGTCAATGTTAGGAATAACTTCAAGAAACAAAAAGTCTGACTTGCAGCAACTGCTTCCAAAATAAAAAAAAAAAGATTCATAAACCACCACTCACCCCATTAATAAAATAAACAAACCAGGTACCTGAACCGGCCTTATTGTGAGGCACACACAATAGTGTCAGTTGTATATTTCTACACATCACGAGAAACCCTCTCTTTTAGTGACCCTTGCGATTAACCAGTCATTTGGCCATGGCAGGGCATCTCAGAACAGGCTTCCACAGCTAGTTATCTTCCCACCTGGTACAAGTAAAATTTTGACAAACTCACTGCTCAACAGAGTCCCTGCCCTCCCTGGCTAGTCCTAATTAAATACCTAACCTCCTCCATCAACGTTGTCACAAAACTCCTTTCTGTTGTGCAGAGAAGACCCCAGGACTGTGTCAAAGGGACATTTGTCAGCTCTGTGAACACTCCCGTCTCACAGAATGCCTGGGAATTCTTCTCCTGCTGGGTGTTCAACTCGCCCCCAAATCCCTCATTCCACGGGCAGAGGACTGTCTGCGTGGCTCCCTCTCAGGGAAGACTCAGGCCCTCTCTCCTCTAATGTGCTGGGGTCAACATGAGGCACTTCACCGATCTCTCGTATTGGCATCAGAAAAGGGGGGAAGAGACACAGGAGACTCGTGGGCATGCACATAATGGGATGCACATCTGATCTAACGTCTAAACACGGAGCACATGGCAGTCATGAAGGGGAGGGACACGTGACGAGGGAGGCACTACAAACAGGGAAGCGTGTTTGGGGTGTTGAAATACCTACCATCATAATATTCCAAATTCAAAGACTGCTTGTATCAGAACAAAGAAACAACAAATTTAACCAAAGGTGGTCATTAAAGGAACAGAAATGAGACAGGAGCTAGTCGGTATCCCTCCACCAAGAAGGAAGTACCTACACTTTCCCTGAGAATGCAGGCTGGATGGAGACCTGCAGGTGGAACATGGGTGCTTAATTTGGACACTTCTGGGCTATTCTGATTCATTTTGGAACCAGTGCTATATATATACACATATTTTGTTAATTCTGCAGGCCTAGGGACGCTGCAGTCTGAGACCGCATGACTCACTGCTTGCAGCCCTTTAGCTGGTGCATGCCGTTCAATGCCACGCTTCTTTTTCAGCACTGTAAAACAATGTCAGCTAACCAAGCTCCTCTGTACGGACATGTGGTTTTTTAAACATAAAACAACCAAAAAGGAAAAAGAAAAAGGGAAAGAAGAAGCCTACCCCAGAATCCTTCTCCATGTGTCTCGACTCTAAGTGCACGGGAATGCAATTGCTGCCAAGTGTTAACTCATTCAAACCTTTGGAAATGGTGGCTCTCTGTGCTCAGTACCCAGGCCACCGAGGCATTCATAGGGCCGGGCCAGCTCCAGGATGCTGGCTTTCAAAGCAAAAAGATAAGTGCCCCTCCTCGTTTGTTAAGGCTGTGGTCTCAGTCCTGCCACCAGGGATATTACTGACGAGAGCAGGGGGGAAAGAGAGAAAGAGAAAGTGGGGAGAGGAAACAGCATAAAATTAGGAAGGAAATTTTGAAGAATGAGGATCATTAGTCATTGATGCCAGAGGGGAAGTAGATGGGAATGAGGTCAAAATAAATTATCACGCTAAGGTACCGGAAGGACAGAATGCTTTGATTTTCCCAAAGGCCTCGCAGTGGTAATATACCTGCACGGTTTGCACCATAAAGTCTGTCGGTCAAGCCCGAACAGTGCCCGACACTTCTTTGGAGTATTTGCATCTGTTAGCATAAGGTAAACACAAAAAATACAACACAATGGTGGGTCGTGCTCAGTTGGATGTGAAATCTCAGCTACCGCTTCCTTTTCTTCTCTATCACCTTGGTTCTACTTGATAATCTTCCCTCACCAAGGACATGAAAGGAAAGGACTTCTATGAGTCAAAAGAAAAAAAAAATAAATAAAACAATAAAACACACACACACAAAACAACAACCAGAAACCAAAAAACAACAGTGAAAAAAATAAATAAATAAAAAGAGAGAGAGAAGAGGAGGGGAGAAGGTGACGTCATTTGCTTCTACCTAGGCCAGGATTCCGATCCTGGGCTGTCACAAGGAAGGGACAGGGGTTGGCAGGTAACATTGCCTGGGAGGGGGCGCGCTAAGGTTTGTTGTCGCTGACCCGAGGAGGCATGAGTGATGCTGTTTTACAGTGGCATTTTGGCTGGCAGCAGCAGGAGAACAAGCACATCCCTCATAGAGCCCATACACTTGGCAGTGTCCCACTCCCCTGTGTCTCCTGAGATCCACACACAGAGCTACAAAGCAACAGGCCAGAGAAGGGGGAGAGGATCGAATAGACCAGCTGCAAACCAGCACAGCGAATCTGGAAAACTATACACACCTGCAAGGGCCGCACCAGTTATTCTGTTGATCAAGGCCAAAGCGCGCTCGGCATTTCTTAGGAGCGCTCAGGTCTGAATGAGTTCAAGAGAGAAGCGAGCAGAGGAGGAGAACGTGGGAGAAAGGGAGAGAGAGAGAGAGAGAAAGAGAGAGAGGAGGGAGGGAGGGGGGGAAGAGAAAGATACAAATAAGAAAAAAATAAAAATAAAAAAGGGAATAAATCAATGACCTGGTTACTAATTGCAAAATATTGACTTTAGTTTTTTAACTTTAATTAAAAAAAAAAAAAGGTAAAAATCACATTCTTATTCAACTTTTGAAATTAGCTGTTGCAAATAAAGCTGCAGTATCCCTTCTTTAAGGACTGTCTCAGATTTGGTTCGAGCTGACAAAGGGAAGTTAGACACGGAAGAACTCTTTTAAATATTTTTCCTCTTTTAGTTCTGCTTTCCCTTTTTTTCTCTCAATTTTTTTTCTTAAAGAAGAAAATAAAGCGAAGGAGGGAATTAAGTTTGTAACATGCTTTTTTCTTCTCAGAATACAATAGTTTAAAAAAAGAAAAAAATTACAAATAAAAACAGAACAAAATGAAACAAAATAGAAAGAAATAAAGAAAGAAAAGGGTTGTGGTACTGGGATATTGCAGCTTTTGGAATGTTCGTCTTTTCTTTTAAAATCTATTTTCATTAATTATTAAGAGAGGAACAGATAAAGGTAAACAGGCTGTGTGAATGAGCTGTTAGGAGTTAGTTAGAAGCTCATAGCGGCATTTAAGCAGGCACAGTCAGTAAAATGCTAGTGGATTTGCAAATTATGAGCAGAAAAGCAAAAGGAAGAAAAAAACTAAAATAAAAAAAAAGCAAAGGAAAAAATAATCATACTGCGGATGCATGCTTGCGTGAGAAAACTTAGTGGGAGCAATGAAAAAAATGCCATTAGATTAAGGAGGTTTATTACTGAATTCCTTCCATTTTTTTTTTAACCAGTCTCTTTTAAAGAAATACTGCATATTCAATTTGCACAGTTAGTTCAACTCTAAATCACTGTCATCACTGCTTAAACAACTGTTATGGGAAAAAATAAATAAATAAACAAAACAAAGGTTAAATTAAATTAAAAAAAAAAAACAGAAGCAACTGAAAAAAAAAAAATCTACCGAAACATACGAAACCGTGTTGATGGTCACTTTAAAGAATGTTCAAATGTCATACGTGTTTAAATGTTAATAAAACTATAATGGCAAGAAAAATTAAAAAACAGTTTATCAACTATTTTAATGACTCAAAATGACATTAGCACCTGTAATCGGAGGAAGTGAAAGGCAAGGATTTAGGAAACATTCGCTGTGTTCTGAAAAAAAAGAACAAATTATACAAAGCCTTCAAAATTTTTGTTTTGTTTGTTTGTAAAAGCCTGGCCTTCTCCAAGGGACCTCTGAGATTGCCTATGCAGTATTTCTAATTTCTTCTAGAGAATGACAAACCTCCTTAATTTAAAATGGGTGTAATTTACCACTGTAAAGGCATGCATCAGAACATTCAGGAACAGCCCAGTTAATATCAAACACTCGCACACACCCCCTCCTATTCCCCTAAGCCCCGCCCCCTCCTCATTCCTTCTCAGGCACATACAAAATAAGCAGACTGTATAAATCCCGGCATAGGCATGCCTACCGCTTGCTCTCCAGTTATAGGCTTTGCAGTTATTTTAAAACACATTCCACTAGAATTACAATGTGCTTTTCATGCAACAATGGATGTTACTAGCTTTAAAAGGGCAGTCATGAAGCAATTAATTAAAATGCATAAACAAAAAGGCTGGCTAAGAAGGGTTCCCCCACAATGTCCTGGCCTTGAATTTCTCCTGCCTCCCCCAGATGGAAACCTAACATAAAAGGGTGGTCCTCAGGCTACGGCTCCTTCCTCTAACCTGATGATTGTCACTTACCATTGGTCTCTCCCGGCTGCTTGTCCCTTTTCCTCTTCTTCTTCTTTCCCTAGATGAACAGACAAAACACAGGGAATTATTGCAAGAAACAGACATGAGAAGAGTGTCTGGGTGCTCTTCTCCTGGAAGGAGTAGGCAGGAGGAAGTGACCATACTGCCATCTCCATCCACATCAACTCCCGGTATTTGTCCAACCTCCAACCCCGCTTCAAGCCAAATGCCCTTGCATTGTACCCCAGCTGGAGGGACACACCCTTCTTGGGAGAAGAGAAGGAACTGGCGGGTGGTGAAGGGAAGCTCTCATTTCTCATATACCTATGTCCATTGTCAAACCTGACCCACAGCATTTGATCCATAAAAGGGAAGGGGGGACTGCAAGACGAAGATTCGGAGAGGAGTGCGACGACGACACTGCAAGCAGTCTGAGAGCCCATCTTTGAGGAGCACATGAAGGTGGTCATGGCTGCACCAGCTTCAAGGCCTGCCCTGCCTGACCTGCTCACAGCTCTTACTTATGAATGCCAAAGGGTCCCATTCTGAATCAAGAGAATGAAAGCTTTAGCAGGGGCTTCTCTTAGAGCTGGTTATTAAAGATGTGGGGAAAAGGGGTGAAATAGGACCAGGAATCATATGGGCTCCTTTCACAACTGCTGAGTGGGCTGGGAGCCGTGGCTGATGCCTATAAGCCTGGCACTTTGAGAGGCCAAGGTGGGAGGATCACCTGAGGTCAGGAGTTCAAGACCAGTCTGGCCAACATAGTGAAACCCCCGTCTCTACTAAAAATACAAAATTAGCCGGGCATGGTGGTGCAAGCTACTCGGGAGGCTGAGGCAGAAGAAGCGCCTGAACCCGGAAGGCGGAGGTTGCAGTGAGCCAAGATCATGCTACTGCACACCAGCCTGGGCGACAAGAGTGAAACTTTGTTTAAAAACAAACAAACAAGAAAACAAACCAAACAAACAAAAACCTGCTGAGTGGACATCCGTAAGAAAGTAGACGTTCCCTCAATTCTCTTCTAGCTGACATAATGAGGATACGACACCCCCGAGAATGGGTACAGGTATTGAGCATATGCCAGGTGCTAGGCATGATTCTAGGTGTGCTACACAGATGGACTCATATTAATCCTCACAACAATCCTTTTCAACAGGTATTACCGCCATTCCAGTTTCACAGAGGAGAACACTGTGGAGTTAGGTAACTTTGCCAGGGTCACACGTCTAGCAAGTGGTGGGGCCAGGAGAGAACTCAGGTGGTCTTGGCTCCAAACCCTCAACCACAAAGCTCTGCTGCCTGCATGTTTAATGCCTAGCCCTCCAAGGAAGCTCTTTTAGTGAGGGGTTTAGGGGATGAACTGCATAGAGTCTTTCATATTCTCCAACCTGATCCTTCTTGGTATCCTGACCGTCTGCTCGAGGTTGCAAATGTGGAATGGGACTGGGGGGAATTCAGGAGAGGGTGACTGCCTCATTCCAGATTGAACTAGTTCTCCCTCCCCTCATAGTCCTGCCCAGATGAAGCAGCTGCCTGGCATACATTTCTATATGTTTCAGAACAGCTAAAAGTTGCCTTCGCCTAAAGCTTCTCACAATATGCTGATGTCAACTCAGAAGAGAAAAAGACAATGACAGGTAGAAAGAAACTTGAGGTCTGGGCATGGTGGCTCACGCCTGTAATCCCAGCACTTTGGGAGGCCAAGGCGGGCGGATCACAAGGTAAAGATATCGAGACCATCCTGGCCAACATGGTGAAACCCCATCTCTACTAAAAATACAAAAAATGTTCTGGGCATGGTGGCACATGCCTGTAGTCCCAGCTACTGGGGAGGCTGAGGCAGGAGAATGGCATGACCCCGGGAGGCGGAGCTTGCAGTGAGCTGAGATTGTGCTACTGCACTCCACCCTGGCGACAGAACAAGACTCTGTCAAAGAAAAGAAAAGAAAAGAAAAGAAAAGAAAAGAAAAGAAAAGAAAAGAAAAGAAAAGAAAGAAACTAACTCGAGAACATGTTAGGCTCTGTCAGGAGAACCTCAAGCTTGGTGATGCCACCAAGCTGAGGCTCCACCCTAGGGCTAAGGGCCATCTGTTGTAGAAATGGCCTCTCTCTTCTATGAGGTCAAGGGGCCTGTGCCACTTGGGAGCTTTGTTTTGGCCTTCTGTTCAGGGCTTTTATTGAAATGTGCTATGTCCCTTCATGTACAATTTCTTGTAAAAGGACTTCACCTGCTTTATCATGAAGCTGGCATCTCATGGGTCTGCAACAGACCATCTCCATGCCCGTGCCTCTCCCACGTGAGGGGCAAATTGCCTACGTGAGGGGCTGTCCTGGAACAGGCAGGTGGGCCTAGTTTCGGTTCATTTAGGAGCCTGAAGTATTCATAAAAACCGGGCACAGAAATGTTTTAACTTGATGGAGTATCAGCATCCCCATAGACAAGGGCTTCTCAGCCACATGTGAAAAAGCATCTCCATTTCCAGTTCCTTGCAATACACCGTGGAGGCATCTGAAAATTCCTCTACCCACAAGGAAGCTGTCCCTTTAGGATACAGCATAGAGATGGTGACTACTGAAGAAGTTCTCATTTAGACTAGAGACTTCTGGAGGACAGGGACTGTGTTTGAATAAAAAGAAGACATGAGAAAGTGGATAAACCCTAAGCTTAGTGAAGAGGAAGATGCGTCTCCAGGGAGGTGGCCACCCTACTACCCCCTTAAATGTAACAAAAGAAAGAAAGGGCCTAACATAGGGGTGGAAGAAAAGAAACTCAGGTGAGCAAATGGCATGGGACCTGTATCCTTTACCTAGTGTAGACGGTTAGAAAGGAAACAATGTCAAATATAGCCCCAGGGCTTAGATATTACTGTGGGACTCAAGAGTTTTTTCTCTTCGTCTCTAGAGAATGTGCCAAGTCTGACAACCCAAATGTGACTGTTTTCACTCAATTCTGTTTTCCTAAGGAAGAGACATAAAGTCTTCCGTTACCAGTTGGCTGAAAAAGCAGGAATGTGAAAGAGGCATGAGGTGAGCTCAGGAAATATTTTCCAGAAGAACCTTTCGGCGTTTACAATGACTAAAGTAATTTATGGAAACTCCCATGTCAAGTTAGTTAAAAAAAAAAAAAAAAATACTAGTAAGTTGCTACCACATTCAAACCCATAAAAGCTTCAATGCTGCGGTTCTTAGTCCCAGTGTTCCTAGTGCGTAAAAGGAAGGGGTGAGTGTGACTGTGTGTGTTCACACCCATGTGTAATGAGTCATTGTAATAGGAATCTAAGTACCTCTTACAAGAGAGAAAGTTCCTAGAGCCCTAAACCCAGATCTCTAAACCTCAAATCGTCTCAGGAGTTCCCTTATTATACCAAACCATCTTCCAAATTTAAAACTGAGCTAAAGCCATTTTGAGTGCCTCACAGCCTTTCTGAAACCCAGAAAGTATGTCACAAAAAGCCTCGAGCAATACTTTCTCTAAACGACTCGGAGGCAAGTCAAACACGGTATTCTTTTGAAGCTATCACGGTCTGCCTTGTACCTTTGTAGAGATTTCACCCTGCACAACTCCAGGGGGCACCATTCACATAGACCCCAGTGTAAATGACATACTCTAGAGTTGTGCAGTGCACGCCCTGCACAGCTGTACATGAAGGCCCTACTATGACCCAAAATGTCCATTGGGGATATGATCTCTACAGAGAAGCTGAATTCCGCTCTGTGGTATCATTCTAGATTACTCAAAGAATTGGGTCTGTAGCAGGTAGAAGCTCAAGATGAACTCTAAGAACTTCTGACCCGAAACCAGGAGAGCAGCTTTCCTGAAATGATATGGTTGTGTACGTGGAGGCTATGGAGCCTGCCTGCTGCTGGAAATCTCCACCTCAGGGTCAGGTGGGGGTGAACAGCAAGCCTGTGGGAGAGCATTCACTTTCTCATCCTCTTCCTTTCAGCTCCAGAAGAAAGGCTTCCCCACTGCACACATGCTGGGGACAAACAGAAAGGTCCCAAGCAGTGGAGACCCCATGCAAGCCCGTCTGTCAGCGACAAGGGCTCTCTCACTAGAACACACGCGCCATCCAAGAGGTGCCAGCACTCCTTCCTGATTCAACTCCCAGGAGGAGCACAGTCTAGCGCTGAAAGCTAGGGGGGCAGGGCCTCGAGAAAGATGGCCAGGGGCACCTCCCTTCTCCCTCGTCTGCACTGCAAGCACGGGTTTAAAAGTATGAGAAGAAAAAGGAAGGAGGCCTGAAATCACTCATCAGAGCAGGCAGAAGCAGCTCCTCCTCAGGATCACATAGGCCCCCGGACGTTTGCGATTTCCTGGCGGATGCTAAGTTCTGAGGGAGTAAAGATGTCCGACTTAACTCTGAATCCCTGTAATAACTTGTGCACAGTAAGTGCACACTCAGTTCAGTAATAATTTAATGACCTCAACCCCCAAACGTAGAGCTGCTTCACCACGGATGATGCCAGTGGGAGAGTCAAAAGTAACTGGAAAAGTAACCATCCACGGTTCCAAGACATTGACAGGAAGGGGATGAGAGGCCTGTGCCGGCCGGCCTTAAGACAAGTTTTGGTTTTCCCCTAAGAGTGGATGTTGAAATCCCTTCATGGAACCAAATGTCATGAAATAAAGTATCAGGCAAAACAAGAGGCATTTCATCCCTCGAGAGAGGAAAGCAGAGTTACTGGGCAAAAAGTGGGATAACCAGCAATGGTGAGAAGTGACAGAAGTCTCTGGAAGACAGTGTGCTCATGGGAGGAGAGGAATCGTGGGGTCACAACCACTGCCATTAGTAAAAACAATCATACCATGGTGTTTCCTACAACCCAAGAGAGGACTAGGCAGATCCTGTAGCCAACACAGAGCCCAGGATCACACACAAACCACATAGCACACCTTTCCCTGCCCCTGCTGGGCCCAGAGTCAGTCCATGCATCCTGCCAAAGGCTGACTTCCTCTGGCTGCTTTCAGGGATATTCCCATCATGCTCTTCTCAGGATGAAATAGGCTTCTAACTTCTACTGCACCGTGGCACAAAGCAATAGTTTTGTTTTTCCTTCTTAAGTGTAAAGGGCCTGCTGAAAGACCTGGGAGGAATTAAATTCTGTTCCTCCACACCTACCCACTGGTCTTCCCTAGGCCATACCACTGATCACTGCTGAGGAGCCTGAGGAACCTAATTCAGAACATAAGGTCCTCCGGGTGTATCCTAGAGCCTTGCCTCCTCTAGGAAGTAGACAAGCACCAAATCAACCTCACTGGTCCTGAGCTGGAACAATGGGACTGCAGCCTCCTCTCTCCACCCCGAAGAATGACTGCGAGCTGATCGAACCATCCATACTGGAAGCCCCTCCCTGCAGGTTAGTGACCCAGGAAGATGCTACTGGTCCCCAAAGTGGGCAGACTGGACGCTCCTGAGGCCCACCCCAGTCAAGTGGCAGGTCCTGTTTTCTTTGTCCATATAGACGCACAACAGAGCTCTACAGACTCTTATCCTAAGGAAAACGATCCACCTACATAGTTATCCCGCGCGGACCAGCCGGGGTACAGCTGCATATGAAGCTGTCGCTCCTTCCGGGCCAGCTCATAGTATTTCGCTTGCTCTTCTCTGGACAGTGCGTGCCACTGGAGGGGATGTGGGGTGCAGACGAGAAAGACATGAACAAACAGAAAAGCATGAAAGAACATCACACACTAAGCCAAGGTCAGGGAATAAATGCTGCTGTTTTTTTGGTTGAGTCCATCCAGAAATGGTATAATCTGTACATACTGACTGTTTGCTGGGTCCTGGCACTAACAGGAATATTTAGACAAAACTTGATTTGTTATCTATGTCATTCTGTCATTTACTCACTCTCGCGGGTGGGGGAAGAGTATGGCTGTGACTGTTCTGAATGCTATCTGAGTGCAGAATAACCAGTCCTGACTCCATGAAGGTCATTCGAGGACTCAGAATGTGGCTGAAGGGCAAGCATTCTCCACAGAAATGGGGACAGAGACACTCTGCCACCTGACCTGCTGCACTCTGGTACCTCACCACCCGCCCCCCACTTCTCCCTGAGAAGGGCGTCACCTACCCTCCGCCCAAGGATCTGGTTGATGGCAGCGCTTTCTTTCAACGTGCACTCAGCTACGACCTTTGCTCTCATTTCCTTCATATACAACATGAATGCATTAAGAGGTTTCTTTATGTGGGGCTTCTTCTTTTCTTCTTCCTTTTTGGAGTCCTGATGCTTTCTGGAGATAGACAAAACAGACACAACCCAATAAACAAGGTAGTGGTCCAACTTCCTCCATGGCAGAGAGCGTATCTCCTTGTCTCCTAACCCCCAAGTCTTGCAGTTTTGGATTAAAAACCATGTTTTTAGTCTTCTGTACCCCGGAAAATGGAATGAAAATAGCTTGGGGAGGGGTTGGGGGAAGGGAGGGATTTTGCAATCACTTCCTCAAGTTTCACAAATACACAATTTTCCCAAGCCAGAGGAAAGCACATGGTTGCTGTCTTCACCTCGGCAGGGTTTTCTCCTGCTTGCAGAACAAAGCTCCAAATGTTCAAGTACAGGGTTAGGGGGCAGGGAAGTGGTTGCAATCCCAGTGTATCCAAGTACACACACAAAAAACAGTTCTGTTCTAACCCGCGGTGGTGCAGTGAGATTCTGCCACTGCGCACTCTCTCTCTCTTTGTAAGGGAGTGCAGAGCCCACACAGGCTGGGTATTGGCTGGAGTCAAACTAAACGAGGCCAACCTTAGGGAGAAGGCCACCACCCAGTAGCTGCGACAGGCTTGCAGAACACTGCGGCAACGAAGAAGTGAGAAAAACAGCAACACTTACGAGCTATGGAGTGAGCCGACGTCACTCTGGGAAGATTCCTGTTTGACTGTTGGTGTGACTATGGCCGGATGCGGAATGCCCGTCGTGTGTAGCGTATGATGTGGTGGGACCATATGGGGAGGGAACCTAGAAGACAGAAAGCTGTGTAAATCGTCAGAATCAAAATGAATGAATGAGGAGGGATGTGTACACACAATTAAAAAGAAAAAAAAAAACCGCACGTAACACTCACATGAAAGCAACGCAAGGCATATGAGACCTGTCAGCATTAATTAGCGATAAATTAAACATAATGATTCTCATAATGTCATTAAAGCCAATCTCCCCCTTCATTATTGCTACTGACATAAGACATTATGATTTTTAACAGATTTAGCAAAAGACAAATTTAACTGACGTACTTGGGCGGAAAAGTGGGCTTGGACTACCTGCCAGAAATCGCACGTCCACTTATTTTTTGAGGCATTATTAGTGGTATCTAAGAAGACAATTTCCTAAGTCCTAATCAGCTCTAAAATGAAAGGTGAAATCTTTTGTTGTATATTGACAGCTAAATAAAATATTAACGTGGTTGAAATATACATACATTTTTGACAATGCTGTGCAAGCCTCATTAGGCCTCATCCTGTTGATGAAGTGCAATACAATTTTTATTTTTCTTTTGTGCTATGTCCCATCATTTGACAGGAATGGGAGAGAGTGAGGCAGGAAGACAGGGAAAATTCAAATAGTTCCTATTTGGTTCATATCATAAGTCATGGACATTTTAAATAAGTTTGTATCCCTTTGTGGAAAGATGCAAAAAAAAAAAAAAAGGAAAGGAAAGAACAGGTGTGCACACACACACAATAAAGCTTTGATTCTGATTTGTATGCCCTTTCTCCTCTAAAATTTAGGATTCCTATATCACTTTTACTTCATATGTTGTCTATGCATCATTAAGAAGTCTCCTAAATGATTATCAAAATTATAAATGAAAGATATAGTTTATTTTCTCTCCTCTCATGCTGCTCATTTTTTTGGACAGTTCTCTAAGACCACATTTTAGGGCCTGAATTGGCATTTCCCAACCAAGTACATTAGCCAGGACAGAGAGAGCTAATTTCAACCTATTCTTGGCCCATCTGCAAACTGACAACTGGCTCAAACACCTTTCTCATTTTCTCTTTTGCATTGTGTCACCATGATTTGTACTGGGTTGGAAGACTCACCCCTCTTCAAGCAACATATCCTACTATAGAAAAAAGTAGTGAGGGAGAGGGCAGAATCCCAAAAGAAAACAAAATGGCAGCCTCCTGCTCCAACCTGGCAAGGTGATTCAAGTGAGCAGATGGGAAGCTGTTCAGATGAAGATCATGGCAACTGTTGCTTTCTTAGTAAGTCCAAACCAAAACAGTCCAAGGTACTACCCAAGGAATAATAACCTGCTTTTCACAAAGCCAATTCTGGTGGGAACTAGAGGGCCTGCCTAATGAGGATCTATCACGACAATTCTCTCAAAAGGATTTCGTATTTATTTACAAAGTTTCTTCCAGAAGTGGGCTAGAGATAGTTTCCATTCAGCCAAAATAAGGTAACAAACGTTAATTTGAAAAATAATAAAATGATTAAAGTACTAACTGAATCTACACAGATCAACAGAGGAAGGAAAGTTAATGAACAATGCTGATTCTTGAAGAAGGCCCAAGCCACAGTAGACATTTCACTCAAAAATCCCACCCTGATGTGGCCTCTCCTGCCACTGCCTTTACAAATTTAAGCCAGTGGTGAAGACTGCATGACATGACTTTAAAAATAACAACCATACAAGTCCTTTGAATGTATCAAAAAAAGAGAGAGAGAAGGAAAATGTAAGGAAACAAACAAGCTAACAACCTTCATCCCCTTCCCCTCAAAATAATGTGAAAAACAAAAAAAGCAGAGCCCT
This sequence comes from Piliocolobus tephrosceles, assembly GCF_002776525.5. Taxonomy (NCBI): domain Eukaryota; kingdom Metazoa; phylum Chordata; class Mammalia; order Primates; family Cercopithecidae; genus Piliocolobus; species Piliocolobus tephrosceles. The sequence goes on from NC_045442.1 coordinate 20,463,298, forward strand.
TGGGAGACACTTGGGCTCCAAGTGACACCCTGTTCCTTCCCACTGCTTGAAGGCCTCAGAGGAAACAGAAGCTAAGAACATGTGTTCTTGGAAACCCTTGGGTGAAGTGGTGGGTGGCAGCTTTTACTGTGAATTTTAAAGGCCTGACATGCCTCAAATACACATGTTCCCTTCGTGCAGAATGAGAATGTGTGTACAGACGTGCGAGGGAGAGGGAGGGGGAGAGAGAACAAGGCTGCGTGTGTGAGTGTGTATGTGTACGTGTGTGTACATACACCAAATACCATGGGAAGACGCCACAATCTGAGTACATTTTGGGGTGCAAACTTCCAATGCAGCCATGAAGAAGACACATTTCTAAGTTCCCATACCTACACGTATATTCCCGTATCTGAAAAATGTTCAGCACAGAAAGAGACCGTGTGTGAACGTGGATGTGGGCTGTATACATATACCTTCGCTTAAGAAATTCCTTTCTGCAGACAACTATTTCATGAAATGCAATAAACACCCTAAAAATTCTAAGCAGCTCATTATATACCCCCGTCTGCTTTCACGGCTCCAAGCCAGAATATAATGATGAACCTTAACTTGTTAAGAACAACTAATTTTTGTTTCTGGCTGTCTCAGGGGCTTCTCTCTTACTCACTCTCACTTTACTTCACTGTTGACACGTTTCTGTTAACCGGATGTCATCTGCCGGCCTTGATTTTATGCACAAGCAGTAGGATGCATTTTCCTGTGCAACAATCCTGCTTTGAGTTGCATTAGGTTTGTCATTATTCTCTCATTTTCCCCCTTGCACTTGTAACATTTCATCTCTTCCTGCCTTATTTTTTGTGAGCCACGGTGCACCCACATTATGGTTTATACATGATCTCGCTCCCTTTGAAGCCGGCAGATTTCAGAGCCGGCTCTCGTCAGGAGAAGAGCCTTGCACCAATTTAGCGGGCTGAGGGCCCGGAGCTCCAACATCTCAATCTAAAGGGGGTCACAGGGTGGCACAAGTGAGTGTCAGCAAGAGCTGTTTAATTGCCAATCTAGGCTTCTCCATGGTGTTTAAAGTATAATGACCCATCACTTAATTCTGAGAAGTCCTGGCCCCACTGCCGAATAGAATGAATATCAAAGGATGTTCTGGAACAGGGCAAGCTGCCTACATTTGCTATAACTGCCATAAGTATAATAGACCTATACTTCTGTCGCCCCATTACCACAATAATGTATTTAATTTGCTGTATACGCTTTTTAACTAGCTATCTTTCATTTGGTCTACCTGGGGAATCGGCCGCCTCTCCCCGCACCTTGAGGCCCTAACCTTTCTTCCTGACGTTCCCTTCCTTTCCTCCACCCCCTGCCCACCTATAAATCATCGACTAACCTCCTAATGATAATTCAATCGATCAGCTTAACCCCAATCCCTATCCTACCATTACTTTACCACTTTTAACCTCCGGAATGCACCAAATAAACAAACATGAAAAAGAACCAGGTGCAATATACAAATGCTGGCAAGGTGGGAAGAGGAGCTGTGGACTATAAGCTGCTACACTAACAGAACTACATGTAGCCGTGGTCCCTGGGTGCTCTCCACCTGGGAGACCCCCTATTCATTCCCATGCTTTGCGAAGCTGTGATGACACTATTTACTAAGCGTATGCTTCCTCTTCTCTCCAGGCCAGAGAACACACGAGCGTTTTCCTGCCTAACTAATACTGGTATGGATTTTGAAATTTTGATGATACATCGCAGGTAGAAAATTGGTCTTTTCAACTGCGATATCCATGGCCTAGTTACCGATGCTAGATATGCCACAGTTTGTTTTCCTTAATGAATGTAACTCTCTGTCACTGCCAAAATTACTGTTTTGTAAGTAGGAAAAGCAGCATCTTGACCTGTCTTTCCAGGCCCTTCTCTGGTCTTGGCTTGACATGTTGGCTGCAGGGACTGGGGAAAGAAGCTGGGGACAGCATCCCTGCCATGTAACGCATGCTAATTTCATTATGTGCCATCATCAGAATGGGTTGGTGATTTCAGACCATCAGCAAAGTCTAAACCTCCACCGATTTAATTAACTTGACTGAAAATCAGATGAACAGAAAATAAAACTATCATTAGAAACAATGAGTGACTACTTAAACATACTGCTGCCAACCGGTTTGTAAATAAACTAGCAGTCACTGAAAAATTAGCCAGAATTAATCAGAGGGAGGAAAAGAAGGACAAGGGGATAGGAGTGTATCTTGCAAATGTATTTCTATGCTGAAATATAAATATACATGAATGTACAGCACACACACACACACGATTTTTGTTTTAACTTTCAAAGACTTAGAGCTGCACAGACCACTATGATACGCACCAACCACGTGTGGCTACTGAATATTTGAAATGTGGCCAGTCTAAACTGAGAAGTGCTGTGTGTATAAGATACACATCAGATTTTGTACCAAAGCTCAGTACAAAAAAGAACCTAACATCTTATTGATAGTTGTTGTCCAGGGATAGCATGTTAAAATGATAATATTTTGGCTATATTGCATTGAATAAAAACATGTCATTAAAAATAATTTTATCTTTTTAAAAAAAAACAAAAAAAAACCTTTTTTAAAAACACGGCTACTACGAAATTTAACATTCCCGCTGTGGCTCACACTATACTTCTATTGGACAGTGCTACCTTCGACGAGAGGAGGCGGATGCTTTCTTGTTGACTTGGAATCACAGTCTGAGCTTTGAAAACACCAATAATCTTTATTCGAACTCTTCTTGGTATAATAATAAAACTACCTTCACCGCTACCTTTCTTGCTGAGGACAGGACAACAGAGAAATGGCATTTTTAAAAGCTTCAGTCCTGTTTCTCCCTTGCCTTCTTAATTCTTTAAAATACATTGTTCAACTGAGCGACTCAAAAATTTTACCCAGAAAGACATCACTTACCTTGGAATTTCAGGGCAATTTTTCAGGATTTTCTGGGAGTACAGTCTAATGTCACATTGGCTTTACACTAATAGAACTACATGTAGCCGTGGTCCCTGGGTGGCCTGGTGGCCATCTAGAGAACTTCCTGGGAAGTCACCCATGGCCTTGGATGAAGGCCCCGGTTCTTGGAACTCACCTGGACATGGAAGCATTGACAGTCAGAGCTGTGGGGTAGGGGTGTCTGAATCCTCCTGTCGTGATTGGGTACACTGGTTGACCTTGCCTACAAAGAAGGGGTACAAAGTAAGAGACTTGAAACAAGGGTGGGGGTGGGGACAAGAAAAAGAAGAAAAGGGAAAAGTTCTCTCTGCACAGTAAGCTTTATTCTCATTTGATCAGAACAAAAATCTTGGGGATTGTACAGGAAGGATCAAAGGGAAGAAACACAGAACAATTTGAATGCCATAAATCTGATAGGAATGGCTAATTAAATTTTATAACCTCTGCTTATGTCAATAGAGACCCTCTCCCCAAGCTGAAACTAGGTGTTTTGTTGTAATAATTAAAGGCGAAGTCTCGCTTGCTTTAATGGAGCCATCACACTAATTGAGGGCTACACATCCAAAGGAAAACAATAATGAATGTAAATTTATACCAAAATAAAGTACAGTGAATCAAAGGACTTCAGTTGCGCTTTGGGCCTCTTTCGGTATTTAGATCTCGGTGAGAAAACATTAAATTAACAGAGCTTAATTTGTAGCCTTTTGTCAAATTAACAAGTGTTGACAAGAGTTACCGGGGGGAGAGTCCCCAAGAAGAATTGTGGGTAACCAATAGACAATCACACCTCATTACAATAATTAAAAAATACAGCAACATGCAAAATAGCATCCTCATGAAAGACACACAACTTTTTCTGACAGAGGGTTGTCTGAGTTGGCTATTCCTTTTTATCTAGCCTTCAAATATCTCCCCATCAGCTGAATGGGGCAAATGATCACTGAGAACTATTTGAGGGTTGGCCCCATCTATTTAGAAGAAATGGGTCACAAGCTCATGTTCCTGTCTACCCTCCCAATAAAAATAAGGCGAGACAAAGAAACAGAAACTACACCCAGGGTTGGTATTTGGTATAGCTACTACATAATGCAATGTTTTTTTTTGAAAAAAAACAAAAAACAAACAAAAGCAAACAAACAAAAACACAGGTAGAATTGTGGGGTAAGCCACTCCAAAATGTTATCTTCCTTAAGGCTTTGTAAGGCCATCTTCCCTAAGACTCAAACCTGAGTTTTACCAGGATTTATTCCTTTTAGGATTCAATGTATTGTCCTGTGTTGTTCAGATCACTGACAAACAAAGAGAAATATATCCACAGAAACAATCACGAAACACATATTACACACGTGCTCATGCAAAAACACACATACACACAACCCGCCACAGTATGCTAATGCATCAAAGGCCTTTCTACTCTGAATTTAAAACACAGTTTTTTTAAGTTGCAAAAGACAGTCAAATAATCTGGCACTGCCAGGAACTAGGACTGATGCTTACGAAGGCCCCACATGCTACAGTGACAGTTCCAACTGCCCCATTCCCACTGTTCACAGTCATTCAACGTGCAAAGACTCTCAGAGAGATGCTGATTCAGTCCCAAGGAGCTTCTCAACAGACAAAACTTTCCACTGCTGTTGTCAACTTGGGAGTAATGCTCAGCATGAGGTGGGGTGTCCTGGAATCATACGAGAACATGCCCTAATCCCAACCCTGGATTTCAAAACAAGGCAGTTCTTGTTCCCGCTTCTGTGCCCTCAAATATGTAACACCTAAAAGGTAGGACTCGAGAGCCTCAACCCAATGACATGATTGCAGTTTGGACAGCCAACAGCAGAACGGCCATGATCAGCTTCATGGGGTGGAAGTCCCAGGAGTCTTCTGCAATTCCCAAAGGATCTTCAGGGCACCTCTGTCCACAGAGCCTTTGGGGACCATGGTCTCGAAATGCTAAGTGCCAATAACTCTTTTCCTACATAATCCACCTGAATGGCTATGGATTTGCCTGTATTCCCACAGGACACCTCAGCAACACCTTTCCTGTACCCTCCCACAGCCGCCTCCCCAACCCTGGCTTCTAACACACACACACACACACACACACACACACACACAGAATAAAAAATAAGCATGCCCATGTAAGAAACAAAAAGGAAATTAAAAAATGGAACTCCTTACTGTGGTACTAACCATCCTAGCGGATGGGGGATTTGTCCTACGGTGCCAGGCGATAGCGGGTAATACGGGGATATATCTGGAGGGTGCGGAGGCCGTGGGATTCCTGAGGGAAGAAGCAGCATTTTAGGTACAAAGGAGGGAGAGAAGGAAAGAGCAACCCGTTAGGGGAGGAGAACAGGGAAAGAGGAGGAAGACAGGCATCTCTTTTGGAATCCTAACACAAGGTTCATTTGTGATTATAAACCCTAAGAGTTGTTGGTAGGTTTCATCTCATTTTTCTCTTAGCCTCAGTTTGAAAAATTAGTTTATCTCCTTCTAAATGGACTGGGATAGTGGGTAGACTCAGAATATGCCATCTTGGGTCTTTCTGCCTCACGTGGCTGGTGTGATTGTTTCAAGTTGAAAAGGAACAACCTCAAAAAGGCTCGGCAGCTGGTGGGGAATGAAGCAATGGTAATCCCTGTTGCTCTTACAACACTGGCCCTTTGCCCTGCGGAGTTTCATGCCTTACCTGCACGAAAGTTACTCCTCTGATTTCTAACAGACTTTTTGAGCTGTGGCATTCAAAAGGTTACTACCCTTGCTTTTTTTTTCAAAAACGGTGACTCCTCTAAAATGTCTCTGCCTCTATTTGGATGAGCTGGAGAAACTGATCAAATGCCATGTGGCATCCTATCCAAGGTAGAACCAGAGCTGAACAGAAAAGGAGGTGTTGGAGGCTTATGCACTCCATTCTGGAACTTCATCCGCTAGAGGACAGAGTCGCCTGTGGGGATGAAGCCCATCTGCTGAATGGGCACCTTGTGCGCTGCAGGGGCTAAGAGCTTCACAAGGCACACGAGTGGATTCTGCAAGTCCGTGCCACCGCATGCCTGCCAGTTCCACAGGAGCACATCCTGCAGTCGACTCTGACAGAGAAGAACTGATCTGTGCCGTTGAAGTGGGAGGCAAAAGGCACAATACCACAGAATTAAAACAGAGTAAAGGAGGGAACGGACTGCATGTTCGTGGATGAAAACGATTTCATTTTTTAAAAAATTCATTCAGGAAGCTTTTAATCTGTAAATTAAGTCTCCCTGGGTGACATTTTCATGCAGACATTGCTTTCTCTCTATTACAAAAACCAAACAGATTAGCTGGGCTTGGACCCTACACCGAGCCATTTGCACACTTGAAAGAATGTTCGCAGAGGAAAAGTAAACAGTCCACAGACGTTAATCATATGTTTTACGATAACCATTTAAAAGCTATTCCCTGTACTACCATTATTTAAATGAGACATTGACGCTGCCATTCACTGGTAGAGCCTGGGGCCGGCTGGGGGAGGCTGCCAGGCATCCAGGCATCCAAGCGCCAGGCTCAGTCCTGCACCAGCACAAAGGGGCTCAGAGACCAGTAAAACCCAGCTCATGTGTGGCTTCTTTCAGGGGCAGTGAAGGCCGCCTAACCAGGCAGCCTACCTACCCCAACACTACCAGTCAGTCCCCTCTAACGAAGTGATGCGTGATCACCGACTTAAACCCATCCTTTCAATTACTGAGCTGGGAAGGGAAACTCCTACCAACACACTGGGTAGCCTGAAAGACACACACTAAGCTTACCTGTTCTCCCGAGACCACCCCACCAGGAGCTGGGGCTGCCTGCCTGATTTAGATCTTGTTGAAGGAGAACTAAAAGTAACCCCACCTTCTCTCCTTCTCCCCTTTGGGAAAAAAGCAGTCAATGAACAACTGGGATAAAAAGGGGATGCTGGGTTGGGTGTGGTGGCTTATGCCTGTAATCCCAGCACTTTGGGAGGCCGAGGCGGTCAAAAGTTCGAGACCAGCCTGGCCAACGTGGTGAAACCCTGTCTCTACTAAAAATACAAAAATTAGCTGGGTATGGTGGCACATGCCTGTAGTCCCAGCTACCTGGGAGGCTCAGGCAGGAGAATTGTTTAAAACTGGGAGGCAGAGGTCGCAGGGAGCCAAAATCGCTCCGCGGCACTCCAGCCTGGATGTCAGAGCAAGACTCTGTTTCAAAACAACTACAACAACAACAAAAGGGACACTGAAAAGCATGGCAACTTCTCCCAGACACCCATTGGTTGTTCTATGAAGAAATGAAGCAACCTGCCTGGGCTTCAGTATTCACATCTGTAAAATGGGCTCAACAATACCTAGAATATTGTAGGGGACAAAGAAGTTAAATAAATTAGCAAAGAAAATGCAGAATACAGTGATGTGGCTTTTTGAGGCTATACCAACAAGCCATTGTCAAGTAGTGACTGGAGCCTCTTAGCCAGCGAGGGAGCCGAGGTTTGGAAAGTCATGCTGTCTCATCTTCCCAGGAAGCTGAGGAGGAACCCAAGAAATGCCTTCAATGTGATTCCTGCATCCAGGTCTGTCTGAGGCTCTTAGAGTTAAAACCCACTCCTGAAACATACTGAAGACTCAGAGCTGGGTTCCCAAGACAGCCCCGTCAGGGGTACTGGAAGCCATAAAGAGATATTTAACACTGCAAATGAACTTCTCCAAAGGGAGCGGAAAACCACTCCCACACCAGGCCTCAATTACCCCAAAGAGCTTCCTTTTCAACACCCAGAAAAGCAACACGGGCCCCCCACCACCGTTCCCACTCAGTCCCCTACAGCTCGGCCCCTGGGGTTCCTGTGGAGGCCTCAACAGATTCCCCAGAACCCCAGGACCAGCGCTCTACCTTGGCTCCCAAGCCCATAGCCTACCTGTTTTGGGGTCTACGTCGGCTGGTAAGTGTGGAGGTGGGTTTCCCGGCGTGAAGTGTTCATTGCTGTACGTGATAAGAGGCGTGAGGGGGTGGACATGGTGAGGGTGCTGCACCACTGGCACTTTGTTCGACTGTGGGGAGGAGAACAGAGAAAGACACCATCAAGCCGGTTCCGGCAGCCCAGGTCTTCAGAGCACCGGGCCCGTAGGTTCCCCTGACTGCAGCCTCCCACCTGGATTTTCTAAGATGCACTCAACGCTGCCCGTCCCATACTCCCCTGAGTCCAAATAAATAGATAGTTGTAAGATAGCTCTCTGGGTGGGTCTGCTTTAGTTTTTATTTCCCCACTAAGCCTGGTTTTTAAAATACCTTCTCCATCCCTACCCTATTATGGAGCCCAAGAGTCTGCACTTTTCCCGTCCACAGGTGAGTTGGAAGCGGGGACTTTAATCTCCCATGCCTACTGCGTTTCCGCATGTGGTGGGGACCTCCTACCCTAAGGCCCCACCTCCAGGAGGCAGGCAGGCTGCACAGGGGACCATCTAGGAAAACCACCACTTATAAGAAACCGGCCGGGCCCAAATCCCACCCAGCCAGCCTCCTTAGCCACCGCTCCCCTCCCCCCAAAAGCTCCTATCCCCTCCCTGCCCTTAGAAACAGCAGGCATGCTACAGTCCTTCTCAGACAGTATGGATGCAAAGCCCCACTCGTGGTTTGGGTGGGAATGTGAACTTTGCCAGAAAGCTCTAAACTGCCTGGCAATCACCTGCATATTCTATGCAGATTACAGCAGCCCTGATTCATTAGGAATTTCATTAGAAAGTCATCCGGGAATGCTAATACATTAACTGGATGATGCCGAATTGGGCTAATAAAAGGTACGCATTTTAGAAACGGGCAGTTCTAGAAAACAAAGTACAGGCATTTTTGTGTTTGGGAAGGGTGGGTCAGTGGACAGAAGCAGAGGACGGGGTGGGGGGAAGAAAAGCATTTAAAAAATGTTTCTAGTTGCCATACCCAGGCTTTCCCAAATTATTCTCCTCTTCTTTTCCCCACCTCCTGCTCAGTCCACCCCTCCCTACTCCACTACACTGTGCTATAACTTAGCCCAGCAAGATCACAAAGAAAAAATTAAGCTGAAACAAGCGAACTACTGGGCCATTTACGGAGAGTAATCCAATTGCAAAAAACCCTATTCCCCATAGAGGATTTTCACTAAAATCCTACAACAGGGACATTTAACCAGATTAGGTACCAGCGAAGATAAAGAGGCAAGTATTAGATGATGAATGGATTAGAGTCAAGTTTCATTTCAGAACGTGTCTTCATTTCCTTTTATTACTTTTAGGAAGGCACAACTTGCATTAACATCAAGGAAAAGGAATTGCATTAAAAGAAAAGAAGGAAGGTTCTAGTGCTGCCCACTAGCGCTTGTTGAGTTCAGGGATCACTAAGCAGTTAGTTCTCTTTACTGGTTCTCTTCTTGTTCCTTTTTTTTTTTTTTTTTTTTTTTTCTAATGGGTGAGGAAGGAATGCAATATAGGAACAGCATTTCTTACCACAGGTAATTGAGGGGGAAAGCATCTTTTAAAAAGTGCTTTTGACTTTTTTGTGGTTATGTGTGGAAAGAAAAATAAGGCCTTCTCTCTAGATGCCCCAGAAAAAAACTGCAGAAAAAGAAGTCAATGTTTCCAACAGCCTGGTTTACCAATTCCTATGTATAACTGGACTCTTGGAGAAAGGGGAGATCATGTCCAGATGACATGATCTGTTTACAGTAAAGAAGCACAAATCCCACGGCCATGTTCTAAGCAGGACTAAGGGGAGATGTGGGGAAAACCCTCTTTCTCTACTTTACAACAAAAGAGGAAGACAGCATTTGGGCAATCATGGAGTTCACTGAGCATAAGATTTAAAAATTAAGTCTCCATCTTCTTAGATATACATATGAAGGCGATTCCAACAACAGGTTCTATCCCCCTGTGTTCTGGCTACCAACACCTCTCCCAGTATTATTTTGCACACCTGAGCCTAGCCAACTAGTTTTTTTTGCTTATAGGAGCTTTGTGTTACATGCTACCATTTTGCAATCAAAGCAAGCAAGTTAAAAGCCATCAAAGCAGAGAGAGCTTTGGAAACCAGAAACACTTCCACAAAAGGGGCAGCCATGAAGGGCTGGGCAGGCCAGGGCCAGGGTGAAGGGCTGCTACCTCATGGCCAGTGCTGGCACCTCATGGACAGACACTAAGGATTCCCTAAGAAGAACATTTGCTCAGGACAACTTGAGAAATAAGGAACAAGGAAGCTCCCACACTGTGTGCTGAGGTGGGGAGGGAAAAGAGAAAAGGAGAGGAAAGGAGGGAAAGAGACAGACACGGACAAAGTGGAGACCTTTGGAGGCAAGGCTGTTGCTGCCTTCCCGAAGCTTTCTCTTTGGTTGGAAAGATACATACCCGCTGACATGAAAGAAAGCAGACCAGCTCCAGACAGTTTAAAGTGAGTGTGAAAAAACACCAGGGCCAGTGGGGAGAGTCACCCATAGCCCAGAGAAGGGAAGATGATCACTCAGGGGTGGAAGGACTGATCGAGTACCACGGGAGGAGGACCACCATCAGCCATGAGAAGCAGCACATGGGAGAAGAAAGGGCTAGTGGTGGGCATCAGAACCAGCAGCAGTCAGCCCCGAGTCAAGCATCTCCCAGGATGCTTCCCACTCACTCAGATTCCCCAATCCTAGGAAATCTTTCAGTAGGCCCTGATTCATTCACAGTGGGTCTGGACTCAGGACCCAAGCATCTTGGGCCTGCTTCCTGGGTGTTGTGGGTGGTTCTTGTGTTCAGCCATGAGGACCACATGCACACAGGCAAGCACAGAAGTCAAGAGCCATGAGTTCTGATGATGAATCAAGTCCTAGTTCTTAAGGAACCCAGGAAAAGCCTTAGCACATAACCCAGTACATAAGTTTGTTATTTATTATCTATTACAGTGGTTTATTAGTAAAGTTATTTTTACTGTTAAGAAGAAGCTGTCCAGATGACATGATCTGTTTACAGTAAAGAAGCACAAATCCCACAGCCATCTTCTAAGCAGGACTAAGGGGAGATGTGGGGAAAACCCTCTTTCTCTACTTTACAACAAAAGAGGAAGACAGCATTTGGGCAATCATGGAGTTCACTGAGCATAAGATTTAAAAATTAAGTCTCCACCTTCTTAGATATACATATGAAGGCGATTCCAACAACAGGTTCTATCCCCCTGTGTTCTGGCTACCAACACCTCTCCCAGTATTATTTTGCACACCTGAGCCTAGCCAACTAGTTTTTTCCTGTTCAGTCAAAACTATATCATGGGGGTGGGGGTGGGGTGGAAGGGGTGGTAGGGAATTGGAAGCTTTAGGTGCTGCCAGGCTTTACGGGAAAAAAATGGGACCTGTACTAGGACTAGCCCTAATCCTTTCTGACCTCAACTGCATGCCAGGCAGGTCCCTGTGAAAGAACAGAACTTCCTCTCTGTCCAAGCTCATGGGTTCCCTTGCAAGAGAGGAGAACTCTGTGGTCATACCTGCCGAAACCAGGGACTACTTGCCACTCCATCCAACCTCCCTCTACCTGGAATCTTCTATGATGGAAGGATTTTCTTCTTGCAAATGCCTATGTCTCTCCGGCCTCAGACCCCAGAACCCTTTCTTCCTACACCACACAATGCCCATTGCTGGGGGTGTGTGTGCACCCTTCTTGGTCCCACTATACCTAAGTTCCTTAGGGACAAGGACTATGTCTTCTAGAACTTTGTGTCCTCCCAAGTGACCAGCCTGTGGAATGGAGAGCACATTCTCCTAAACTGCATAAGAACCACCAAATTGCAACTGCAAGCATTCGAAGGGAAAGACAAAGCCAATCACAGATTCACTTCAAGTAAACGGCGGTGCTCTTTAAATGTAATCTCCTTAGAATCACGGAACAGAGCATAGTGGTCCTTGTGGACCATCCAGTTCAATACCCTTGCAGACACTATCTCAAATGCAACTGTGCCTTTAAAAGGGTTTTAGGGGCAACTGGCAATGCACACAGTGATTCAAGAACTGAATTCAAGGAATACCTGGGTTTTAATTCTTCCTCACCAGGTTGGCTGTGTGACCTCTCTCAAGACTTCCTTTCTGTCTCTGTCAACTCAGGATGAGAATCATGTCTACCTCACAGGGTTGTGAAAACTGAATAAGAACTTGCATGTAAAGTATTTAGCACAGTGACAGGCACAAGCTAAATGTGCAATACAAAGATGCTTTGAAAATGCAATCCGATGAATACTAATGATGACTCAGTTCACTATCCCTCTAGCCTCTTCTGATTTAATTCACGGAGCGAGGGGTACACACAGCCACGACTCCACTCCTGATTTCAAAGGTAAGGATGTTTGTTTATGGGGCAAGATCGTTCTAGATGATTAGTGGCACTTTCCTCAGGCACATACCCTTCTTCAAAATGAGGTGTTTAATTAATCCATATATTTTAATATCTCTTGTGAGAAGAGTCATCATTTTACTATGCCAATAAATGAGATTGCCACAGAGGAGCTGAAAGTTAAACAAACAAACAAACAAAAAAAGGCAGGTGGAGATGATCATGGTCCCTTCCAGATCAGGGCAAGGGCCTTTAAGTAAGAGCTGTCACAAATGAAACACAAAAGAATCCAAATAGAAAGATGCCCCTTGGATGATCTCCTTCTCTTTGAACACTTCCCACTTCTCTAACGAGGTCTTTAAGAATTGTATTCAAAACCGCACCACCCTAAGAAAATTCAGATGTGAAAAGTAACTTGGTTGCAACATAGACAACCTTCCAGAAATGCATTCATGGCAACTAAATTAGCAGTAACTATCCATGCTGGGGGGTGCTGGTGGGCTCATTAGCCTGCAGTACTTATTCCCTCCTCTTTTTCTCTCTTTATAAACAGAGCCCAATGTGCAAGGGAAACAGCTCGACATAAGGCCAGGTGCCTTTTTGGGAACTATTTTACCTAAATACATCTTCAGAACTACATGGGGATACAAAGTCATTACGACCAGTGACAGCGAACCAACGTTCAAGGTCATGGTAGTGAAGGTCAAGCAGAGCTGTGTGAAGAGCCTGCGTTGCTGTACTGAACTCTGAAAACATGATGAAAATGGACTCTCTGAGCCACAAAAACAGCAAACACTCATATACGAATAACTCACACAATTTCAAAACTGTTATACTATAGCTACCGAAGTGACACCACCACCATCAGCTTAGAACGCCTTTTCCAGATGAAATGAGGGTAGGATGGGGATTGACCGGTTGCTACCCCTCAAGCACTACCATCCACACCAGCACAGCTCAGGGTGGCCACTGTTCAATGGTGCCTTGGGCTCTGTGTCTGTGTGCCTCTGTGCTGAGTTCATGGCGTGCTTTATTCTAGGAAATCCTCACAACGAGCCTATGAAGTAGTCGGCATTTGTTACCAGTTCCACGCAGTAGGTAAAGACATTTTTTTTCCAGGTTACATGCCTTGAGAGAGTGGTGTTTCTAAGCTCTGCAGCCTCACCTGCCTGCCTCCACCACCCCACTTCTGCACTGTCCCAGTCTGCAGAAACTGGCATTACTGGGATGGGGTTAATTGCTGTGTTCATCTAGTGAGATGCACCCAATGAGATCAGCCTGGGCCAACCTTCCCATTGGACACAGCTGCTTCAGGACTCTGGGTGGGATCTGTCCTCAAACTCCCACCTACCAATCACTGCATCCTACACCATTTTCGGCAGATATTACCCCCAAAACCCAAATTAGAAGGAGCTCAGGGTTCCCTGCCTTAGCCAGGCATACCCTTGCCACAGGGCATTGAGTATTTTTAGTACGGATTTTTACACATGTGGCTGATTATGGGAAGAGGACTGGGGATGGAGAGGATAAAGACATTTAATAGGATGTTTCTGCTTCTCAAATACAAACACGCAACATATCGGCCCAGCAGGATTCAGATGATAAAAACACTTTACGTGGTCAGTCCTGGGCTGACAAGAATCTAAAGAAAAAGGCCACCAAAAAACCGAGCCATTAAATGAAGTACACAGTATCTATTTACAAGGAACCAAAATCCTCATCTGACTTTAAATCATTCAGGGCTTTATGCTTTCTACCTGGAGAAATCGCTATTTCGCAAAGCCAAGCTTTCCTCTGTCTGGTTCCTTAGGTTCCATGGGTTTTCAGCATTGAATAGTTAAATTATAAAGCAAAGGTCCTTTAACAGCCCTCAAGGCACACAAAGCCCTTCCACCCAAAGTATTCATCGTATTCATCGACTACAGTCGGGGGGGAGGGGGGAATGGGGAGGGGGAGGAGCCCCCGTGGCTGACCTTTGACCTTTCAAGAACCGTTAAGCATAGCCCTCTGCAACTTGGCCATGCCACCCTCATCGCCAAGCGCCCACACACCCATCCAGACGCTGTTCTTCATTTGGAACCTGGCAAGTGAAAGATTGATTAAGGCACTTCTAAGATCCCTCTGCTTAGTCCCCCTCTCACCCCGACCCCACAAGCCTCTATAACTGTGGGCAACCTAGAGGGAATGAAAGCTTGCCATTCACCTCCGCAACCTATTAATCAACAGACACTGAAAACAAATAGAGCCATTGCTGGCCCTGGTGTCTCCCTTGGCCCTCCTCTTCAATACGCCCCTATTGCTGCCTCTTTCTGCAGAAGGAAAATGGGGCCAGAAAGTGCCTTTAGGAGCTCCGCACAATAAAACTAAAGCAACAGAGGAGCATTTGTCAGCCTTTTCCCCTCCTCAGGGTGGGCATAGAAGGTCTTTGGGGGTCTTCACTTACCAGCCCTCCGAGGGGCTGAAATCAGCATGAGGAAGGGACACTATTCACTCCAGGTTTACATTTAAAAATGGGTTTATAGTCCACCTCTATGCATTTTTCCAGATGCCGTTTGCTATGGCTACAGCAAGACCAATGGCAACAGCTAAAACGTTAATAAAAATTTCACGTCACTGAAGCTGTGGCAAGTTGGGGAAGAGGACAGGTTGGGGACACGATGAAGGAAGGACTGTTTCTTATCTATCAACCACCCTTTGGCAACTCAACTAGTCCTGTTTTTCCAGCCTGTGAGGGTGGTGAACAGTCAGCCAAGGTAACCCTCCTGTCCCCAACAACCTATGACCCCAGCAGTTAGGAACTATTTCTGCTGATGGGATGGTCACAGGAGACACAGCCAGTGCAATCTGGGCCCAGCCCTGCATGGACAGTCCCATCCAGGCCAACACTTGCTTTTGCATCCTGCAAACCTCTTACATATACACAGAAAAAAAAAAAAAAACAGCAGTCATGACTTCCTCCCGTGGCCCCAAATGGGTCGGCTTCCTCAGAGCATTTTACCCTGGCCCATGCCCCTCTCCCCTTGCAGCTAGACAGGACCTATCCAGTGCCGTGGCCGGGGTCCTTTCTTAGTTGAATGCTGCTCCTTTCTGTCTAAGGCCTTGCTCCCAGCTAATGCTGGATTGTTTCCCTGGACAAGACTTCTATTGATAGCTACAGCACTGCCTGTTGGAAATAATAAATAAAAGACATAAGGTTTCACAGGGTTCGAGTTTTACTTGAAGACACAAGGTGGTAAGAGAAAAGAGATCTGCCTGTGAGATGCAGAAAAGCAAAGCCCACCCTGCCAGCCACAGCACACAGCCTGCATGCTCCGGTTGGGCTGCTGCAGAACCTACCCCCACAGGCTGCAGAGTTAGAGCGTCAGAGCATCTCCAACCCCTGAGAGCCTCCCAGGAAGGGTGCTACTTATTTGTTTTGTAAATTATCAATGGCTGGCTTTTATTTCTCTTTCTCTCTCTCTCTCTCTGGAATCAAATCCATTTAGACAGCAAGAGGAGGAAGAGAGACGATTCTCCCTGCCGTCTGTGAAATTCTGCCGACTCATAGTTTCTCATGGATTCACACAGGCATTAAAATTCTCCTTGCTGGGAAATGACTGAACAGAGCAAGCAGGGAGAGGAGAAACGTGTAGTCAGTTTTCATCCAAATTCTCACACACACACATGCAAATACCTAGAACAAACTCGATCACTTCAAGTCCTTGACCTTTTTTGGGGGGTAGCCCTTTCTATATTATAACCACCCAGCTGGTAACACACCAAACAGACTGCCAAACGTGAAGGGTCGAGAGGACCAAGTTCAACTCTTAAAGACCTTTTCTCAGTCCTCGAAAGGAGGATGGAAGGGCTGGGGGGTGAGAGGTGGTGGGTGGGCTGGAGGTGTTGGGATGGAGGAATAGAGGAACATTCGAACCTGGAAAATAAAGAAGGTGTTGAGATGGAGGAATAGAGGAACATTCGAACCTGGAAAATAAAGATGTGCACCAGCTGCTTGGCTTTGTGAAAACCACAGCCAAGGCCTGACCCAGCAAAGCTGTGCATTCACAGGCTCTTGAACAATTACTTCCAGTTACGTTCATTAAACATAATTTATTTCCACTCATTCTCATTTATTTTCCAATTAAAAAGAAAACATCCCATTGTGCCTCCCCCAGCCAACCTTTAAAACACTTGCAAGCTTACTTCTTAGCCCACCCGGTCCAGGCTCGCCCCTGATCAGCGAGTTTCCAGGGTTTTCTTCCTGCCTGCCTCTGCCTCCCTCCGGCAGCGTCACAAAATTCTCAACCTGGAGGTCAGTGAGGGGGTGCGACAGGCACAACGGGGCCCTCTGTCCTAATCCTCCACCAGGTCTCAGGGATGAAGAACCAGCCACTTCACCTCTAAGTAATTTCCCAGGAATCTGCAACCTCCACCCTCCCGCCAAATATTTCTCTACTACTTGGGTATTAAATGATTAGCGTTAACATAATCAATCTTGTTAAGTGTCCGAATTTGCAGAGAATGTTTGGGAATTGGGTAAGAGAGTACAGCTGTTTCTAGGAGAGCGGATCTTCAAAACCGAGCCAGAAATAAATCGAACCTATCCCAAATGAAGAAATCCAAAAGCTCAAATTCAAAACAACTTTTAACAAACATTAATGATTTCCAGACCACCCCCTCGCCACCAAACACAACAACCCCATATCTAGAGATTCCTAAATATAATGGAAAGGAAATCACCAATTTTGATGTAGAGCAAATTTTAACAGCATAATGGTTATTACATCCTGAGAAATTAAAGAAAGAAATAGTGAACAAAATCTGACACCGACTTTCTAATTTATTTACAAGGAACAGCTGCATAAAAAGCTCTTTTGTTTTTCTTGTATACCCTGTGCCTAACTTTCGAATCTCAGTCTTATTTGAAAATCATGCCTACTCCATGGAGTCTGAGAAAAGCTCAAGAAAGAGCTTTTTTCCTTCGCTGATCAGGTAAATTTTCCCCATAGAAAAGAGGAGGTAAGCCAAGAGGAAGAATGAACGTTCCCACTCATGTGGCTCAACAAATACAAATGCCCAAACCCTGTGATTCAGCAAAGACCGACGGAAAGGAAGACGAACACAAAGGCAGAACTGCATTGTTCTGTTCTATCCTGCCTTGTTAGTATCCCAAACGTGGGCATCCTCTAACGGGCATCTGCAGTCAGAATAAATAACACGCATGAAAATGACGCCGAGTCACCATGGGACGAAGAGGGTAAACACAATTGCTGTCCCTCCGATCTCCAGGTGATGTGTTGCAAGTTTAGGGAACGAGGGAGTGACCCAGGCAAAGTTGAATTTTTTCAAAAATCCTCAAATGTGTGCAGAAGTATGTAATCTGGAGGGCATGTCAGGATTTCATCACATTCCAAAATATTGCAGAAGGAAAGAATTCTATTACACAGCTCAGCTAGGTCCCCAACAACCCCAAACCACAAAGGGGAGGTTTCCCTAAGAATACAAGGTTTCAGGCTCTGCTGCTTCCAGAAAACGCCAATGCAGCAGCCTGTTGTGACAATACAGAGATCATAATATCTGTATCACTGGAGTCGGGAATTTACATTTTCAAAGAACTCCCTTCTCATAAGACATCAAGAATAGTGGTTTACTCCCACCAAGCCAACAGGACCACTGTTAAGTAACACAGGTAATTTGAGAAAACTAGAGTCTAGAACCTCAAGATGGGAGACTGTACTGGGTGTGATATTTGCAGTAACACAATGTCCACATTTGCAACACAGCCTCCACTCTCTTCCCCACCATTCCTGACAGTTTACACAATCCTAGATTGAACCAAAAAGTTGCACACAGCTAGAAAGGAAAACCAAAATTTACACCCATCGTTATTTTAGGCTCAACTAGAGAACTATCTATGATCTTGTGTTTTAATATGACACACAGAATTTAATTCATGATGTTGAAAATATAAACATAAGACTATGGTATATTTCATTCCTTCTCACCCCAAAATTGGATCGAAGAGCTTATCGACCACTGCAGATTACTTCTGTTTGGTCATACAATAACACCACAAACAATAAAAGTAATAATAAAAGTAATTAAGGAATTGCCTCCAAATTCAAGAGAATCCCCTTACAGCTTATGGCAAAAGATAATCACTCAAGCTGGGCACGGTGGCTCACGCCTGTTATCCTAACACTTTGGGAGACCAAGACGGGCAGATCACCTGAGGTCAGAAGTTCAAGACCAACCTGGCCAACGTGGTGAAACCCCCTTCTCTACTAAAAATACAAAAATTAGCTGGGCGTGTTGGTGCATGCTTGTAATACCAGCTACTCAGGAGGCTGAGGCAGGGGAATTGTTTGAACCCGGGAGGCGAAGGTTGCAGTGAGCCGAGATCTCGCCATTGCACTCCAGCCTAGGCGACAAGAGTGAAACTCCGTCTCAAAAAAATAAATAAATAAATAAAATAATAATAATAATAATTAAAAGAAAAGATATGAAGACACAGTTGAAGAGAGTATAATGGATCCTAAACCCCAAATTCATATTGCAAAAGGGCCTTCTCCCTAATCATTAACAGCTCAATGAGCTGTCATCAGGCTCTTTTCCAAAACACATTTTCTATTAAGTTTACAAAACATACCACAAGCAAGACGTAAGCCCTAAAAAGCCGGCATCAAAATCTGGAGATTGACAACTAAAGACGGAACAACAGAAAGTTAGCATTAAATATGAAACCAAAATACACAGTTTACACAGCGCTGCTACTGTTAAAGCCTTATCGCTCAAAACTTTCAAGCTTTTAAAGTATGCTCCTCTATGAGGCAATGTCGTTTTCCTTCTCTCTCTTCCGATGGAGCCCACCCTGGTGGGTGAAGAAAAAAATTATTTGTTAGAAGAAATTCCAAACCATACCACCCCTTCCCAGATTCCAGCTCACCCGTACTTGGGGAACAGGGTCTGCCTTACCATAGAAGTGTAAGGACGGTGATGAAAGTCAGACTTCTCTCCTCCCCATCTTTTTTTAACCCTTTCTCCCCCTCCCCAAAAAACTGCTGTGAAAATGACTCAGAGAAAGGGCATAGCGTGAGTTGACCATTTATTCTTGTTTTGTTTTTTCCTTCCCATGATCTAAATTGGGGGGTGGGGGGAGCATAGGTTAATGGTCAATACCATAAGCAGGGACATGAACACACACACATCCCCCCATACGTACACCCCATACACACACCACACACCCCACTACTCACCCAGCAATTCAAATTGAGGTGCCAACCGCCCAACTGCTGGAACAGAGAGACCCCGGAGGCTACTGCGCCTCCCTTACCACTCAAATCTTCCATTCCCACTAAAACTGTATCCCTAGGGTACATAACAGCCTTGGTTTTCCCTCTCTCCACCTCTAAAAAAACTTTCTCTGTACCTTCGAGATGGGACTGGGCCAGTTTTTTTTCTCCTCCCTTTCTGCTTTTCTCACTTTTCTTTTTCCTCCCAGCTTCCCCTCCCTTTAAAGCTTTCACTTAAAGAACTGAAAAAAAGCATCTAAAAAGATTGAAATGGCCCCAGATTCCTGGCCAAATAGGCTCAAAATGCTCAAACTTGTCACTCATATTGCCTAGAATTATTGTGTTAATCCTTCCTCCTGCACACACATCCCTTACAAAATCTTAAAAATAAAAAACAAAAAATCCACTAATAATCTAGAGTTCAGCTGGTTGCAGATTTAATTAAAAAAAAAAAAATTAAAAACTCCTTCTACTTTCTAATCTTCGCCACTACAGAATCTGTGAAGGAAGGGGGAAGGTCCATGTTCCCCAGCCAGCTCAGGGCACCTCAGCAGAGTCCCCTCCCTCACCCGTTACCTTGGGCAGCAGGGAGAGAGCTGCCGCTAAGAGTAGCAAAGAAATTACGGCCAGCCATGAGGGAAAATGATCAACCGAGAGTGCAGGAGGCAGGCACTTTATCTGCAAGATTGTCAAATCCCTCAAAACAAATTTCTTAGGGAGAGGGCTGCGATGGGAGAGAGGAGGGAGGAGGAATGGATATTTTCTTGTCACAGTGACACGGAAGTGACACTTTGCAGGGCCTTGCCTGCCCTGTATACACCCTCTCTTCCTTCCAGAGTAACAGAATGTGCCTGAAAGATTTTCAACTGACCTCCCTGGAAGCAAAAGAAAGGACGCTTCCTGGTCTCACTAGTATTCCAATAGTCAGAATGCTAACTCGCTTTTTGGACTGTTGAGTTTTGTGAGCTTTCCCCAGGAATCGAGAGAGAAAGAGAGAGAGAGAGAAGGAAGGGAAACGGCAGAGGGATGCAAAGGCTAGAGCTGAATCCCACAAACCCGACTTACTTTTCCTGGGGCTCTTATGGGATCCAGGGCTGGGTACATTTGTGTGGGTTTAACTTAACTTGAGTTGAGACACTCAGACATCACAGGCCAGAAATCGTCCTCTTTTACATGAAGGACGGGAGTGTGGGAGGGTGGCCGC
>NC_045442.1:20489055-20491555 GCF_002776525.5 Piliocolobus tephrosceles
TAGCACTCCTTTTTTAAAAAATGGATCAAAATGGACTTGTATCAAATTATTATTGCCTAGATATGATTCACTTAAGGATATATTCCCAATGCCACTTAAAAAAAATCAACATAATCCCTATGATGAAAGCACACATTCAATGCTCCCTTCAAAAACCACAGTTTTCCTATCTTTTCCCTCACATCATCCCATAACCTACAATAGTCCTCATGCAGATACGTTTCTTTATTTTAGAAACGCATGTGCAGATGTTTTCCCCATCACCTGTTTATCTAGACCAAAACTCAGACAAGTGTAAACACACATACTTATGTGTATCCGACTAAAGATTTTTCAAGCACAGACTGGCTTCCAAATAACCTGAGATGTCTAAATTAAGGAGCCTTTGCTTTATCAATCCAGAGCTTCCCCATTCCTGGCCAGAGCCTGTCTTTTCAGGGCCATGGATATGCCCTGAATCTGCATCTTTGTGCGCTCTGAACCGGAGTTGTTGATAGGCAGCTTTCTCTGCCTCTCTCGGCTTCCCCAGCACGACCGCATCAGCACTAGTATCAAATTAACTCTCCGACTTTGAAACTTATTGATCTGCTATTAAGACACCAGTGAACTTGATGAAATGAGTGCTGTAGGTGCAGTCACGACTTCAAAGTCTAGCACAGCCACATAAAGCAAGCGCCTTTGATCCTAACTCCGATCTACTGAGGGTTTAAAGCCCAGTTCTCCCTAAGCTGCCCTTCACTCTCGTCATGTCTGATGTCTTACCAACTAGTGACTTGATAATGTTAATAATGCAAATTTTACAAATGATTTTTATAATGGCAAAATTAATTATATGAATTGATGCTTCTTTCAATAGGGGTTTCTGCACTTCTCTTCCCCATAACGGTTGCAGCAATTGTGATGGCCAAGGAAGGAGACCGGGCCCAGGTAATTCCAGACCACACTTTCCCATCTTCTTTCCATTTTGTACCTAAAACTAAAGTAATTTACTAGAAATTCCGCTAATAATCTTAGTAACTTTGATTCCTATAATTCTCCTTTCCTAGTAAATATCTACTGCTAAATACAAGTAGTCTCTTTTTTACATGTGGTTGCTATTTTTAGATGATGAGTCAGTATAAAATCTTTATTCCTGCATACAATTTCTTCTTGATAGTTACAAACCTACAGTTAAGTTGTAGGGTTTCACACTCTCTGTTACTTTCTTAGCAATTTGGAATTGTCTGAAATGGTATATAGATAAGAATGAGAATGTACTGCACAGATTCTGTGACACGAAAAATGTAAAAACACATATTCTGTCTCAATCTGGTTAAAACATGCTTTTAATCTAACAAGTTTTTTAATCATCAAGGAATACATGTTTAAGCAAAGATTAATTTTACAAATTCCTTTAGTAAATATTTTGAATCACAGAATATTAAAAATAGGTTTCCAATTCAAATTATGTCTAAATAGAAAGATAACCCCTATTAACTCTCAGTTTCATACAGAAGTTTGGATTTCAATCATTTAAGAAAGGTTGTAATGTTCTAGTTAAATAATAATCTTACGTATAAACTGGAATATCAAAATTTAAGCAGAAGTGTATCTTGATACTTCAGGAGAAGAATCAGTGTCTGAGGACATATCCTTTGCCAAGAGATTTTATTCTTTGTATGCTATTTTGGACAGAAGAATGTCATTAAGTTCAGAGTAAAATGTGCTCGACTAATAGAAGCTTTATATATTCCTTTGATTTACAGTGTGTTATGGGATGACTGTGTTACTATTGTTGCGAATCCATGTATTATAGGAAGAAACTAATGGATGTATCTTCTTCAATCAATATGGCAATGTGTTTTTCCCATTGCAAATATCAGGGCTGCCCCAGCACCCCCATGACAAAACATAATGGAAGTTTTAAAGGACCGTGATTTTAATAAATACTTGCCTTCATTTGTGTGTGTGTGTGTGTGTGCGCGCGCACACACACACATGCGCATACATGTGCATTCCCCCATCACCAATATATATATTGAGAGAAGGGGGGTAAATCCAATTAGTTTGTTTTCCAACACTACTCTAATCATAAAATTTAGGTAGTAGTAACTTTGTGTTAGTGTTTTCCCTCCTCCCATTCACCCCCCAATGTTGATACTCACTTAACCTACTTGCAATTCTAAAGAAGTCAACACTTGATTGTGACAACGTTCAAAAGAATTTCCTCTGCCACTAGCACAGTAAAAAAACTTTCACCAATTAGTGCAGGAAAAAAGGAGGGAAAAGCCACAGTGCTGGCGCTCAAAGAGCCAGGCCTTGCGGCAAATCTGTCATGTCGAGAGGATTGATCAACAGGACGGCAATTTCTAATGGCATGTTGTCATGAAAAGTCAGCCACAGGGAGCCACCTGCTTTGCTCCTCACAGACAGCTAGGAGAGGAAGGAAGGAAGAGGGCGGGAGAGGGAGAAGAGAGGCAAGGTTCTCTCCATTCCTATCCCTGCCAGTTCCCTTTTGCTA
>NC_045442.1:20496555-20624259 GCF_002776525.5 Piliocolobus tephrosceles
CCTATACATAACCAATCCAGTTTTTCTGCTACGAAGACAAACACTTCTGCATTATTGTCAGCTACATACATCTACCTTTTCTTACAGAGCATACCATAGTCATTCACACATTGAGTAAAATAGGATTGAAGTTCCTTAAACATTCCATAATATCAGAAGACAGGTAAGGAGCTATATCGATATATATCTTTCTATTGTTCGAGGTTTCTATTTTTAAGTTTATGAAATCAAACATGACATGACAGCAGCCTGTTTAAGGGGGAAGGGTGCTAGGGAATTAGAAGAGGCAAGCAGAGACACACGCACACACATTCACAAAACTGACCACAGGTTGCGGACGGGATGGTTGGTAGTTGTGGTTTTTAAAACCGCGCGCTGTCCTTGAAACGGAGGCCGCACACAGCTCCATTAGATACAGATCCAGTGCTCTTGATCTATTATTTACAAAGAAAAACCCTTCACTGCTTAAGTGCCCCTTCTACTTCAGCCTTCCATTTCAACAGCATCAAACAACTTGGTGGGGGGAAAAACACAAGACACAACAACTTGTGTTCATCACAACGTTCCGTGCAATTCAAAATTCTACTTGGATGGGGGAAAAAAATTAGAATAACCTGAACACAGGATGTTGGCTAAATGACAAACAAATGAGAGGTTTGTCATTTTCTAACAAGCGATACAAGATTTGATCATCTTTCTGTAAGAGAAATTTCTATTTGAACAGAAGGGAAAAAATTCAGGAAAACCCATTTTATCTCAAGGATGTGAAAAGAAATGTTTTCAAAATGTGTATTTGGTATGAAATTCTTTAATTATCAAGTCTGCTCTTTAAGTCAAACTGCATTCGATCTAATTAGTAAGCTTAGATCTCACCTTCATGCTGAACTTTAAACTCTCTGAAGCCAATTAAAAACTATTTAAATGAATATTAAAAGGATTCCTGTGATCATTTCTGACATGAGAGAAAACATGCTTTTCAGCAAAAAATAGGTTTACACAGCATGCCTACATTTCACAAAACATTTGAGTTGAGTTTTGCATTTAATCTGTGTATTACCCTTTTTCGATTCTGCCACCCAACGCTCTTCCTCAGCTGTTTTATCATCCTCGTTCAGGCATATCTGCTGCCAATACAGTTTTAACTGCAATTAGAACTGCTTTATTATTCAGTGCTCTTCAATTTTCAATAACTTAATTAAGATTTACTGGACGGTACCTATTTCCTACTTTCATTTCAATACACTACTGAATTGGGCACACAAGGAAATGTAGCAATAACAAGTTGGAATCTGGAAAAAAATTCTTACCAATGTTCAATCTGATAAGCCAAAGCAAACTGAGACTACAGTAAAACACATACTCTTTCTCTCTCAGTCTGGGTCTTGAAATTGCTTTTTAAGAATTAATAAATTATTCTGTTTGCTTAGGAAATTAAGTGCTCCCATGCAAAGCCGTTACAATTAACACTACTAAATGTGTTAGGTTACACTAAAGAAATCCTCACAGTATAATTATATCAATGAGTCACTTAACTCACATATATTAATTCAATTTATCTTCATTTTGAACCATGTGGACTGATGGATTGTCATCATTAGAAATGACAAAACTCCACGCTAGAGGAAAACACAGACCTGCTAATGCCCTGACTTCTCCTTAAGCCCACACACCATTGCTTCCACTAAGGGCGCCTCCAAGTTATCAAGATGTATTCTCTGTTAAGGACCAAAAAGTCAGAGCTTCTGATCGAGATGCAAAAAAATATCAACTGGACTCTCAGAACCTATAAACCGGTATCGATAAAGAAAATTCCAACACAGAAATCTCAATAGTAATAAGTTCTTAAGACAAAGACCATTATATTAAATGTATTTAATATATTAAAGAAACATTCACCCAATATTCCTTGGGAAAGTGCTACAAAATCAATGCCATTTTCCCCAACCATGCAACCTACTGATAAGCATTTCTGATTAAAAAGGAACTACAGTGCCAGAGCAAACATATTAACCAAGAGAGCTCAGCTGGGGATATTGTCAGTAAATAAGATGTTACCAGGCAAAGTAATTCCAGGATTGTTCACAGGGATTTCCTTCTGAAAACTCACAGGATTAGAGGGGGCCTTATTAAGATTTTAACAATCATGAGACTATGAGTTGACCTGTAACAACTGATAGTCCAACTAAACCCATCACGATGGTCATCCTGGGTTCTGAAAAGTAGAATCACAGTGGGAAATTCGAGGCTAAGAGACTGGCTTTGCATTTGATTCTTAAAAGGCTGATTTTTATATTTAACATCTTAAAACATCTGACCCAAATATTTTGATTCCCCTCTCTCTCTTAAAAAAAGGTCCTTGGAAAACTAACATAGAAATCCTTGGGTTTATGATGCCCCAAATGTCATTATTTATCTCTAATGGGAAACAAATTAGATGGTGAGGAGCACAGGAAAACTAATTTAATTTCTTTAAATGCTGGAGAAATAAGAGAAACCACACAGTTCTTTGGGGCTTGGAGAACTGGGCACCTTCAAGACTAACAAGGACAGAGGGTCACAAATTCTAAAGGGGGTGACGCTGCTCTAAAAAATGCCTCACGTCTCCTTCTAGGTGAAGGTGCCAGCAACACAGAAGACCCCTTTCAAGAGAAATCATCAACCTGGCCAGTGTGTCCAGCCCAGGCAGCTCTCCTGGGCAGTGAGGATGTCCTATGCCCTGTGATTCATGTCTTCATAGCCACTGACCAGTTAGTTAATCAAGTACTGGTGGGGAGGTGGGGGGAAAGAATTAAGTAAGGACATCAAGCTGCTTTGGTAAGTTACAAGTTGTTGATGTAGTGAAAATGACAATATTTCCAATTCACGCGCTTACGGGTGTTTGTGCTCTTACTGGCGATCGGGACTATTACTGGACCGCTCCTGCACTGAAGTACGGGGAGGGAGGCTGAAACTGCAAGCTGTCAGGATTTCACCGACTTGACAAGGCAGACCTGGATGGCCAGTGTTTGGGGCGGGTTTTCGGTTATAGAACCCAAAGACTCCTGTCACTCATGGGGTCCCTAATTAACTACTGCTACTACATCAATATGACAAAAATAAGGGAATTTGCTTTTCAGATAACGGTGACTCTCTGCTACAACCAAGAGTTAACATTAACAAATGAATTGGAAGCAGAGGAGAAGAAGCCATTTTATAAACGGCAATGACAAACAGAAGCCCACCAGAAAAGCATAATCAGGGAAAAGTCTTCTACCTTTTGTTTTATTTCTTTTAAAAGGAGGAGGAGCTGAATACACAGACACCGGCCAAACTCGCCTCCCATGATTGCCTCATAAGCTTAAAACACAATATCGCTTGCCTCTGGAGAATGACAACATATTTCTCCATAACATCAGAGGGAAGGTGACGGTACAGGACAATACGATCCCATTCTGAAACTGCTTGGTTTTCATTAACAAATAAATGATGTTTCGGTGGACTTTGAACTTTTGCTGTTCACATGAAGTTTAGGAATGTTGGCAAGGAAAGGCACCCAAATCCAGAAAGTTGATTTAAACACTATTAAGTAAGCAAGGGAAATTGCTGTGCCCTTTACAACACATATGTGTTCTTAGAGAAATTAGGTGTGCACACACCCAAGCCCCAAGCTGCTACAGGGAATTATGAGGCCAGGGGAGGAGATTTTAGGAGAGCAAGTCCTTCTGAGCCTTGCCAGTCACGGGCCTGGTGGTGATTTCACCCCTGCCCCAAGACTGGTGCCGTATGCCAGGGAAGAAAAGTGTACGTATGCGCGCATGTGTGCATATGTGTGTGTGAACATGCCTGGCCCCTTCTGCTGACAGCACATCCTCTACAGACAACACAGCCTCTACCTCTTTCCGAAGCTCCTTGTAAACATACCCAGAGGCTAACATACAATGGGCACATCCAGTGAATAATAAAGTAAAATTGAATTATGTCATGCCTCCACCATAGCAACGCCTATTGGCTCTCTCCTCTCTCCAGGAGAGCCCTGCCAATGTTCCTGCTGCCATGTGGAGCTGGGAGTGTGCTCCCATTAGGCACAGATGGAAAGCATGTCGCAATCACCTGCCCAAAGCAGACTGTGAAACTGGTTTCAAATGCAACCAGGCATCTTAGTACAGTCTGGACGGTGGTGTTATTTTTTTCAAAACCATCTTGTTTTTGTCTAGCATCTCTTCAAGGAAGTTCAAGAGTGACCATTTCTCATAATCTAAGTCTCACATGAAAACAGCCCCATTTTACAGATAGAAAAACAAGCTCAGAGGATTTAAAACTGATTTGAGATTAGCTGGTTAGTAATTTTATTTATTTATTATTTAAGACAAGGTCTCACTCTGTTGCCCGGGCTGCAGTGCAGTGGCGTGATCACAGCTCATTACAGCCTCCACCTCCTGGACTCAGGTGATCCTCCTACCTCAGCCTCCCGAGTAGCTGAGATGATGGGCACATGCCACCACGCCTGGCTAATTTTTGCATTTTCTGTAGAAATGAGGTCTTGCCATGCTGCCCAGGCTGGTCTCAAACTTCTGGGCTCAAGTGATCCTCCTGCTTTGGCCTCTGAAAGTGCTGAGATTACAGCCGTGAGCCGCTGCACCCAGCTGGTTAGTAATTTTAGCAAATTAAAATAAGGAGGAGGAATTATTGCTGCTGCTTCCACAAACATAGTAGACTCTTCCTGGTATCCTTCCCTTAGGTGTACTAGGAGATTCATTCATTGATTCCACAAATACTGATTCAGTGCCTATTTCATGCCTAGCTCTGTTCTAGGCACTAGGGATAGATAGATATATCAGCGAATCAAAGTCCTGCCCTCAGGGAATTAATCTAGAGAGGGAGATAATTATTTACAACTGTCAAAAAGCTAACAGATATACCCCTGGAATATCGTGATGGTATAATTTCCTTAAAGTCAATTAACCTCTAACAGAAACCAGCTCTATGACCATCCAGCTCAATGTTCAATTCACTTCAATTATTCTGTGCCCCGGAAAATATAACTGAAAAGCTTGATTTATATGCTAGAGAAGGAACACAAGTTTTTAATCACCACTTAGGGAAAAAAAAAAAAAAAGGAATGCCAAATGCTAAATTATGCTGTCAAATCATCTAAAGATGAATAGTTATTTGCACCGGAGGTCAGAGAACATTACAGACTTGGGGATTATGGTGTTAACAGTCAGATCCCCTTTTTTCAAACCAATCTAAACTCAGAGCTGTTGGCTATTTTGTTTGACCTATACAGTCGGCCGGATGAGTCTATGGTTGGGACAGAAGCATTACAGGCACTCAGGGATTGCTCATGAATACCAATTAATATTAATTTGGATTTCTTCTCTTTGACCCAATACATAGTGTAGGCTTTCTTGTACTTCTATACTTAATTTTAGGGATTTATAAACTACAACAACTCAAACTACCGGCATGAACTCTTTTAACATTTTTAGCTACTTTTCCAACTATAAATTAAGTAAAATATACAGATATAGGGGTCAAAAGCCAGCAATAAGCCAGCTCTAATTTTGGGGCAGCCAGGCTTGTGAGAAGAAGAGCTTCCTTTACCAAAGGCATATGTATACTACATGTTTATTGCTGTGTCCTAAATATAAATATATAGAACCAATTAAGCACTGGTTAAGTGCTGTTTGTTGCAGATATTTAAATGTGAAAACACTGCTTCTGAAAAATCTTGTAGGAAAAAAATTCTTAAAAGAAAAAAAATAATAACCAGTAGACAATCTCAAACATTTCAAAGAAAATGTTAGAATTGGAAATTCTTTAAATACAGTTTCTAAAATTGACTTTTTAACAATTATTCAGACTGTGATGGCCTGATGAAAAAAGTATCAGAACCTAGTATAACAACTAAAAGTTCATTATTATCGACAAAGATAATATTTTTTAAAATGCATCTTTATTCAGGCATCAGGGAGAAAAAGAATTGACTTCTCTAACAGAAGAGCTTCACAAATTCAGAGGAAGAAGTCAAGAATTATCATGCTTGTTTTAAACCAAAAATGTAACTGACGTTTTTAACATTTTCTAAATATGTTTCTTTAGTGGCTTCAACAGGTGTTTTCAAAGTGTAAGCATAGCGAAGCTATCTTCTGTGTGAAATGATGTTATAATCTTCAAACAAGTCACTTTTTAAAAGATCTATAAAATATTATATATTCTGATATAAGCCATGATTTAATTAGAATATTTAAGTTATCAAAGAGGCAGGTAAAACAGTAAAATGAACTATATGCACATTATGTTTCAAAAACAATTGAGGCCATTGCATCTAAGCCTCTTGCTTATAAAAGCTGTATGGGGCTTCACTTTCCAACCCTTGAACACCAGATGCCAGGATGCTTAACACATCTGCCAGCCTTTCATAATATCTCACTTAAATCCCATACCCAGCCAACGTGGGGGCTCTCATGCCTGTAATCCCAGCACTTTGGGAGGCCGGGACAGGTGGTTCACCTGAGGTCAGGAG
Organism: Piliocolobus tephrosceles; assembly: GCF_002776525.5. Taxonomy (NCBI): domain Eukaryota; kingdom Metazoa; phylum Chordata; class Mammalia; order Primates; family Cercopithecidae; genus Piliocolobus; species Piliocolobus tephrosceles. Next base: position 20,503,061 of record NC_045442.1, read on the forward strand.
TTCAAGACCGGCCGGGCCAACATGGAGAAACCCCGTTTCTACTAAAAATACAACAATTCGCTGGGCATGGTGGCAGGCGCCTGTAATCCCAGCTACTTGGGAGGCTGAAGCAAAAGAATCGCTTGAACCCCGGAGGGGCGGTTGCTGTGAGCCTTGATCGCGCCACTGCACTCCAGCCTGGGCGATAAAGCCACAGCCTATCTCAAAAAAATAAAGAAATAAAAATAAAAAAAATAAATCCCACACCCTTACTGGGACATTGATGGCACTATCCCTATTTTATAGATGGTAAAACTGAGACTCCAGGAATAAAATAGTTTCCTCAAGATAACACTGTAAGTGGCAGAGTCAGGATTTGAGCTCAGGTCTTCTGACCCTAACTCCCTGCTCTTCCCAATCCCATGGCTAAATCCCCTTCAAGTTAACACCACATGGCAGAGGTTCATGATGGAAAATGCCAGTGCCGCAATTCTAAAGCTAGAAAATATGCTCCTTTCTGATCAACACATTACATTATGTGGCGCATGTGTGCACGCGCGTGTGTTTGTGTATACACACTGTCGGCAGGGATTGTAGTGGTTAAGGGGACAGTTGGCAGGTATGGTAGTACAATTAGTACAGATAAACCCTCCATAGCCTATCTGCCTTCTGATTTTTAAATAAACAAAGGCTGAATGCTATAATTAAGATCAGAGTGCCTCTGAAAGACCATATGGCAAAACGAAAATTAAATGAAAAAGTCACCAGCAGGGAACGGGAGAATATGTTATTCCTAAAGTGGAAGAAGTGATTTTTGAACAAATGGTTTTAACTCTGATGTCTGGAGGAAAACAGCAACCTTCCTGCAAAAACGACGGCCAGGACCAGGGCAGGCAGTCCTGGGAAGAAACGGAGCACCCTGGCCCTGCAGAGGCTGGAAAGGGAATACCACGTCCATACTGTAGGGGGCGCTCCGCGGTGCTGCCAGCCTAGGCTGACCTTGTCCAACCTCTCGGGTTACCGGGTTCCTCCGGGATAATGCAAACCTAGAAAAGCAGTGGTCGGCCACACTGATGCCTGGAGGTCCCTAGAGTCCTACTCCTTTTTTTAATACTGAGAAAACAATGGCATCTCTATGTCCACAATGGCTTCAGTATGCACCCCTCCCCCCCACAATGGCCCCATTCAATCCCCCACCATGAGCGATTGCCCCAAGTTTAACGGCCTGTGTTAGGAGAGCACTGGACACAAAAGGAGGTGTTTCCAGGTTCACTGAACACTTTACATCCATTCATCGGGGAAGGGACAAAAGCGATTCCCCACTTCACCTCAGGCAGAGCAGAGGCTGGGGGCTCTGCCATCCCCACCAACACGCAACCTTTGCCTGGTGGGGTGAGGGTCCACATTGTGTTTAAGGATCACTGTGAAAACGTGGTTCCTGATTATTCTACCTCCAGCTAAAAACATTTGCATAAAAACGGGATTCTTTTGTCCCCTAAGAAGAGCCAAGAGGAAGCTTGGTGGGGAAGTATGGGGGCAAAGGGGGCTGGAAGCTCTCAAATGAAGACCAAGAAGGTCAGCAGACAGACTCTAAATTATACTGTGGAACCTTTATTGGGAAAATAGCCTGCCTCTTTCTTTACATTCAGTTTTTACTAGGGTTCACTGCTATTTTTATTAAGGAACCTAATGTTTACTTTGTGCAATTGCTTTAATTACTAAGTGCCCCTGCCAGCAACACTTGACCAGTATAGGCTGCTTTAAGAAACACAATTATTTCACAGGACCCAAAAACATTATTTCCCTAATTGCAAGTGATGTACCTTGATGTCTTTTTTTTTTTTTTTTTTTTTTTTTTTGAGATGGAGTCTCGCTCTGTCACCCAGGCTGGAGTGCAGTGGTACAATCTCGGCTTACCACAGGTTCGGCTCACTGCAAGCTCTGCTTCCTGAGTTCACGCCATTCTCCTGCCTCAGCCTCCCAAGTAGCTGGGACTACAGGTGCCCGCCACCACGCCCAGCTAATTTTTTGTATTTTTAGTAGAGACGGGGTTTCACCATGTTAGCCAGGATGGTCTCGATCTCCTGACCTTGCGATCCACCTTCCTGGGCCTCCCAAAGTGCTGGGATTACAGGCGTGAGCTACCGCACCCAGCCATACCTTGATGTCTTGACCACAAATTTGTACATCAGGGTTGGGTATCAGTCAACAGCTCCTGACTGTACTGGTTGGTCAGTAAGGCTTAATTTCTTTTGTGGGAGGGGAGGGGGGTAAGGGGAGGGACTACAGAGTTTATACAAAGTGCTAAGATTTGAAATAGCCCAAGTCATACCTTCCTCCTCAGAGAGCCACCCACCCAACCCAGTACCCAGCCGAGCTGGATTAGTCATACTAAACATAGCCCATTCCCAACCAACCCTTCAAGCTTTGGCAGGCCAAGCTCTGCTGACATTCCAGGCCCAGTTTAACATTACATAATGAGAGCCTCACTCCCATCATGGGCTGCAAGTCAAAACAAACTTGCTGAACTCAACCCAGGGCACCGGCTTCTTTCCCGGTTACAGGACACGGGAGTGCTAAGGGCAGAAGACAGCTCTTCGCAAAAATTATAAAACCAGTGAACTCTTGCATCCATTCTGATCATGGTCAACTCAGTCAGGGTGGTTCTGAGTTCGAGAACTGGTGATCCATAACCTATATACTTTTCAAGTTCTCTCACAGTGTTGGTGCCAAACTTGTTTTCAAAGGATCATTTTCAGACATTTCTATGTTTGAGTTTTTAACAAAAGCCCAGAAAGCAACACTTTATAAAAGGATTCCCAAACACCAGTCCTCTGGGAAAGACTAGTTAGTTATTCATTCATCATTCAAAATATACACATAAATGGTAACATATGACTGTCTATGTATCGCTAAAGCACATTCACAGCTTGAAAAGTTTCCAATGTTTTTTATGTATCAATTCCAGCTCACTGCTTTCTAGTTAACCTTTAGCAGAGATGATTATATTAATCCAGCCTCATCACCATCACCAGCCTCCTGATCATCACATCAACACCCGGGGCATCCGACAAAAATCAGGATTTCAAGTGGAAAATAAGTGAATTCATACTGAACACACTGAATTTCACACACTAATCCAGAAAGAGCTTGAAATTAATGGCACTTAACAGGAATGGTTCACAAAATTAAACTCTCCCTTGAATTGGAGGTGGCAGAGGGGAAAGAGGAAAACCAAGAGATCTGGATTCTAGTCTTGATTCTCCCACTATCTGGCTACACACGATGGCTTGACGTTACAGCAGTCTTCTTTCTCTGACCCTCTGCTTCCTCACTCTTCAAGAGAGGATTTGAAGAGTGGTCGGGATCAGTCTGCTCTCACAATTCCAAGATTCTGTAACAGATTCTACAAACTCACCCACCCCAGCCACAGTGACCGCATTACTCTGGTTGGGGTCTGTTTGCATTAATATTCTCAGTGCACTCAGGTCCATTTCCCTGACCTAAGTTATTTTACTTTTCTTGTATCAGAAGCCCAGGTTTCAAGGGAATACCTCAGAGCCCATTTGTACCTTACCTGTTAGGTAACATTCCACTTACTGCTATCTTCTTACTATCTCCTTACCCACAGGACAGTCCCAATTAATCTCCCTAGAGAATCTATTTTTTTGTTTTGTTTTGTTTTGTTTTGTTTTAATCCCGGAGACAACAAACTCTTCTTAATAAATCAGGATACTAATTACAAACATCAATGGCCAGAGCCCCAAGGGCTGCTTGCTCTATTCCAAATAGCCCCAGCTTATGGTGCTTTTAAGATTATTTTGCTCTCTCCTCTTTCTAAACTGTAAGACCCTGGAATGCTCAGAGACTCTTGTCTGCCTGGAACCTGGACAGGATGCTTTTGGCAGATAGGATCTTCGTGATTCGAAGAACGGCAGAGCAAAGACTTGATGTTGAATGAGCAAGAATTGGAAGTGTGGTGGGAAACCCCACTAGGTGGGTGAAGCGCGGGGGCACCTCCCTGGTCACCAGGCAGAAGTGAGCAGTGAAAAAGGAGAGAAATGGACCTGGGAGCATCTAGACTGCAGTCAGAACAACAGCCATGGTAACTCCCAAAACTTCGAAGGTGGACCTGCCCACCAAATGTCCCTGTGCTATGGCTTTCCTGGGCAGCCTCATTACCAAAACGATTCACATGAAGATAGAGGGGATCCAACCATGCAGGGAGTTCCAAATCCCAGAAGCTCTCGAGGTGATTTCTTCCCAGAGAGGAGCAGGCCTCGGAGCAAACTGGGACTTCCTAGGAGGCCCAATGGGAGCTGACTTTGACTCAAGTTGTTACTCCTGGCTAGACAGTACGCTTCCTAAAGGTAACACCTCAGTCCTCTCGCTCACACCCTTGTCCCCAACACCAGAACCCCGCCTGGCACAGAAGTCCTTAATAATATTTTACTAAATGGACTCAAGCTGTCCCAAAAACTGAAGTCCCTGTCATGTCACTCTGGAAGTTAACGAGACCTATTGTGCAGGCTTTCCCATAATTTGTGTTCAGAAGCAGTAAAGAGAGACCTGCATGTCTGTCCCACAAAGCCAAGTTAATGGCCTTTGCAACAATTATTTTCACAATCTTCCCCTTCTTTTCTGCTTCCTGCCAACATTGCAGGGAGGGAGGTTATCAGTCAGCAATCTGATGTTTGAATAAGCGGAGGCCGACTTAACTGTGCTCTCCTTCACCCCATGACTTCGAGGAACTGTTTAATCCTCATGTACCAAGCTAATGGGGTGGTAATGTCTTGTCTGCCTTAGACCCTAGCCTGGGACCCAAGCCCCCAGACAGCCAGAAGAATAGAACTGTGTTGAGTGTCACCTGATGTTACAGTAGTGGGAACAGATCTTCAGGCTTTATAAACATCCAGGTATAGAGCTTAGTAATGCTGAGATATTTGAGATCAAATTAAATAAGTGACTTACCATATGTATTTTAGGCCATCTGCAAGACCATTAGGACACTGTGTCCTTTGTCCTAGAATTGTAGAGTATGGTATACGACACTATGGTACCACCAAAAAAAATCACAGGCTGCATTGCCCTGAAAAGGATAAATAAGAGGCTGGGAGATGGCGTTAGGGATAAAATCTCACTTCTAAGACTTTTCCCCCAGTGCTTCTCAATGCCCCTCCCTGGTGTCCAGATGACATCTATTAAATTCAGGCACTGCTCCACAAGGGATCTTGGCCTCTGGCTATGAGAAGAATAGCATCAAAAAATTGCTTGCCAACAACCCATAAATTTAAACAAGTCAGGATGGCAAGAGGAGGCTGCCTGGGAATCATCACAGAGGAGAAGTCAAAAGCAGTGTGGTTTAAGTGGGACACACAGACAGACACCCCTCCAGCATGATGTTCCTCCTTTAACAAAGGCAAATCCTTCAAGCTCCCACGAGGATTAGGAAATCATCTCTTTGCCCATGTGACCACTTACAGTCTTGAAACTATGGGGGAAGGATCGCCAATGAATAGTACATCTGACTGGACCAAAGGCATTGAACTCAGACCCTGGCCCATCCTAATTCTCAGGACAGGGCTGGGAGTGAGGGGAACAACATATATGCAAAGGCACCGATTTTATTCCCACACAAGTGGGGGCGTAGCTTTGATAATCAGAGCACAGTCCTAAGAAACCAAGAGCCCCAGCTACACTGAGCCAGCTCCCTTGACCTGGAAAGAGGCCTGGCTTGCTCCTGCCTCAATGATTCCGTCCGTACAACAGAAACTGTCAAGTTGTGCTAAGGCTTGCTTCTCCTCCTAGTGTAGCCCACCATCATGGGGAGTGGAATACAGCAGTGAGGACCACACACTGTGCAAATATACACTTGATGCTCTCAGTACTCACACCCACTCGCACAAAAGACATACCATTAATAAGTACGAAAAAATGTGGGTTTCCTCCCAGAACCATCTCATGCATTGCAACCCCTCCTATCACTGGCAACCACCATTAACATCTGATTCTCAATGCAGGCAAATGGGGGACTTGAAAAACACGAGGGTCCCAGCATCTGCACATCCAAAGCTCACCCTCCAAAGCGGACTTGCCCCTTTAAAGCCCCCTGTTAATCATTCTACCAAAGCCTAATTTTTTTTTTCTTTCTTACTTCCCGGGATCCAAGCAATTTTTTTACTGTGGGTGGTAACAATTGTAGAACTGTTTCTAATTATTTAAAAAACAAAACCACACACACAAAACAAAACAAAACAAAACAAAAATCTATGTTGCCAATTGCAGAGAGGCTCAGAAGCCACAACTTCCGGTAATAAAGATTTTTTTCTCCACAAGGATCACAAGCCAGTGTATCTGGACAGCATCTGTGTACTCTGAGCTTCTCATACAGCTGGGCCCACTTCCACATTACAGGACAGAAGGTTGTCATTGATGGGGAGGTGGGCAGCCTGGTTTGGACAACATTTGAAGACCCAGGCTTCAAATCCCAGTCCTAACAATCACACTCGGTGGAACCAAGGACAAATTATTAAAAAGAAAAAAAAAAAGTCTGCACCAGTTTTCCTTTCTATAAAATGAGAAAAAAAAAATGGTTCCTACAAATCCAGAGGATTAAATGAGTTAATATATGAAAACCACTTAAGGCAGAGCCTGGTATACAGTAAGTGCTCAGTACATGTTAGCGACTAGCTTATTTAAACAAATTTTAAGTAATATTGGTTTTTCTCTCCAGTGGTAGCTGTAAGGGTGAAACAATAATACTTATGAAAAGTTTAATCCAGTGCTAGAAGGATAGTGGATTTTTAACACATGGTGTGTAGCATTAACATTAAAGCATACCTCACTGCTACTAAGAAGAGGGTTCAAGTTTCCTTCCTCCCAAATCAAATAAGTGAATTAAAAAATACAGATATGGCCAGGTGCTCATGCCTGTAATCCCAGCACTTACAGAGGCCGAAGAAGATGGATCACCTGAGGTCAGGAGTTCAAGACCACCCTGGCCAACATGGCGAAACCCCGTCTCTACTAAAAATACAAAAAATTAGCCAGGCGTGATGGCGGGCACCTGTAATCCTAGCTACTCGGGAGCCTGAGGCAGGAGAATCGCTTGAACCCAGGAGGCGGAGGTTGCAGTGAGCAGAGATCGTGCCAATGCACTCCAGCCTGGGTGACAGAGCGAGACTCTGTCTCAAAAAATAAAAATAAAAATACAGATGTTTGCCAGTTTCCATGTATGTCACTTGCCTTATATACTGTAATTCATTCAAATCTCCTGATAAGTGAAGATAGGCATAATAATTTCCTGGTTTTACAGATACAAAAACTTAGGCATAAACAGTGAGTTGCACATGGTCACTCAGCTGGTCAGAGGCAAAGCCAAGGTTTGAGCTCAGAGTGTGGAGCACACGCTCCTAACCATCCCATTAAACAGACATCCTAGACACTGAGTACCAGAACCACATTCTTTCTCACTTCTTTTTTCTTTTTTTTAGACAGAGTCATGCTCTGTCACCCAGGCTGGAGTGCAGTGGCGCGATCTTGGCTCACCGCAACCTCCGCCTCCTGCCTCCTGAGTAGCTGGGACTACAGGCATACGCCACCATGCCCAGCTAATTTTTTTTGTATTTTAGTAGAGATGGGGTTTCACCATGTTGCCCAGGCTGGTCTCAAACTCCTGAGCTCAGGCAATCCACCCACCTTGGCCTCCCAAAGTGCTAGGATTATAGGCATGAGTCACCACACCCAGCCCCTCTCTTCTTTTTTGTAAGAGGCAAGGTTTTCTTCTGTCGCCCAAGCTGGAGTGCAGTGGCTCAATTAGAGCTCACTGCAGTCTCGAACTCCTGGGCTCAAGAAATTCTCTTGCCTCAACCTCCCAAGTAGCTGGGACTACAGGTAGGCACCACCATGCCTGGCTAACTTTTTAATTGTTTTTAGAGATGGGGTCTTGCTATGTTGCCTGAGCTGGTCTCAAAATCCTGCCCCCAAGTGATCCTTGGCCTCCCAAAGCACTGACAATATAGGCGTGAACCAATGTGCCCAGCTCTCTTATGCGGTAAGATACATCCTCCTCAAAAGGCTTGCAAGAATTATGACTTTATCATTAAATCTGAAAGAGGGAATAACAAATTGCTCCTTTTTATAGGGAGGAAACCAATTCATTGAGTATAACATCCTATTAAACACTGAGTAGGATAAGATACACATTGAAGAAGGATGGATTTTTCTTTTTTTTTTTTTTTCTGGAGATGGAGTTTCACTCTTGTCACTCAGGCTGGAGTGCAATGGCGCGATCTCAGCTCACCACAACCTACTCCTCCCTAGTTCAAGCGATTCTCCTGCCTCAGCCTCCCGAGTAGCTGGGATCATAGGCATGCGCCACCACACCCGGCTAATTTTGTACTTTTAGTAGAGAAAAGATTTCTCCATGTTGGTCAGGCTGGTCTCGAACTCCTGACCTCAGGTGATCCACCCGCCTCCGCCTCCCAAAATGCTGGGATTACAGATGTGAGCCACCACACCTGGCCGAAAGATGGAATTTCTTTTGGCTAACTTGAACCTCAATTTCAACTAAAGTGCCCTATTCCACACAACATGAAAAAAGAATCCGTATATTCCTCCACCTTCCCTTTCCACCTGACTTGTTAATCATGCCCAGAGGGTCGCAATAAGTTTAACTGCAGACAGTCATTTCGGTTAATGGAATTCTAAGCCTATCAGTTTTCAGTGGGGAGGATGAGAGAATCTTCCACTGTGTTTTTCTAAAGCAAATATTTAGTCCTTTCATCTTTTAGTGCTCTAACATGCAATCTGTCACCCAAATAAGAAAAAAAAAAAAAAAAAATACACCTTCTCATGTGGGTGTTTGCAGAAGTGACATCACATCTCCGACGTCAATCAGACAAATGGCAAACACATTCAGAGCACAGCTGATCATTCTGCCTTCTGCTTTCTAGAGGCATATTCAAGAGAATTAAGACCCCACAGTGACACTTGCTATACTTGTAGAAAGAATGCCACCACCCACTTTCTAAAATACCCTATCATTTCAATGAGGATGCTGAAAAGCAACTTGTTTCCTGGCTACTTTGTTCTTCTTATGCTAGGTACCGCGCTTGGGATGCTTTGTTTAGAGTGTGTGGTTGTTAAAAATGAAAACCATTCTTCTCCCACCTGGAAGACATTCCTCTACAGAAACCTGTTGCCAGACAATGGGAGTTTCTTATCAGTAAAAGTCCTTCCTCTCAGCTAAGTCACGGATGATCTGACTCTACCCCACGCTGAGAATTCCTCCAGCCTGCTAAAAGAGAGATAGAGGGAGCGGGCACTTGGGACAGAAAAGCTGGGGTACTTGCGTGGAGGGCAGTTACAATGTTTTTGCTTTTTCCTGATCCTGAAGTGATTTTAGATGCTGTAAAGCCAGGAGAGCTACAACTGTGTTCTGGATGCCACCTCCCCGCCTCTCCCCTCCCCTCCAATTTCTGCTTTCTGCCCAGGGTCACTGCTCCCACTTCTCAATTGGCTGCGATGGCAAGTCTCCAAGTAATTACAAAGACAGGAATTGGATTACACAAGAATTTACATGTGTGCGATGGCTATTACCTTCCCCAGCAAAACGCACGGCAGAGGCATCATCTACTGTTCACTCGAGTGTGACACTCTGAGCTGGGACCTCGGAGGTCACTCTCATTTCCCAGGGGGAGGACAAGCACACACAGCAGATCTCCACCACACACATAGCCCTACATTGCACTTTTCCCTAAGAAAGCATTAGCTCTGAACAACAGCCAGGAAGATGGCAGCTCTGGTCTTCCTGTGCGTGTAGCAGCTTGTTCCAGAGCCTGGGTGGGGATGCAATGAGGACTGGTGCAGGCGGCTTGGGTGCTCTCCTCATGCCATTCCTGGTTTCATCTAAGTAGTGGGGCTGGTGAGGACAGCTTGGGAGGACCAAGTTGGGTCAATAAAATCTACAGACATACCACCTTCATTTTAAACCTTATGCCCAAATCTTGAAAATCTGTCCTGACACCTGAGAAAGAGTAAAATAAATAATTCAAAGCAGAATACTCCCAAAGTCATTTTCACTCTGAGGACTACATAGTTAGCAATAACATATTTCCCTCACTATTTTTTCTTTGGTCACTGTTGGAATTAGCTTGAATTCTCATAAATCCACAAAGGGGCCCAGAGTGTGCTAGGTGTACGGGCAAGGACAGCCCACAATGAAGAATAGAAAATCCAACCAAGACTTGCCAATAACTAACAAGCTGACAACCATGGCACTGTAGTTACATCTCTTTCACTGGAGAGGGCTGGAGAAACAGGAGAGCAGAGCCCCTGACAATCAACAGTGAAACATTAGCCCTGGAATGGATGAAGTGAATCAAGTCAGTACTATCTATCAAATGGAGAAAATAATAAAAATAAAACCCACATCTCCAGTGACCATACAAATGCAGCAACAGGACATGTACATGGTGATGGAGCCGTTCTGGGTCCTATGTGGTGACAATAATACGAATTTATATTACAATTCATAGAACTGGAGACCAAAAGAAAAAGTCAAGGATCACAATATACTTTAAAATACATTTTTTTTTAATGTTTTGTTTTGTTTTGAGACAGAGTCTCACTTTGTCGCCCAGGCTGGAGTGCAGTGGTATGATCTTGGCTCACTGCAACCACTGCTTCCTGGGTTGAAGTGATTCTCCTGCCTCAGTCTCCTGACTAGCTGGGACTACAGGTGCATGCCACCACTAATTTTTGTATTTTCAGTAGAAACGGGGTTTCACCATATTGGCCAGGCTGGCCTCGAACTCCTGACCTTGCGATCCATCCGCCTCGGCCTCCCAAAGTGCTGGGATTACAGACATGAGCCACCGAGCCCGGCCTAAAATACAATTTTTTAAATAAAAACCCCACGTCTCACATTCGACCCTCATACCTTGAATCAGGGGCACAGAATTGCACGCCAGTGAATGCAGATTTGAAAAACAGTTGCAAGTGACCTGACCAGGGAAGACCCCAGTGCAGAAAGCCCCAACAGAGACCTGGATCTTGTAGATTTTGTTGTCCCAAGCAGGAAAGGTCTAAGAAGAAACAAACATCCCCAACATATCACTACATCATGAGGGTCAGAAGCCTGTGCCAGACACTGCTACCCCTACCAAGGAAATGGGGAAAAAGGGCAGGGAAAGGACCTATCTTCCCTTCAGGTATGACATGTGTTTCTTCTTCTTTTTTTTTTTTTTTTTTTTTTTTTTGAGACACAGTCTCACTCTGTCACCCCGGCTGGAGTGCAGTGGCATTATCTTGGCTCACTGCAACCTCCACCTTCCAGGTTCAAGTGATTCTCCTGCCTCAGCCTCCCAAGTAGCTGGAATTACAGGCACACTATCACACCTGGTAATTTTTGTGTTTTTTAGCAAAGACAGGGTTTCACCACTTTGGCCAGGCTGGTCTCTGACTCCTGACCTCAGGCAATCCGCCCGCCTCAGCCTCCCAAAGTGCTAGCATTATAGGCGTGAGCTACTGCATCAGGCCATGACATGTGTTTCTGAAGCCAGTAAAAGATGCCATAAGCAATCCCTCCAGGTTACACCTTTCCCTCTCACCTCCATATATCTTTCTCACGGTTTGTTTTTTTTTTTTTGGTTTTTTTTTTTTTTGGTTTTTTTTGAGACAGAGTCTCACTCTGTCACCCTGGCTGGAGTGCAGTGGTACAATCTTGGCTCACTGCAACTTCCACCTCCCGGGTTCAGGTGATTCTCCTGTCTCGGCCTCCCGAGGAGCTGGGATTACAAGCGCCTGCCACCATGCCTGGCTAATTTTTGTATTTTTAGTAGAGATGGGGTTTCACCATGTTGTCCAGGCTGGTCTCAAACTCCTGACCTCAGGTAGGTGATCCACCCACCTTGGCGTCCCAAAGTGCTGGGATTACAGGCGTGAGCCACCGCACCTGTTCTCCTCACGGGTTCTTCTACAACTGGCAAGAGAAAAGAAATTTGTCCCGAGAGAGAGTTGTGACAGCCTACACACTGGACTTCCCCCTGGTTCGTTACAAGTTGCTCCTACTTTCTAGTGGAGCTCATTTCTCACGAACAAGTGGATTTCTCACCTGTCACCCTGGTCCCTGGCGAACCGCAAGGCTTACCACAAATGCTGCCACAAACCCAGCAGGCAAGAGTTGGGATGAGCACTAAGTGAGAGTGTGCGGGACCCCTCCCAACCTGTCCTGTGTGTAGATCACAGTCAAGCTACTGTCATCTCCCCCAACTCTGTTTTTCCAAACAGCAAGAGGCTACCACCAGGACAGGGATGCTGATGCGGGGCTCAGGCTAAGCTTGTCTGACCCACTGACCGGTAGGGTTGGAGCAGAAGCCGAGCAGGGTGGTTCTATGTCCTGTAGTCACTACATGCCCCCTCACTTGTCCCTCTTATTTATTCTTTCTCTGGTGTCTTCGTTGCTTTCCCATCCCCACCCTCCCCTCTGGAGAGAACTGGCTTTTCCAAAACAGAAACTTTCACTCTGAGTACAAACAGGCCTCTAATTTAGATCCTCCCAGCCAAGAGCCTTTCTCCCTGCTGCCCTGGCCTCTGAAGCTGGCTGTGAGTGCGCTGTGACATGGCCAGAATCTAAAAGGGTGTGGCTGCTCCTCTTTCATTTTTGGCCCCCGTAGAAGAAGCCAGACATTGACCAGGAAAAGCAAATCTGGCCTTCTATGGTGCTTCCACCAAACTAAAAAAAAAAAAGAAATTACTGATTTTTCTTAATGCAAACCGGTTTGAAACGGCCTTTCAGAGATGTGACAGAGAACATGGATGGGTGTGAAGTAAAAGGTGAAAGATGATGGCGCTCCTGGCAAAACCAGCAGCAGCTGATGCAATAAATACCTTTCCAATAAGGTCCATAGGACAGGCCTTATAACGAAGAATAAGAACTCAGATCTGCTATTTTGCTTGCCTAATAATCACTGCACTTATAAAAATAAGTCAATTAAGTTCCAGAGTCTGGGCCGAAATATGGTTCCTCTCCGTTTCCAAATTCCAAACGTCTACCTTGGTGACATCATAAAAGGGACTGATATCTGAGAAAGAGGTATATCAACAGAAATGCTGACTTATGATAGGCAGATAATGTCAAAACCACCCCTGCAGCATCCGCCCCTCTCCCTAAGTGCTAACTGCATATTCTCGTATGGGAGACCCTATACGGAATACAAAGTCTTAAGGCTAATTTTACCCTCCCTTGACGCAGAGTAGCCCATTAAAAAGTGACCTTTCACCTCACAGCATTACAAAAGGGGAGGAGCCAAAACAATCAACTGTGGGGATGCCATGTCACACACCAAAGGCCCAAATCTTCTCTACGAATGACCTTTGTCACACGAGACACAAAGAAAATACGTGGCTCACGACGAAAGGGGAAAAGGGAGGTAGCCACGAATGTGGAGAGACATGGGCACAGCTTGCGGTGCCCTGGAGGGTGTCAGGTGGGCTCACTGAAGCTAGGATGCCGGGTGCAGGAACACTCGTGTCTTCTGCATGGATGAGCTCCTTGGAAGACCTCGAGGAGAGTTCCTGGGCTTCCTGCTTAGTACACAAAATGAAAAGGAGGGCATTTACAATGACATCTCTTTGCAGCCCAAGGAATGGTGAACAATGAGGGGAATCGGGCCAGAAATGATCCCGGCTTCTCTGTGTCTGTTTTCCTGGTGGCAAGCTCTGCATCTGATAAGTAGAGTGGGACTACGTCATGTTCCCTCTGCACTGGGAATACGACCTCACTGAGGCATTAAAAATTCCCAGGGAGGAACGGCAGTGTCCTCAGTGGTTGATCAGCAGAGAAAATTTGTCCACTCATTTACCCTAAAAGACTTCAACAAAAAAATACTGGCAGATAGAGAATGTGGGGAAGGAGAAAATTAAAATAATCTGGTAGTCCCGCCTGCCATCCTACCAGGTCAGCATGAACTGGGGTAGAGAGGGGGTGACGAGGAGTTGAATATGCTGGCCCACTTGCACAGAACGATCCGGGGCTATACATGCAAGGCAATGAGGGGTCACATACATCAAGGGGGCATTACAGAATGTTCCAGAATCACTCTCTCTTCACTATTTGCAACTTACACCCTCTGCCACATGACATGCAGTTGCAATATTAAGAGTGGACCTTTGTTTTTTGGTTTTGTTTGTTTGTTTTTTTGAGATAGAGTCTCGCACTGTCGCCCAGGCTGGAGTGCAGTGGTGCAATCTAGGCTCACCGCAACCTCCGCCTCCCAGGTTCAAGCGATTCTCCCACCTCAGCCTCCTGAGTAGATGGGACCACGTGCCCAACTAATTTTTGTATTTTTTAGTACAGACAGCGTTTTGCCATGTTGGCCAGGCTGGTCTCAAACTCCTGGCCTCAAGTGATCCACCTGCCCCGGCCTCCCAAAGTGTTGAGATTTGAGGCATGAGCCACAGTGGAACTTTGGAAACAGTCTGTGTTCATTGGGTCAACAGCTAAGCATGTTAAGGGACAGGAGAGACAACCATTAGTACTTTCACAAAGAGTTTTTGTGGCATACATAGGAAAGCGTTTCTAGTATAGAGAGATGTAAAATAAACAGAAAACAAGTGCATGTATCATATGATCCCACCTATGATTTTTAAATCACATTTTTTAAACGACTGAAAGGAAGTATTTCAAAATATTCACTTTGTCTTCGAGGGGTATTTCTTTGGTTGTCTCATTTGCTTCTTTATATAATCGGGGTAGGATATAAATGAAAATGTTTAGTTAGCAGAATGCTTGCTAATTTAACCCAAAGTTATAATGTAGAGACTTATAAATTAGCAAATACTTCCCTTCTAGTGCCCTTCATTGTGCAGATTCAAATTTTCCATACATATCACGTACTGAAAACTACAGTACCCAGGAAATGAAGCAATATCTATATTTGTTTCAAATGACTAACAAGCAAAAATAAAACTTTGACCATGATGACATGCTTTTTAGAAATCAGACATATAATAAGCCACATAGGATGTGGTCTAATAAACCCAAGAAAAGTTTCATTTCCTCTCACCAAAATGGCTAACTCCTTGTTTATGTGTCTAGCTTGGCAAATTTAGCGGAAGTCTCTCTTCCCTGAAATTTCTAGATTAAGAGGTTAACAAGCAAGTAGCGGCAATAATGCGCCCCCTCCTGAAAATACACACATGCGCGTGCGCACACACAAACACACCCCAAAAAATGCAATAAAAAGAGGCTCAACACTAGCAAAAGGGTAGGTCAACCACAAAATCAGAAGGACAGAGTGCACCATCTCGCTAATCCCCGGCCACTGATCAGGAAAAGTTTATAGAACCCCTGAAGAGGAAGGAAACAAGGAATCAGGGAAGGGTTTGGACAAAGAACTTTTTAAAAGTTTGTTTGCAAGTATTTCCGTGAAAATGGTATTGACTGAGCAATTATAGGAAGAAAAAAAAGAAAACTCTTTCTTCTTATCTGAATGCGGTTCTATGCCATGGGTCACACCCTATTATTGTCACTATTAAACATGTTAATAGCCTCAATGTAATGACTTTGTGTGGCGAGCTTTAAAATGTACATGAATAGCTAACTAGAAAGAAATGACTCATCCCTGCCCAGGTGGATATTGACTTTCTGAGTCACATTTACTCAGCTGGTCTACCAACCTTAATTCCCTAGAGGAAGGGATCTAAAGGGTTCGAATCCGGCTGAATTACATGGAAAGAAAGAGAAGGGACAATGAATTTGAAATGTGGATGGGACAGAAAGTACAACTGTTGAGACTTGTAAGAACTTAGGTATCCTGAGCCAAAATTTCCTCCTAAGGTGGCTGAGTGAAGAAAAGGATCAAACACGTTCTTCCCTGAACAAGTGGAAGACGGCTGGTATCACGGCTCTGAACCATGGCCAGTAACCATGGCCCTTCATTACCAGCAATTTTATAGCTATCACTCTTCAGCTGGGTGATCTTAGGGATGTTGCTTTCTCTCTCTCCGGCTCAGTTACCTTAATTGCAAAATGGGAATAATCACAGCACCTCCTTCATAAGGTTGCTATCAAGGTTTGGAAAAGTTAATATAGGAGGTAGTTACAGTAATTCTTACAGCAGTTCCTGGATCACAGGAAGCCTGTGTTAAATGTCAAGGGATCTCTGTAGGTACCCAGTGGAGCAGACTGGGGGAATATCCCATGACCACCGCCTGTTTTGCAGATACATGCATTGCATCACAGAGCGGGGAAGCACCTTGCCAAAAAAGTGAGTGTTGGACTCAAACTTAGTTCTTCCGACCAGTCACAGGAGGTCCCCACCACACTCTGCAGAGCTGTTTCTATCACACCCATGCTGTGGGATGAGGATTCTGAGACATCATCAAAATTCTTCCCCTGCCCCCACCCCCCACCGAGGGAGTCTGGCTCTGTCGCCCAGGCTGGAGTGCACTGGTGCTATCTCAGCTCAGTGCAACCTCTGCCTCCCGGGTTCAAGCAATTCTCCTGCCTCAGCCTCCCAAGTAACTGGAATTACAGGCATGTGCCACCACGCCTGGCTAATTTTTGTATTTTTAGTAGAGACAGGGTTTCACCATGTTGGCCAGGCTGGTCTTGAACTCCTGACTTTGTGATCCGCCCGCCTCGGCCTCCCAAAGTGCTGAGACTGCAGGTGTGACCCACCACGCCCAGCCACCACCAAAATTCTTGAAGTAGGTACTAGGAATGTTACATGTGAATTTCCATGAAAACCTACAGGGAACACATAACTGAGCTACTCCAGCAGCAACTGGCCCATCACACGGACACACCATCAGGGTGTGACTCCTCAAGAATCCTGCTAATTGCCTGCACCAGTCTGAGCCCACCAGCTCTCTCACCAAGCACCCCCTTTATACACAGCCCATATGTGAACCTTTACCACTGATGGAGAAATTGAAGCACAGATCAGTCGGGTAACTTGCCCAAGTTGGCACAGCCCATTAAGTGGCATCTTTGTATCTCACCTATTCACAGTTTACAGATTTAGATGACATCCTGGAAACATGGCATTTTGGCACGTCCCTGGGAGATGCTGCTGGGCTCTGAGGACAAGGTTGAGAAATGCTCAGTCACTGGCGCCAGGGATCTAATCAGCTCCTGCAGATCTTGAGTTATAAGGAAGAAACCCAGTCTTTCTGTTTCGTTTTCCTCATACTTAAAATGGGTGCCCGGTTCCTTTATCTACCTCCTGCCGCCAACCAAAGATTAATGAGTTACCATGTGCCAGGCTCTGATGGGAGAATAGCTATATTCATATCATCTTAACGTAAATAGCCAGAATGAACACCTATGCTTATTAAAAGCTGAACCAACGACAGGCTACTGAAAAAAAATCTTCCACCAGGCCATGGCTAATGCAGAAGAAAGGGGGCCTCCCTGCTCTATCAGACCCAGGCCAGTTAAAGGGCATGCCCCTTACACACACAGACAGCAGCTCCAGGTAATCAAGACATAGACATGGCCCAAGAACATGCAAGATCAGAGGCAAGCATGCAAGACAGCGAAAGTCCGAAAGACTCCAGAAACATTTTGAGATGGAGTCTCACTCTGTCGCCCAGGCTGGAGTACAGTGGTGCAATCTCGGCTCACTGCAACCTCTGCCTCCCGGGTTCAAGCAATTCTCCTGCCTCAGCCTCCCGAGTAGCTGGGATTACAGGCGTGCGCCACCAGGCCCAACTAATTTTCGTATTTTTAGTAGAGACGGGTTTCACTGGTCTCGAACTCCTGACATGGTGATCTGCCCACCTCAGCCTTCCAAAGTGCTGGGATTACAGGTGTGAGCCACTGCACCCAGCCACGTCTTCAGTTTTATGCACATTTGGCTAACAGGGAATAGTTGGACCGGAAGATTTCCACTTTAGTACATGAAGTTACTAAAGAGAATTAGACACATGTTATAATATCAAAAAGTGTTCCTAGAATGAAAAGTAGACAGAATTTGCAAAACCTTATGAGGTATAATCCCAATTTTGTGAAACACTTTTAAGGTTTGTGCACATAAATGATTAGAAATTTGGAAATGTATCCAAATATTCAGAGATTATCAGACAGACATGGTGGCTCACGCCTGTAATCCCAGCACTCTGGGAGGCTGAGGCAGGCGGAGGACCTGAGGTCAGGAGTTCGAGGCCAGTCTGACCAACATGGCAAAACCCCATCTCTACTAAAAATACAAAAATTAGCTGGGTGTGGTGGCAAGCACCTGTAATCCCAGCTACTCGTGAGTCAGGAGAATTTCTTGAACCCGGCAGGTGGAGGTCACAGTGAGCCAAGATCACACACTCCAGCCTGGGAGACACAGTGAGACTCCGTCTCAAAAAAAAAATTGAAAAATAAAAAAGGCCAGGTGCGGTGGCTCACACCTGTAATCCCAGCACTTCGGGAGGCCGAGACAGGTGGATCACGAGGTCAGGAGATCGAGATCATCCTGGCTAACACGATGAAACCCTGTCTTTACTAAAAATACAAAAAATTAGCTGGGCTTAGTGGCGTGCACATGTAGTCCAGTTACTCAGGAGGCTGAGGCAGGAGAATCGCTTGAACCCGGGAAGCAAAGGTTGCAGTGACCTGAGATCGCGCCACCGCACTCCAGCCTGGGCAACAGAACGAGACTCCATCTCAAAAAAAAACAGAGAGATTATCAATAGGTAATAAGAATATAGGTATTTACATTTTCTTTATATATTTTTACAGTTTCTAGTTCTCTTATATGGCTATTTATCACTTCCTATGCCAGAACAAACTTTTAAAGATGATTTATTCCACGTTTTCTCTCTCCAACAGCAAGACTTACGTACATATATATCACTCCAGGTTTCTGCCTAAGGAGGCGCTGCTTTCTGTTCCTGTGGCTCTAACACATAGCACAGCACCCAGTAGGTATACAATAAATGTTTTTAAATACAGAGGCTTTATTAATTGGTTCATAAATATTCACTTTTCTTTTTTTAAAAGCTAACATTAGTACTAAATCATTTGCTGTTTAAATCTAAGAGTCCCTTGAAAATTTTTCATCTGCATTGACTTCTGCTTTTCTGAAGATAAAAGCATGTTCTAGATGTTCTTTTTTCTTTAGGACTACTAATCTGAAGAGAACTGCCACTCCCAAGCACTGAGTGTATTGAATTATTTGAATTATTTAAAGGATTCAAATTGAATTATTTAAAGGAAGTTAACAATGCTTCCTGTCCTTGGAGAGCAACATCTGCAAGTAAAGCCATTCACAGCTGCCTCTGGTAGGTACTGTCGAGGCAAAGTGGGCATTTTCCAGCACCCTGAATTTTAAAAGAAATCTTTAAGTCCTGGATTACTAGTAACGAAGGCGACGTTGAGGTGGTAACTTCTCCATTGCGAACTGTGAAGAGTCCCAGGAGACACTTCATGAGGCCAAGTTTAACGGGATACGGTTGTGTTCCTCATTTTCACGGAAGTTACGTGTGGCACTGGATCACGAGGCCTTCACTGGGAGTCAGGCATCCTGGAGTCGTGGGAGCACCACCCTCCACCCTCTCCTTGTAAACAGGCGTTTTTATGGCTATGATATCCCTATCAGTGGTCAGCACACCCAGACATCATGGCACCCGAAATGACAGTGACCCGCCAAGAATTCAGGGACCGCAGTGGATGGGCCCTGCCCTAGAGAGAGGTAAACTTTAGATGGGCGGCTTCATTTCAGAGCTAACTCATCTCATACCGTCATTCTGCTCCGAGACCTACCTCAATACACCAGGGCTCCCCAACTTTTTGTAAGGAGTGGCTCCTTTTCATGTCCCTGAAGACTTGAGTGCTGACAGTGAAGTCTGAGGGGGGGTAGAAGTGCTGACAGTCATGTCCCTGAGTGCAGCAAGGGAGGGGGCTCTGCTGCCAGGAAGAAAGGGGAACAGAGTAAGGCTCGGGAGCGAGGGGAACACGTCACCAAGGCACACACAGCCCCCAGCCTTCCTTTCTACCCTAACCCACATTTCTACAGAAGCTCCAAGCAAGAGGGATTATAGTTCCCAACGCAAATCAGAACTCTCCCATTTCCCTGCCATCCAGCTCAGGGTCCCTTCTAGGAACATCTGAAATGCAGCTTCCTCCAGGCAGCCTTCCTGTTGTGCATTCTCACCCCTACCCACCATTCTCCTAATGGGCATGGCCTCCCCTTCCTCTGAGCCTCTCAAGAACCACCTAGCTAGCATTTTCTCTCTCAACTTACCTTACTGAATCTATTAGTTATGTGAAATTGCTGGTATTTCTGTCCTACAAAAATATAATTACATATGGTTCCACTTAATAATTCAGCTGTTTGGGGAGCTGATCTTTTTTTTTTTTTTTTTAAAGAGATGGGGTCTTGCTATGTTGCCCAGACTGAACTTAAACTTCTGGGCAATCTTCCTGTCTCAGCCTCCCAAACAGTTAGGACTACAGGTACACGCCACCACACCCAGCTAATCTTTTTATTTGTGTGTGTGTGGAGACAGAATCTTGCTATGTTGCTCAGGCTGATCTCGAACTCCTGGGCTCAGGCAATCCTTCTACCTCGGCCTCCCAAAGTGTTGAGATCTCAGGCAAGCAGCACCATGCTTGGCTGATCTGTCTTCACACATACCTCAACACCTTTTCCTCTGCCAGGCGACAGTCTTTTGAGAAAAGCAACTATACTACCAATCCTGGACCCCTTGAAAGATCTGGCAGCACACACCTTGGGTGCTCAAGAAATTATGTCTTAATTTGAATTTCAAACCCTGTCACAATAACTACTACAGTTTACTGACAGCCTACTCTGTCTGGGGCCCTGGACAGGAGTGTGCCTCTTACTCCATTAATCCTCACACCTACTTTATGAGGTAGATAGTATCATGCCCATTTCACAGAGGAGGAAACTGACTCAGAGACTGTAAGGAGCATGCCCAAGGTCACACAGCTAGTAAATGGCAGAGGGGTAATATAGACCAGGTCCCAGTCAACTCATGCAGGTGCCTGCTGTAGAGACCCATTGGCCTGTCTGTGGCTCTATAAACAAGAGAATTTAGGGCTGTAAAAAACAACTTGGGGTCCAAGAAGGGCGATTTTGCAATCAAGAAATATTATTCTACTTTCCTTTTTTAAAAAAGAGAAATAGCTATGCCCTTTATATTCATTGTAAAAAGTTTTATACGAGGAAAAACTCCATGAACAATTTTTTCACGTAATTTGTTCAGGATTAAGAATAAGAGATTGAGAATAACACCAACATCTTGTATGTTTTTTATGTGCACTATCACAGTAGACATAGTGGGTATGGAAGACTCTGGAAAAGAGGAAATTGATAAAAATAAAGGAAGAATTTATACAACAGCAGCCACGTCTTTAGAGCAGTGTACATGGTTACCACAGTACATGGTATTCCCATGGGCTCCAAGTTTATCCAGATGGATTAAAACCATCCACAGGCAAAGTGAGCTCCCAAAATGAGAGGGGGCCATTGCTGCTCCATAACTGGAGCTACTCCAGGGCCCATGCTGGCTGCAGCTGACCCTGTGTCTGGATTTTGAGAGCAACCAACTAACTGCCAGAAGCTGAGAGATCTGCCCCCAGGAAGGGAAGCTGAGCACCAAAGGAAGTACTTGGTTCTCCACCCCTGGAGGTCTAAGGTCTCCGTCTGGGAAGCAGAGCGTCCCACTCTGCATTTCTTCACAGAGCCGATTTGTAAACAGGAGCATGAGTCATTAGGCAAGCATGAGTCCATTTGAAAGATCAGCCCAATTTTACAGCTAAGGCTATCCTATTCAGTCCAGCCACAGCGGTGACTCACCTTACTGCCTTCCATCAAAGGTGACTTGGTTAGCCCTCCAATTGTTTCTAGAAGGAACCCAGCAACATCAGGGTTTAATCCCTGTCTGCTTGCTTTATTTTCTAACACAATGCTGAGAGCAAAGAGGCAGAGTTACCAAAGTGCCCCAGAGAATGCATTGGGAAAGAAATGAATCCGTGGTTGCCACAGACCACATGGTCTTCTTTATCTTCCACGGGCATTTTCTCATGGCCTTTATTCTTAGAGGAAATTGTACCTTATGGAAATGTTAAACACATACACAACCTCTCTGTACAGATCTAGATATTCTCCCATGCCTGGGAACCTCAGAGCCAAATTTACAGTTCACGTCCAGCATTGCATCAGGGGCTACCGGCTTTGAACTTGTAGAATTAACCTTACCCCTAACCTTATTCTCCACCTTATCTTTCCGGGCTACACTGCTTTCCTTTCGTATGTGTATGTGGCTGGAAGGAGGTTTATTACCCCTTCAAGACCACACTCCAGCTTTCCTCTTTAATATTCTTAATTATTCATTTCCAATCCTCCTAGAGAATACAAAGTCTTAATAAATGACTTCCAATTTTAGGGGGGTAGGAGATGTCTTATAAAAAGTTCAAATGTATATACAACTACAAAATCTTTTTATACCATGATAAAATAACTATAGTTTCTTCCCCCCCTCCCTTTTGAGTCTTTCTTAAAAAACAAACAAACAAAAAACTCTTCAACAAATCCTAAAGACAAGGAAATAAACATCTGCTGAGTTTTCTGCTCAGTGTCCATTCATGATTTTTCTGGTAACAATTACTGCCAATTACTTAGGGGGCAGCCCCCTGACTGTGAAACCATGTAGCTTAGTGGAGTGAACCCCACACCCAGCTTCAGAAGTGGGAAAGTTTACACAGTACAAACTCACTCAGACACTGCAACCCCTTCCCATAGACACAGGTTCAGAATCAAGGTCACAGACTTGCAGACAAACAGAAGATCTCTTTGGACTTGAATAAACCTCTGTGCAGTAAAACCAACTGGGAGGCTAGCAGAGCCCAGAACTGGAAAGAGATGGTTCTAATACGTGGGCCCCTGGATCCAGCCATGCCTGATGCCTGACCACTCTGGACTTTTCAGTTATGGATCAATACATTCATTTTGCTCAGGCCAGTTTGAATTGGGTTTGAGGAGACAGAGAGGAATTTCGACTGAAGCAGTCGTCACCTCAGCCAGACTGGCCTCCATCCATGAATTGTCCATCCATGAATCAAGGGAGGATGTGGGAAAAATTGGAGGTGTTACAGGATAAAAGTAAATGAAGGCCTCGTGAGTTTCATTCTCCTGACATGATGAGTGGGCTGTTACAAGGCAAAGTACTGAAGTAGGGATTTGGCGCTTCTTGAAAGAATGAAGCAGGTGGCCAGTCTCTGCAGAAAGAAGACTAGGACCTTCAGCCACCACCCACCTGTTGGAATTGCCCCGAGGGCCCTCCTTTACCTCTAGTGTCCCTGTCAATGCCACTGGCAGCACTGAGCTATTTCATGTCATTCTGTGGTCTCCAAAATGCACCAAATCCAGAAAGCAGAGGCCACAGATGCTAACTAGCACTGAAATCTGCCTCCTGGCTTTCTCCAGAAACACTGCCTATTTGTGACACAGGACCTCAAGAGGTGTGTTCCTCCCATGGAAAGTGAAGTTATGAGGCTAGATCAAGTCAAGAGAGAAGGTAGACTGACAGGGCTGCTGGGTTTGAGTCTCACTGGTGGCTCAGGACCTGATGTCATCGTGTGCTAACCAGATCTGAACACAGCCACATGGATCAAGAATCAAGGTGTGCCATCCATAAAGTCGTAGTAATACTTGTGTATTCCACTATCTTGCTTCTTTATGAGCTTACTGCCCCACTCCACAACTAGCTGGGTAATATTCAAAAGCTAATGCAATCGAATAGCACCTAGTAAGCCAGAAAATACTAATTGCTCTGCCAGGAAACATTTAAAAATGAACAAGTATAGAAGGAGGTGAAAAGCATTTGAAAAACAAAACCCCTAAAAATACAAAGGCCTCCAGAGATGAGAATTTTGTATGAAATAATGTCACTCAGGGCTGGGTGCGGTGGCTCACACCTATAATCCCAGCACTTTCTGAGGCCAAGGCTAAAGGATTGCTTGAGCTCAAGAGTTCAAGACTAGACTGGGCAACATAGCAAGACCTCGTCTCTACTGAAAATTAAAAAAAAAAAAAAAATTAGCCGGATGTGGTGGTGCAGGCCCGTAGCTACTCAGAAGGCCAAGGTGAAAGGTTTGGTTAAGCCTGGAAGAGCAAGGCTGCTGTGAGCCATGATTGTGCCCCTGCACTCCAGCCTGGGTGACAGAGGGAGACCTGAATAAAAAGAAAGAAAGGTGTCATTCAGAGTAAAATCAGCCAACAATCATTGGCTATTAGAAGAATCTGAACCAACCTCATAGGCAAGAAGAAAAAGGAAAGAGCTTTACTCCTCTTTGCCTCACAAAACTCTGTTGGTAATTAATTTTATGTGTCAGAGTATTTTTGGTTTTGTTTTGTTTTGAGGTAGAGTCTCTCTTTGTCACCCAGGCTGGAGTGCAGGGGTGCAATCTCGGCTCACTGCAACCTCTGCCTCCTGGGTTCAAGCGATTCTCGTGACTCAGCCTCCCAAGTAGCTGGGAATATAGGCGTGCATCACCACTCCCGGCTAATGTTTTATTTTTTTGGTAGAGATGGGGTTTCACCATGTTGGCCAGGCAGGTCTCCAACTCCTGGCCTCAAGTGATCCACCCGCCTCCATCTCCCAAAGTGCTGGGATTGCTACAGGCGTGAGCTTCCATGCCTGGCCTTATGTGTCAGTTTGATTAAGTCACAGGGTGCCCAGATATTTGGTTATACATTATTCTGGATGTTTCTCTGAGGATATTTTTGAATAAGTTTAACATTCACTGAGCAAGGCAGATGTCCCTCCTTGATGTGAGCAGGCCTCAGCCAACCAGCTGAAGGCCTGAATAGAATACAAGGCCGATATTCCTCCGAATCAGGGGGCATCCTCCTGAGTAACTGCCTTTGGACTTGAACTAAAGCAGTATGTCTGGGCTTGAGCCCGCCGGCCTTCGAACAGGAATTACACCGTCAGTTCTACCAGTCTTCCAGCCTTTAGACTAAGACTAGAGCTTCACCATGGACTCTCCTGGGAGAGTCTCCAGCTTCCCAGCTACAGATCATGACACTTGATGATGCAGATTATGGAATTCCATGACTGGGTGAGCCAGTTCCTTATTGCAAATCTCTCTACATAAACACATACATCCTATTGGTTTTGTGTCTCTGGAGAACCCTGACAAATGCATGTGGATTCAAATTTTCATGTATTTTCTCCTCCACAGCAAGAGGGAACGGATTTGTGGATCTCTGAAAGATCAGAGTTTTAAAATGAAGTGAGTCTTAGAAATCATCTAATCTAATTCTTTATGATTTTCTTTAAATCTCCAAGTCTAGATGTAAAAGGGCCTGTCCAGGACCACACAGCTAAAAAGGAGCTGAAACTAAAGTCTAGATTTTTAAAGAATAGAGTTGAAGGTTCTATGCATAAATGGAAGAATTTTCTTTTGGAAATGTGGCTTCTTTGGAACAATAAGAAATCCATCTAAAAGAAGGATATTGCTAAGGGCCCTTCCACTAAAAAAGCAAAGTAGTGAACTGACAATTTTTTTAAATCGGTGAGAAGGTAACATCCTCATATTTCTTATCATTTAAGATGGATGCCAAAAACCAACCATCCAAACAAACCAACCAAGCCCACGTACACACATGTAACCTTGGAGAGAGGTAAGGTCTTTACAGGTCACACTGATCCAGCTTTATGCACCATCAATAATTCTCACCTCTGAAGGTGAAGTAACTTTGATGGGAACTAATTACATCTTAAATACACTGTCAACTTGATGCAAAGGCAAAGAAACTGCAATCAGGGCTCCAGATAAGCTACCATTTTTATCATAAAGATGAGCCAGTTCCTCCCCAGACTGGGATATCATCACTCACATGGCAAATTTATACAATCCTTTTTTCTCATTATTTTTTTTTTAATGTGAGCATGTGTGAGTGGCAAGGTGTGAGTATGGGCCCATACTTTGTGTGTGTGTGTGTGTGTGTGTTTGTGTGTGTGTGAGGGTATCAGTATATGTGGAGGGCAATGTCCTAGAGTCACGAATGTCAAGTGTCCAGGTCACACACAGCACACCTCCCTCTTCCCTTACTACCTCCATACCACACAGCCACTCTGCTTAAAGTTGGCACAAGTTGAAATGTAATCACCATCTCTGCACTCAAGGCATGCAGAAATGAAGTCTACCTCAGCCCTCAGAGACCTCACCTGAGAAAACGACAAGGCTCCAAACAGAAGGCAAAACAGAACAAGCACAGAAAGAGGCCACCTTTTCACATACCTTTACAAAGCACTGCTCACCCCTCCTCCACCTCGGCACAGACGGAGTGTAGGGCATCACTGCCACTGCCACTGCCACCCTCCCACTGACTAGTGCTGTAGTCTCTGAATTCCCAGGGCTCAGCTTGACACAGCACATGAGGGTGCTGGCTGCTGGATGACTTCTAAGGGCTGTGTCCACCTCCAAAACGCTCCACTTCTGTATGGCTAGTGGAACACCAAGGAGCAGGTTCGTTAGGGCCTTGACTCTCTATGCACAGAAGCAATGTGCCTGAATTTCTGGACACGGCCATTATATAATAAAAGGGTAAATTTATTAAAATAAGTCACATTCAAGGAGAAAAGGCTGCATGCATACGTGCATGTGCACACACACAAACATAAACACACACGCACCCACACACACGCATGCGCACAGAGCAAAGATTTCTTGTACTGAATAAAAGTTCAACATGACCAAGAAAAAGTATTTTAGGAATATGGCATCATGAATAGGAATTTGCAGCATCATTTCAAAAGATGCTTGTTGGCTAAAACAAAGTTTTGTCAATTGTTTCTTTTTTCCTTTGGGGTGGGGGGAGCGTACCTATCAAATACTGAGAAGTTGGAAACAAGACAATTTTTTTCATTATTATATCATAAACAATACAGGGAAAAAGGGTAAAAATAATTTTTTCAAGATTGGAATAATGTTATTAAAAAAGAAGTTAAATATGGGTAATTCTGAATAAAGGAGATGCTTTGACTTTTTAACTGTATCAACACTAAATTAGTTTTATATGTGAAGGTCAAGGCTTTACTGGGATGAAAAGTAATAAGGTGAAGTGGTTAACTTTACCATTATCCAAACTTGAGATATTAACCAAGGCATGCGGTGGGGGGGGGGGGGGGGGAGAATAGGAAGAGTGGGCGGCCCCCGCCTGGGAGAAAGAAAGTGGGGGGGGGGGGGGGGGGGGGGGGGGGGGGGGGGGGGGGGTGGGGGGGAAGGTAGTGGCTCACACCTGTAATCCCAGCACTTTGGGAGGTCAAGGCAGGCCGAACGCTTGATGTCAGGAGTTTGAGACCAGCCTGGCCAACATGGTGAAACCCTGTGTCTACTAAAAATACAAAAATTAGCCAGATGTGGTGACGAGCCCCTGTAATCCCACATA
This sequence comes from Piliocolobus tephrosceles, assembly GCF_002776525.5. Classification (NCBI taxonomy): domain Eukaryota; kingdom Metazoa; phylum Chordata; class Mammalia; order Primates; family Cercopithecidae; genus Piliocolobus; species Piliocolobus tephrosceles. Next base: position 20,530,459 of record NC_045442.1, read on the forward strand.
CTCAGGAGGCTGAGGCAGGAGAATTGCTTGAACCCAGAAGGCAGAGGTTACAGTGAGCCGAGATCAGGCCACTGCACTCCAGCCTTGGCGACAGAGCAAGACTCCATCTCAAAACAATAATAATAATAATGAAGTTCAAACAGACCTGGCTAACATTAAATCAAGTCTTTTTGCAGGCACATCTAATTTCGAGGACATCCATACACTAGCTGACACCAGCCATCACTCCCATTTGTTTCCTGCAACAGGGATGAGGTTTGATGCGACCTCAAGCAGGTGGAAAATGAAGCTTCTCCTTGCAACCTTCATGTCCATTATTTCCATATGCAACTGAGAGAACCTCTGTCCTTAACAGTATAATCTTTCCAGACAAGTCAGCGAGCAAGCATGAAAAACCATGCTCATCAACGACTTTGAGAGAACAGGAGTTGATTTCACATGTTTAAGCATAACACAGAAGCCATCCACCTTACTCAGCAATGACTGTCTATGGAAGAACATTAAGCAGAAGCTCGGGTTCAAGCAGCACAGGCTGCAGAAAGCTTTGCGAATCTAGCTAATGAAGTCAGCATTATACTGTGCTTATAATGAGATTCTTGCTAAAGGGACGCTCCTTCTCCCAAGCAGCCTTTGGGAAGTAGGATTGGTGTGTGTTGTGTACTGTGAGCATCACTGGGCAGAATCAAGGGGCCAAGAGGGAGAAGAGGGTCTGATCAGGACTTGTGATGTGAACTAGGTAATGCTCTCTTTAAAAGCCAACATATTTCCTACAAAAAGAAAGTTAGCAGCCTAAAATGGGACTGACAAGTCAAGACAACATAGGGGCTAGGTGTGTCAGGGGATCTAGCTACCACTCAGGAAATTTAGATGGATTCGCTCTGAAAAAGAAAGCAGTGTTGGTAAACAGCGCCCTCCTCCCCTTTCAATGGGAATCAAATGTTTTAAAATGTAAATAACAGGTTCCTGGAACACCCTTGGAATTTCTCCTGGAAATGCTTTCATAGCTCACATCTTGTTAGCCACAGGAACCCCAATTACATATCCTCTTTTCTCATTTCCACTAACCAATTATTAGCATTAGATAATAACACACTATTTTCTGCTCATATGTTTCCTGACAAGATCAAACTCCAGAGGGTCTTCCTGATGCAATAACTGAATAATTGTGCAAACGAGGGCTAATTTATGAGAAAATGTTATTTAAACCTTCTCGGGTGTTTATGAAAACAAACCATGTTGGTTAAGAGACACCATAAACGCTAAATTGCATAAAAATGTATGAAATTGAAATGGCTTTAATGAAAACAAGTTCTTTTCAAACATTATGAAAGGAGAAATCCCAATGGGAGCATATAAAGATATAAATATTCAAGAACAATGCATTCTCACAGGCAGGATCAACTTGACACCACCTTGTTCAGAATGGGAACACACAAGGAAACTTGAAAACAAGACTTGCCAGCCCCATTCACTGGCAACCTTGGTTCCAATACTTGCCCCAGTGTATGAATTCCAAAGAGAATCACAGTGTCACAAATCTGACTGCTTAGGCAGTCACGGTTGTGTCAGAGAGTATATACCCAGGGCATCCACAACGCCTTCTGCTTGGCCTATGGTGATGTGGCAGCTGCCTTGTAATGTATTTGTAGTGTATTTGGGGTTTCTCAGCTTGAAAAGGAGAGGTGAAGTTTTCATGGCATAAGGGGTGTGGAGTCTGGGATGAATTATCTCTTATGCCACCCAAAACTTTGGCTATCTTCTAACTCCAGACATTTATAACTTTATTAGTATAAATCATGTTAAAGAGGACTTTTGAGAGAAGGGGGAACATCCTAAATTGTGTGTGCGTGTATGTGGGCTGTGTGTGTGTGGGCTGTGTATGTGGGCTGTGTGTGTGTGGTGTATCTGTGGTGCATGTGTGTGTGTGTACAGAAGCAGAGACAGTACACACATAAGTTGCAAGGGTCAACCTCATCTTTCTCCCTTTTCTTCTCACCAATAAAAGGATGGGGGCCAGGCACAGTGCTCACACTTGTAACCCCAGCACTTTGGGAGGCTGAGGGGGGCGGATCACCTGAGGTCAGGAGTTCAAGACCAGCCTGGCCAACATGGTGAAACTCCATCTCTACTAAAAATACAACAATTAGTTGGGTGTGGTGGTGTGCGCCTATAATCCCAGCTACTCAGGAAGCTGAGGCAGGAGAATCGCTTGAACCTGGGAGGTAGGGGTTGCAGTGAGCCAAGATTACACCATTGTACTCCAGCTTGGGCGACGGAGCGAGACTCTGTCTCAGACAAAAAAGGGATGAGCCCATCTGCCAGAATAAGCGTAATAGGTCCAATGTTCTTGGATTTAGATGGCTCTGAGACAACACTCAGTTTTTAGGGTTCTCTTAAAGATTGTTGAGGGTTCCCCCCTGCTTTGTAAAGCGAAAGACATCTTCATATGTCTAACATGTACAGCCAATAAAGAAAAAAAATCAGGTTTTCCTTGAAAACTTTCTCCTGAAAGTACTTAAGGGACATTAATGCCAAAAACAGCAGGGTGGTGATCAGAACTGATTATAAAGCTGCTGGCCCGGGCTGGATCACCTGAGAAGAGCAGCTCTCCCAGTGGCTGCCTGAACCCGGGTGCAGGCAGCAGTCTGTGGCAAATCAGGACAAAACAACTTGTCCTGTCTTCAGAGCATCATTGTGCCTGGGCTTCTTTACAACAGGTAAAAACAACCACCAAAACAGTAACAAATTTAAAAACCAAACCCAAAACCAAAAGGCTCCCCAGGCTGGCAAGGGGATCACCTGATCAGAATCTGCTGTGGCTGGCCCAGCACAGTGACTCGTGCCGGTAATCCCAGCACTTTGGGAGGCCAAGATAGCTGGATCACTTGAGGTCAGGAGTTTGAGACCAGCCTGGCCAACATGGTGAAATCCCTGTCTCTACTAAAAATACAAAAATTAGCCAGGCATTGTGGCAGGCACCTGTATCCCCAGCTACTCGGGAAGCTGAGGCAGAAGAATCACTTGAACCCAGGAGGCGGAGGTTGCAGTGAGATGAAATCACACTGCACTCCAGCCTGGGGGACAGAGCAAAATTCCACCTCAAAAAAAAAAAAAAGAATCTGCTGTTGCCATCTGACTGATCCCTGCAGCTTCCAGGATTACAACCAGAGTAAAAAACGAAGACAAGGGAGATAGCACCTATCAGAGGCATGTTTCAGCCACTGGAGATAACATCTTAATCCTTAGCCAAACTACAGAAAGAGCAACAAACTGGGTGTGTGTGGTGGCTCAGGCCGGTGATCCCAGCACTTTGAGAGGCTGAGGGAGGAGGATCCCTTGAGGCCAGAAATTCAAGACCAGCCTATAGTGAGACCCCATCTCTGCAAAAAAAAAAAAAAAAAAAAAAAAAAAAATTTAAGGAGTGGGGTGTGGTGGCACGTGACTGCAGTCCCAGCTATCACTTGATCCCAGGAGGTCAAAAGCCACAGTGAGCTGGGATTGGGCCATTGCACTTCAGCCTGGGCAACAGAGTGAAATCCTGCCTCAAAAAAGAAAAGAAAAGAAACAGAGTAGCAGTAACTAGAAAGTTACTAATTGCATTGATTAAAAAGTCTTTAGTGTTTCAGGGAAACCATGAATTCTAAAGTTATCTTTACCCAAGGTCTGTTTCCAGGTAGTCTGCTGAGGTACATATTTGTTGAAATGTGTGGACCACTCATAGACCTGGTCATCTTTGCCCCGTAACAGTCATTACCATAGGAACACTTAACTTGCAATGAAAGGAAAGAGATCATTTGGAAAATGAAAGCAAATATGAACTAGCTTAATATATTTTTTTAATTCCTACCATCAACCAATGAATGGGTGAACAAAATATGGTATATCCATATAATGAAATATGATTCAGCCATAAAAGGAATACAGTCCTGGTCGGGCATAGTGGCTCATGCCTGTAATCCTGGGCCACTTTGGGAGGCCAAGGCAGGCAGATCACTCGAGGTCAGGAGTTTGAGACCAGCCTAGCCAACATGGTGAAACCCCATCTCTACTAAAAATACAAAAAAAAAAAAAAAAAAAAAGCCGGAAGTGGTGGCACAGGCCTGTAGTCCAAGCTACACAGGAGGCTGAGGCAGGTGAATCGCCTGAACCTGGGAGGCAGAGGTTGCAGTGACCCGAGATCACGCCACTGCACTCCAGCCTGGCTGACAGAGCAAGACTCCATTCTCAAAAAAAAAAAAAAAAGAAAAAGAAAGAAATGATGTCCTGATACATGCAGCAACATGGACAAACCTTGAAAACATTTAAGTTAAGTGAAAGAAGCAGTCACAAAGGATCACAAATTGTATGATTTCATGTATATATCTAATGCCAGAACAGGCAAATCCATAGAAACAGGAAGTAGACTGATGGTTGCCTTGGGCATGGGGGAGAGTGCAGAGTGGGGGAAATGGGGAGTGAGAGCTAAAGGGTACAGTTTCTTTTGGGGATGAGGAAAATGTTCTACAATGGCGATACTGGTTGCGTAGTTCTGTAAATATACGAAAAACCACTGAATTATATACTTTAAATGGGTGAACTGCATGGTATGTGACTAAACTTATTTTTTAATTCTGGAGTTTAAATCGGCATAATTGCCACTACCTTATCTCTGTGTAACTGCTTTGTATTTTAATTCTGAGTACATTTTATTGGAAAAGAATATACAACTCTGGGAAACAGGCAGGATAAGAATTATTATTCCCATTCTACAGGAAGCAGAGGTCCAGAGAGCTTCTGTTTTCTTTCCACTGCCTGGCTGAGTTTCTGCAGGACTCAGGGAAGAAAGTAAATTATGGTGGAAGAAGGGGGACCACAGGTCTTAGCACCCCAAATCAGGAAGGGATGATAACTAGCTCTTGCCAGATGTCTAGAAATGTTATGTAGGTGGATCATACAGACATGCTACTAAACAAAAGGCATTGAAAAATGGCAGGTGGATTACTGAAATGCAATTCTTAATAGCATGAAATTCAGGTTAAACAATCTAGCTAAAAATGCAGGGGAGGGGGAAGAGTCACCTCTTTAGTTGATATCTGGTGGGGTGAAAATACACCCAATTAGATGTGTCCATATAATTTTCACATCAAACATCCTGTGCTCCCAAAGGCAACTAATGGCACAGCTTGCTATGGATTTTCCCAAGTTTTCAAGAACAGTGACAGCCCTCTTCAACAAAGCCACTTAACATAACACAAGGTTAAAGTGGGAACGGCAAACATTTGCTTTTCTTAATTTACACCTTTCATTTACTTCCCCAGAAATGTCATAAAGGAGCCATGGAATTTCTGATGTACTGTCAATAGATGCTTCCTTTCAAGAAGAGCATTTAGAAAGCAAAATGTGAATAATCCTAGAAGGTAATCTGGAGCTATAATTTAAAACGAATAATAGTTAGCATTTTGGGAGAAAAAAGATGATTTGGGTCTGGGTCTCTCACCTTAACAACAACAAAAAAAAGACTAGTTCAGGTGTAGTGTTTTATGTGTGTAATACCAGCACTTTGGGAGGCCAAGGAAAGAGGATCACTTGAGGCCAGGAGTTCGAAACCAGCCTAGGCAACATGGTAAGACCCTATCTCTACAAAAAATAAAAAAGTTAGCCAGGCATAGTAGTGCACACCTATAGTCCCAGCTACTCAGGAGGCTGATGCTGGAGGATTGCTGGAGCCCAGGAGCTCGAGGTCACAGTGAGCTATGATCAAGCCAGTATACTCCAGCCTAGCTGACAAAGCAAGAGACTTTTTTTTTTTTTTTTGAGATGGAGTCTCGCTCTGTTGCCTAGACTGGAGTGCAGTGGCATGATTTCAGCTCACTACAACATTCACCTCCTGGGTTTAAGTGATTCTCCTGCCTCAGCCTCCCCAGTAGCTGAGATTACAGGCGCACGCCACCTGGCTAATTTTTGTATTTTTAGTAGAGACAGGGTTTCATCATGTTGGCCAGGCTGGTCTCAAACTCCTGACCTCAGGTGATCAACACGCCTCAGCCTCCCAGAGTGCTAGGATTACAGGCCCCGGCGGCAAGATTCTATCTTTAAAAACAAAACAAAACAAAACAAAACAATACAAACAAAAAAACTATTAGGTAAGTGGAAAACTAGGATTTTGACAAATGCAAATGCAATGACTTCACATTCTCTCTTTCGCTAACCAGGTAGGATCTAAACCCATGCTGGACCACAGTAAACAAAATACAGCTCACAGGGAGCTGTTCTCTGCCTCACAGACCTTTCACAGCTTGAGAAGCTACTAGCTTTTATATCAGCATGTTTGTGCAGTTTAAATCCTTTTTTTCTTTTTGAGGAATACCCTAGTAAACCACAAAGATATTTCTTAAACACATAAAGTAATTGGCAACATTTAAAAAAGGACAACTTAAAACGTACATTTGCAAATTGGGTTGCCATTCATTTAAAGATATTCTTTTTTTCTTTCTTTTTTTTTTTTTGACATGGAGTTTTGCTCTTGTCACCCAGGCTGGAGTGCAATGGCACGATCTCAGCTCGCTGCAACCTTCCCCTCCCAGGTTCAAGTGGATTCTCCTGCCTCAGCCTCCAGAAGAGCTTGGATTACATGTGCCCATCACCACTCTCGGCTAATTTTTGTATTTTTAGTAGAGACAGGGTTTCACCACGTTGGCCAGGTTGGTCTTGAACTCCTGATCTCAGGTGATCTGCCCGCCTCTGTCTCCCAAAGTGCTGGGATTACAGGCATGAGACACCATACCCCGCCCATTTTAAGTATTCTTTTCAGGCTGGGCACCGTGGCTTATACCTGTAATCCCAGCAAGCTCTGGAAGACGAACGTGAGAAGATTGCTTCAGCCCAGGAGATCAAGGTTAGAGTGAGTTATAATCTGGACAACAGAGCCAGATCCTGCCTCTAAATAAATAAATAAACACTTTCCTATGTCTGAGTCTATTCTTTAGTTGCTCAATAAACACATTAAAGCAGAGCTTCTCAACTCTGGCACTATTGATGTTTTGATGATTCTTTGGGAGGGTGAGGGACTGCCCTAGCAGCATCCCTGGCCTTTGCCCACGAGATGACAGAAGTACTCCCTGCCCAACGGTTACAACCAAAACTGGATCCAGATGTCTCCTGTTGAACAAAATTGCCCCAGCTGAAAACTACTGAGGTAAAGGTAACTGGCATGAAAATTTGCCTATGGCGTGGAGGCCCCAGCTTTAAAGTTTGTTTGGATCACTGTAGTAGCCAGCAGCAACATTAAAACCATCCCATTCAAATTCAAATACTCAACAGAGATCAGGAAACCCAGCAAAATATGGTGCTGGTGTCAACGTGCTGAGCCCCCCAGGGATGAGTGCGCAGCCGTCAGCAGGGTGCCAAGGTCCCGCACAGTCCTACAACTCTCTTAAGTGTCCCTAATACTTATAAATGTATGAAGTGACAGGATTGACATTAGCAAGATTAATATGTCTAAAGACACGAAAGGAGGGGTTCCCACATGTGTTTACGTCTTGTTAAAATCACACAGCTTTAGTGATCTGCTAATCGTAATAGAGAGCCCAGTCACTCAAGAAAACTCTAACCACCCCCTTTTTGGACAAGGAAAAGAGGGGTATGGGCTGGTGGTAGCAAATTGGCAAATAATGATATTTTTATCTCTGATCTCCTTAAAGAAAGAATCCAAAGTACAAAATAATAAAGAGTCCATCTAATTCAGAAATCCAGAATGTTCTGCATAAAGCAAGTCCAAGTATCTAAAAGATCCAAGATGATGTCTGTGCTCCAGGAAGAAAGGTGCCAGCATCAACACCCTGGCTGACCTTTGGTGTGTTAGTCAGCCTGCGACCGCCCCAGAAACCACCGAGAGGTGACCAACTACAGCCAGCTCACCAGCGGCCGACACCAGAGTCAACAGCAGCACCGGATGTGGAACGGACAAACCCCAGACCCAGCACACGACCCTGGTGCCTCTTACAGAGCAGAGAAATGCTATAACGTATCATCATTCCCGGGGTGTGGTTTGCTTTCTGGACGCTGCGCCAGCAACTCGCACATGGAGTCGTCCAGGCCGCAAGGATGGGCAGCAGGCAGCAGGGCCAGGCAGTCTGGTGCGGTGAGTCATGCTGAGGCCCGCAGGTTGGGAAGCAAATACAAAGAAGATCTGGAAGCAGCTCTGCAGGGCGGAGTCAACAATGTCTTGTGACCTTTTTTTTGTTGTTGTTGTTTTGTTTTTAAAGATGGGGTCTCACAGTCGCCCAGGCTGGAGTGCAGTGGTACAGTCACAGCTCACTGCAGCCGCAAACCCCTGCGTTCAAGCAATCCTCCCCCCCTCAGCCTCCTGAGTAGCTGGAGCTATAGGCGCACACCACCACCCCTGGCTAATTTATTTTATTTTATTTATTTATTTATTTATTTTTGTAGAGGCAGGGTCTTGCTTTGTTGCCCAGCCTAGTCTGAAACTCCTGGGCTCAAGTGATCCTTCTGTCTCAGCCTCCCAAAGTGCTGGAATTACAGGAGTAAGCCACCCTTTCAAATCCAAACACTTTGGTGACCATCAAAAGTTAGGCTTTTAGGACTGACCATCACCAAGATGATAATTCAACATTTCTTTCTCTGGAGGACCCAAGCAAGACAGGGAACAGAGCTTATGAATTCCACCTGTGGTCAACGAGTTATAGACTGGAAAGACACCTGCCTGAGAAGCGAGGTGGACCACACAGGATGTCTGGGTGCCAATCACCTCCGTGTCTCTGTCTCTCTCTGTCTCTCTCTCTCTCTCTCTCACACACACACACACGCGCGCACACACACACGCGCGCACACACACACGCACGCGCACACACACACGCACACACACACGACCTGGCCCTGCCCTAGGTACACATCGCTGGCCAACAGCACCTAACTAGGGTCTACTTCCATTCCTGGGAACATGAACAGCGTAGTTGCTCTAGCTCAGGGGCTGGGAGCGTCACTTAGCACTTAACACCTGAAACCTCAAGAACCATGATCTTCACATTTTTACCTGGACAGCAGAGAAGGCCTCAGGCCCAGTGCCATCACAACCATGATGTATGGAGGCTCGTGCTGCTGCTTTTTTCATTTCTTCCCAAAAGGCAGGCAAGAAACAACAGATTGCTTGCTACAGAGCAAGGCAAGAACCAAAACACAGCACCACGAGTCACCTGTGTGCACCACAAATAAAAACTTCTCATATTCCACTGCCAGTTTCCCAAGCAAGAACAAGATTTGGGGTTGGCTCTTTTTATTTAGGTAGTTTAAAGGCAAGTGATTGGCAGGGCGTAGTGGCTCATGCTTGTAATCCCAGCACTTTGGGAGGCCAAGGTAGGAGGATCACCTGAGGTTAGGAGTTCAAAACAAGCCTGGCCAATGTGGTGGAGCCTGGTCTCTACTAAAAAAACAAAAATTAGCTGGAGGTGGTGGTGTACACCTGTAATCCCAGCTACTCAGGAGGCTGAGGCTGGAGAATCACTTGAACCCGGGAGGAGGAGGGTGCAGTAAGCCGAGATCACACCACCACGCTCCAGCCTGGGCAACGGAGCAAAACTCCGTCTCAAAAAAAAAAAAAAAAAAATAAGGGCTGGATGCACCGGCTCATGCCTGTAATCCCAACACTTTGGGGGGCTGAGGCGGGCAGATCACAAGGTCAGGAGATCTAGACCCTCCCGGCTAACACAGTGAAACCCCGTTTTTAGCCAGGCATGGTGGCGGGCACCTGTAGTCCCAGCTACTCGGGAGGCTGAGGCAGAAGAATGGTGTGAACCCGGGAGGCAGAGCTTGCAGTGAGCTGAGATCGCACCACTGCACTTCAGCCTGGGTGACAGAGCGAGACTCCGTCTCAAAAATAAATTAATTAATTAAATTAAAAGTTAAAAAAAAAAAGCAAGTGATTAATTTAAAAAGCTCCCCCACCACCCTTATTAAAACAGTAATTTATTGGAGCAATCATTCTCCTTGGAGAGCATTGCTGAAGCCGAGTGCACCCACAATTCCACTTACTCCAGCATCCACACTCCCAGCCAACCCCTAACCTGGAGGAATCCACTCATGGCGGCAGGGGAAGTCCTCCAAGGATCCGCACCAATGTGACCTGCCTGATAGTGTCTGTGCCATCTCCATTGACAAGGTCTCTATCGTGCCAGGCCTATGAGCCTGGGGGCAGCCAACTCACACACAACCTGCCCTGCCATGTCAGCTCACAGCTTGGTTGCAGTCCAGGCACCAGGAAGGCTTGGTCCCGTGCCCAGTCCCAACACTGATAACATTCCTTACAGCTGCTGCCCAGAACGGAAAAGGTAAAAGATTCCTCCCTCCTGAGTGTGAACTTGGGGAGAGATGTGGCGGGGGGACGGGGTGAGAATAAAGACGAGAAAAGGAGGGGTTTCCTGAAATTCCCCTGGAGTTCCTTTTAGCACCAAGGGAATGGGTACCGTATCTCCATGTCTGTTCTGGGATCTGAGAGACAGACCCTCAAGCTTCTCTTGCCCCAGTGGATCCTCAAAACAGAAACTCTCCAATGTCCTCCTGCAGCATTTAACCCTCTGCTTGCCAACGCAGCAGTCACAAGGTATTAAAAAGGAGGAAGCTCTCCATCTGAAGTCCTGGCTAACCCAGCAAACATTCTACCACTAAATAGAACATGGCTCATTTCTACTCAAAAAGTCAACTCGGGGTTTCTACCTTCTGTCTTCCTGTAGCAAAGCAGGTAGGGAGGCAGGGTGGAAGGAAGCAAGAGAACAGCCAGTTCCAGAAGGCCAAGGCTAGGGCAACACCTGAGCTAAGTTTTCATCAAAAACCCTTCCATTTGCTGAGTGAAAGAAGTCAGTTACAAAAGACCATGTGTCTATGATTTCATGTATATGAAATGTCCAGAACAGGCAAATCCATAGACACAGAAAATATATTAGTGGTTGCCTAGGACTGTGGGACTTACAGAAAATGGGGAGTGGCTACTAGGAGACACGGGGTTTTTGTGGAAGGTGATGAAAATGTTCTAAAATTGACTGTGGCGATGCTCGCGCAAGTCCTGAATATACTACAACCACCGAATTGCATGCTTTAAATGGATGAATTGTAAGGTATGTGAATTATATCTCAAGAACTCTATCATTTTTTAAGAAGGGGGGGTTCCTTGCTTCGACCACTGCAAATAGAGCTTTCACTCTCCCCTGGCTGAAAATTTCCTAAAGATCATCTGGAAGACCCTTAGCAATATTTAGGTAAGCTATTAATGTGTTTGAGACTTCAGTACCTTCTATGGGGATGATAGTATCCACTTCAAAATGTCACAAGGATTAAATTTCAAGATGTACCTAAACAGCCTAGCACAATGCCTGGCACATGACGATTCCCGCAGGGCTCTCCTTTGTGGGAAGGCCTTGCCATGGGTTCCGCAGATGGGCCATAGCAAGCAGCTAGGAGTTGTTCGGGTTTACATGAGATTCTACAGGAAAGCGGTGTCCCCAAACAGTTATTAGCTCAAAATATGCAGGGAAAGGGAGGAAACAAACTTTCTTTTTTTTTTGAGACAGAGTCTTGCTCTGTTCCCCAGGCTGGAGTGCAGTGGCACGATCTCAGCTCACTGCAAGCTCCGCCTCCAAGGTTCATGCCATTCTTCTGCCTCAGTCTCCCAAGTAGCTGGGACTACAGGCGCCCGCCATCACGCCAGGCTAATTTTTCGTATTTTTAGTGGAGATGGTTTCACCGTCTTAGCCAGGATGGTCTCAATCTCATCACCTCGTGATGGGAGGAAACGAATACTGGAACACCCAGCAGATAACAGACAAAGGGCTAAGAACCTTATACCTCTCACTAATGCAACATTAAATTAATTAATATATTTTTCTTTTTTTTTTTTTTTTGAGACGGGGTCTCACCCTGTCACCAGGCTGGAGTGCAGCGGCGCCATCTCAGCTCACCGGAACCTCCGACTCCCTGGTTCAAAGGATTCTCCTACCTCCGCCTCCTGGGTAGCTGAGATTACAGGCACATGCCACCACACCCAGATAATTTTTGTATTTTTAGTAGAGACGGGGTTTCACCATGTTGGCCAGGATGGTCTCGATCTCCTAACCTCATGATTCATCCACCTCGGCCTCCCAAAGTGCTGGGATTACAGGCATGAGCCATCCTGCCCGGCCCAATAATTTTTTTAGACTGACTCCTGCTACCTCCCACAGTGATCTCCCTGACACTGACCAGCCATGTGATCCAGTGGGAGCCACTATCTTATGCTCACCAAAGCGTTCTTGCCACTAGTGTTCTAGAATATCTCAAATCAGTTTTACAAAGGAATCTCAATCAGGCCGGTGAATCAGCTCTTGCAGATCTCAGCTGTACCAAGCAGACACAAGAACCTGTGAGGGAGCGGCTGAAACCTCCAGCGAGGGGCCCTCAATGAATACACTGTACACTGACTACATACACAGTCTCTCCACGGGCAGAAGGCCAGACTGGTCTACGCCTTTTAAACACTTCCCAATTCCATGTCTAAATAATGTCTGAATGTTAACGGTTGTTCAGATGGCCCCAGCACATCCTCCTGGATGGGTTAGGCATGGAGAAATAAACAGCCTGCAGTTATAGACACTGGCCAGGCACAGTGGCTCACACCTGTAATCCCAGCACTTTGGGAGGCTGAGGCGGGCAGATCACTTGAGGTCAGGAGTTCGAGACCAGCCTGGCCAACATGGTGAAACCCTATCTCTACTAAAAACACAACAATTAGCCAGGCATGGTGGCGGGCACCTGTAATCTTAGCTACTCAGGAGGCTGAGGCAGGAGAATTGTTTGAACCCAGGAGGCTAAGGTTGCAGTGAGCTGAGTTCGCACTACTGCACTCCAGCCTGGGTGTAGAAGCGAGATTCTGACTCCAAAAAAAGAAAAAAAAAAAGACAGAGAATATGAGTTATACACACTGTTGTGCCCTCTGAGCTGGACACAACATTCACAGTGCCCACCGCACCCAGCATCCCCTTCCAAGGGGGCCTACCCCATCCCGAGCCCCTCCAAGAGTTGGCCAGCCCTGGGCCTTCCTTTCTAAACCATGTGACATTCCTCCCTGCTAACTGGGTCAGAGGAAACACCTGCCCAAGGACACTCATGTCAAGAATGGACAGAGGTTGGTGATCCTGCCTGGCACAAACACACCATCCAAACAAGGGTAGGCGAGGCCTAATTCTTGTTCTAGGTTGTGGTTGTTGTTTTAATTGGGAAATAAAAAAAGAATTGGGAGCCAAAGGTAAAGGGATGTAAGGAGGAGTCCAAGAGGTGAAAGGGGTATGGTGGCATGCGAATGGCCAAAGTTCAGAGTGTGCAGAAGCTGAGAGATGGAGAATGAAAGCGCACATAGAGTGAGGGGGCCTGCAGATGGGACAAGCTTCCAGAAGACAGAGTTCAGGGGAAGGGCCAAGCACATCATGGCTGAGCCTGAAAGAGAAGGATAATCAACTCCTGCCACGGAGGTCCCTGAAACAGCCCGAGGTCCAGGACAGTGCCCCATGTCCGGGCCTCCCAAGGCCAATGTCCAGCTGCCCGAGTTTAGTGTTTGAACTCTGGTGCTGTGAATTCTGATGTCCATCTCTGCAAGGCCCAGCTGCCATGGCATGGCAGGGTAGAGGTGTATCATACTCGCCACATGACTTAGGAACCCAGCCATACGTATCCCCTTGTTCCCAAAAGGCCACCTCCCATCCCTCTCCTAGCATCCTGGCTCACTCACGAGGGTTTCTGGGTAACCACCTTTTGGATGGGCCAATCACTGGCTAAATGTCACTAACAAAGTGTTCTCACATGGGCTGTCAATAGCAAGCAGTGCAAGAATAGACGAGGCAACGGCTCCAGAAGCCTTTTTGTCCCAAAAGTTGTTATATTTTGCCCAGTCATAGCACTTTGTTCAAAATAGGAAGGTGGTTTATGCTTCATTAGCCACTTCTTTGAAAGGAGAGTGTTTTCATGTGTGATCAGCGGACTCCTAGGACTGCATCTCCTAAGCGGGTTTAATAAGCACTTCATGCTTTAAAAAACAACACTGTTTTGAAAAGGACATCAGAGTCTAACTGAGGTCCATAAAGTCATATTAAGTGTCATGGAAGAAGACTTGCACCCAGGTAAAGGGGTTTTTTAAAGGGTACCAGGAGATTCAAAAGCAAGCAATTTAAGGAAAATCCTGGTTCTCAAAGATTATGAGGCCCTGTCTACTTATTTTCTTTTCCATTTTGTACTTATAGCACCCCCACCAAAAAACAAGCAAACAAAAACAAACAAAAAAACACAGATCACTGAACCTTTAAGTGTATGAACTAAAGGGACAAAAAGGAGGTCAGATATAACTCTCCCCACTTTAAAAAAAAAATTTCAACCATGAGGTAGAGCATGCCAAGACTTGCCCAAGGTCACATGGCAAGTTTCTGACTGGGCTAAGGACTCGGGCTGTCTGGGTCTGAGCCGAGGACTCCTTCCCCTTTATGCCTTAGAAGTTATCTTTCAACACACTGAAAGTTTCCTTGAAATCTAAACATAATTGTATCAAAAGCCTAGCACTACTTCTTATGAAATCTAACCGAAAGATACACTGCTTCTCAGAAGCTTCGCAAGAGAACCTCAGCAACAGGGGAAAATTATGGCTGAATCTTTCTGGGGAGGAAGAGAGGTACACAGAAGTTTCTACATAATAAAATCACTTCCAACCCAAACTGACCCACATTTAGAAGCCCAGATTCAATTAATCTGACATTAGTCAATTCTATGCTGCAGTCCAAGCATTTGAAAATTGACTTTGGGTTGAGTATTACCAGAAAATTCTTCTGCCAGTGGTCTGCAGTTCATTTCTTTGTATGACAACCGCAACACCCAGAACTCTGGTCCTTCTGGAGCCCCTCCTACGGGCTGCTCTTAGCTGGTGGATTTAGTTCAAGGTCCTCAAAGTATATATCATTGTCCAATTCACATAATATGCTAATAACCATGGGCTATCATGTTGATTTATTCAAAACTGCTCACAGCAGAAATGCATATTCTTAGGGCTGTTCTTAACTGTATGTTCAAATGCATCACATTTACAATAAGGTTAATGTGCGGTTGCCCACTCTTCCCAATAGAATACACAAGAACAGCAGTACATTCAATGCTCTAATACCGCCTTCTGAAGAAACCTCTGTATTCATTGTTCCCATTCATGCTGCAGCCTAACTCCTCCCAATGAGAAGACGGGCTAAGGTGAGGCTGGAATGTGGACATATTTTTGATGGTGTGCTTATGGAGAAGCAAGCTGCAAGGTATCCCAGCTTCCTCATCTGTCAATATCGGCAACTCTCCTTAATGGTCAGAAACAACATGGAAACAGATATGCAGAATCTTCATGAACACAGTCCTGTCAAATTTGATTGGTATGATCTTCTAAGCACTGATCTTTGGCACGACCATGCCCAATGACTCTGATTTGCTGTTACTCTTTTGGCACAGCTGAAAAATCTGGTCCACATAGGTTCCACCCATTGTTGATCAAAAGAGGGTTTGGAAGCTTTTAACATGTCATCCATTTGAAGTTTAGGGCTCCAAAGAGCACAGCTTTTATTCAAATTATGTAAGCACACAGGCATTATTTCCTCCGTTTGAAGACTTGCATGTTTCTACATTTTTACACATCTGAAATTTAGATGCATATGGTAAGTAGATACATTTAAGAGAGCCGTGATTCTTCTCTCCCTGAAAATTTGCTATTAGATTACAATCATATCTTTTTTTGGGGGGGGGGGGGGGGGGGGTTTTTGTCTTTTTTTTCCGGGGGGGGGGGAGGGGGGCAATATTGGGCCACTGCACCCCCCCCCCCCCCGGGTTCAAGGGATTCCCCTGCCCCAGCCCCCCCAGTAGCTGGGATTACACGCATGCACCACCACGCCTGGCGCTTTTTTTTTTTTTTTTTTTGTAGAGACAGGGTTTTACCATGTTAGCCAGTCTGGTCTCGAACTCCTGACCTCAGGTGATCCGCCCTCCTTGGCCTCCCAAAGTGCTGGGATTACAGGCATGAGTCACCACGCCCAACTTTAAGCATATCTTACAACTGGAATTTAGAAAACATGGTGTTGCAAACAGTAATTCTCATGCTCCTTGAATCATGGACTCCTCTGGCTGCTTTCTGCCTTCATGCACACAAACCATGTAATAAGAATTATCACAGCCTTATACTGATCCAAAAGACTTACTTGCAAAACACTTCAAGTATTAACCGCAACTCCCTCCTAAGGATTGGGAAAAGCAACATATCATGTTTGAGAAGCACTTCTATATCCCTCAGACCACCTGAGCCTCACAACATCTTTTTCTTAACTACAACCTACGAGGGAGGTACTTATTATTTTCCTTACTTTACAGATACGGAAACTTGGAGATTAGTAACTTCTCCGGCTGATAAAGCAAGGAAGCAGCTGAGCCAGAGCCCAAACCAAAACCTGTCCATCTCTAAAGCCAGAGCTCCTAACCACCAAGCTACATGGCTCTGCCCCTTCAGAAGCCCCAGCTATCCCCGCTCTTAATAGATAAAGAAACCGAGGCTGCGTATTAAGCGCTTCATAAGTAATTCCACAGCTGCAGGTGGATAAGCCAGACAGCCGGGGCGACATAAATACTGTGTGAGTTTGGAGGCAGGAATTACTTTTTCCAATATACTGAACAAAAATAAGGTCCTATTCCAAATAGCACCTCTAAGGTATACTCACACCATGGGTAACTGGGACAAAGTCTCCATCTGCAACTGCAGATCTATGAATGTCTTCTGGTCTCTGCCCTTGACCCCACCCAAAATGTTTCCAAACTGTCTGGATATAACATTTCAGACTTCTAAACAGGAGGCATTCGAAACAGGCCTTTTGCCTATTCATGAGGTTGCTGCCTGGTAAACAGCATCCTCATAGGCCACCCTAAACACTTTACCTGCACTGGGTTCTAGGAGTAGCTGGTACCAGAGTGGCCACAGTGTCTGGCAACTGGAGCTCTGCCTGGCCCAGCTTCCCAGCTTGTAATTCAATGACAGGTGGAGTCAG
Source organism: Piliocolobus tephrosceles (assembly GCF_002776525.5). Lineage (NCBI taxonomy): Eukaryota > Metazoa > Chordata > Mammalia > Primates > Cercopithecidae > Piliocolobus > Piliocolobus tephrosceles. Next base: position 20,547,525 of record NC_045442.1, read on the forward strand.
GGAAGCTGGCCCTTTTCCCCTATAGAATGGGATGATCCCACCATCCTCTACACAAAGCCTGCTGGTCTCTGGGTGAACATGCATGGAAATATGAAGCTGAGCATTATTTATATCAACGGTCATTAGAGGTGACAATGGCAATCGACAAGTTTAGTTGCAAGGCCTGCTGTTCACCAAGTCTGGCTAGTCACTTGTGCTTCAGCTGAAAAATCAATGGGCAGGCCTAGAGGGGGGAAGAAATTTCATTTTGGGAATGACAAAATATTTTCCCAGGCCCTCAGCTGCTTCATTAATGCTTGCCTTATTTGGAGAAAAAGAAACCCGGCTGAAGCATCCGTGGAAGTTTTATATGCCGTGAACTGGCAATGTTTTGGAACAAAAAACAACTTTTGCACAAGAGTACTTATGGCATCATTATTGCAATTTCCCAGACTAGCTACAGCGCTTGCCAGGTAAAAAAGGGAAAAGCTGATGAACAGTAGTACCTTCACCAGCAGCACGGCTGAAACAAGAGGACTTTAGAATAAATCTTGGTCCACGTGCATGTTTATGGCAAAATAACCCATGTGCATTTGCCTTATAAAAGTGTTACAGGTAGGCATACTTATATAATTTATTTAATGTTCTTTAACATCCATGCTTACTTGGGTTTCGTACTATTTATTAAGCTTTCAGTCTGGCCTACAGAAAAAGGAAAAACAGAAGCAGATGTGAGCCTACTACCCATATTTTCGTGTTCACCAACCTCCTGCAGAGCACGGAACCAGCTGGTAAATACCTCTGCAGCCACCATTCGGACCTGGCCCCTCCCTCTCCCAGCGGAGGCCAGTTCCTGACAGGTATTAGGGTCCTTGCGGCTAGCTTGAGTGAAAGAATAAACACTTCAAGCAAGAAAATTGTGATGCCTGACTGGAAGCCTGTTAGATAACCCAAAAGAAACAGTCCTTCTTCAGGAGATGAGAGGCAAAATGGCACGGACTCCGCCTGACTCCAGCAAGCTCTTAACAACCTCCCCAAATACCAATAAACGCCTCCCCTTCCTTGCAGGAGTTCCCTAGACTTGTCTATTTCAGGAACCTCACTGCCTTTTAGGAACCTCCTCGAATCTGCTTGGATGACATATCATCCATCCATCCAACAAAACACACACACACACACACGCCACATCCATGTGCACGCACACATTCACTCTTCTCCCACTGCCTACTCTTCCTCATGCCTGGCCCTTCAATTTAACATTTACCAGATCTCTTGGGACCTTCCCCTTTTCCTAAAGAACTCTTTCATTGCTCTTTTCTTGGCTCCTTTTTCTTGTTGCTTTCTCCACCCTCCAGCTCCTTGGAAGAGGCAAGGAATCAGCCGGGTGTGGGGGTCTCAACAGAAGCATGCCAGGAGGACAGGGAGGACTGGTGACAGCCTCAGATAACAGAATCAGATTAATGTCCCATCCGGTGTCAAGTTTCCTTTGGCCCTCAGAACTCACACTCCTTCCTGTGTCCACCAGGTTCCCATCTCCCACTATCCTCTCCTCTCCATCCCTCCCTCCCATCTTCCCTCCAGCCAGAGTAGTGCCACATTCCAGGGTCACCACAATCTCAATCCATTCACCAGCACTGTAAAATGCCATGACTTCATTGTTTAAGAAACTGGGAGGACACAAGGAGCCTGTCTTTTGGCCCAACATAAAAGCAGCCACATAGTTTGGCTGGGGGCCCCCGGAGCCCATGACTGTTAAAAAGGAAGTTTATTAGTAAATACAAGCATTAGCCTATCATCAGAGAGTATGTCTCCCTAAGGTCAAATTTACAACCCCAAACACTACTCTCCAAGGATATAAGACATATGTAGACATCGGGTGAGGCGAGCATCATGAGCTTAGAGCTATTTCTTGAAGTAGGGCTTAGGAGGGTCACCCACAGAGAGATTACAGGCATGGTATAACTTCACAACAAAAACACTGTACTGTTTGCAGGCACTCTAGTAAAAGTAGGAGACAGAGAATTGAAATTCAAAGTTTGTAGGTCCAGAATTCATTCCATGCATTGCTTCCTTGAATGTAAAATGAGAGACTTGATGCACAGTCCCCAACTAATTATTCATGATACATGAGTATCTATAACACACACACTCTCTACCTTTTGTGGCTGTTAATGTTTAGGACAAAAGCATCATGCCCAATGTATTATTCAGTCTTCGGTAGTAAAGGCCTCAAAATGAAGTCCCCAGTCATTTATTAGGACCCTGGAGTGTCCCTTGGGCTGGAGACCCCAGGGGGACTGTAATAGACCACAGAGCCCTGACCTCCAGGTTCAACTCCTTCCCCAGCTTATATTAAAACACTTCATGGACGCTTAATTGGACCGAATTTTACCTAGATGGCAAAAACTGAATAATTTGGCCTAGAAAGACTAAACTATCTCTTAACCATTATCTGTTTATATTCTCACTTGCCACCCTGTCCCCAAAAGGTGGTGTGTGGGGGAAGGGGGAGACAGTACAAAAAAAAAAATGTAAAAAAACATGTGCAGTAGCCATAGAAGAACCACACAAGAAAGAAACGCGACCAAAAGCAGCAAGAGAAACTTCCACATCAGGAAAACGTTAACTTCTGTTCATACTGTGTTAGACCTAAGGGCTAAGGTTTTCACGGAAACCTTATGTGGTCCATTTCCTCGTAGCTAACACAGACGTATTTTGTGAGCACTTGGGAATCGAGAGCCAAGGACTAAGCAGGCACCAAGGAACTTCTAGTTAAGGAGGAAAGCAGCCAGTTATCCAAGATGATGTGGCAACAGCAGGGGTAGGCAAAGAACACAAGGGTTTGAGGAGGGCCTTCTGCAAGTGGCTTCAAACTTTAGCCTTGGAAGAGGTGATAAAGGGCTGGTTCAGTGGCTTCGTCGTATCAGTCATCTTCATGAAACTTATTTCTTCCACAGTCACACAATGTCTGCTGAAGAGTATGTCCAAGCAATTCCAGTCACACTTCTGCTCTCTACACCCTCACCCCCGACCCCAGCAAAACTTTAGTAAGAGAAATCGCCTTGCCTTTTGTTAATAATAAAATAAACAGATGTAGAATGACAGTGTTTGCCACTTTCCTTTTATTTGTGCCATGCTTGTAAAGCTCTCTTTACTTCTAAGTCACCAAAGAGATTCTTTTAGAAACATCTTCTAGTTCTTAAGGAAGAGAATGAAAATCCTGACACTCTCGAGAGGGCAGGCGTTGCCAACTTTTAACTCCTCACCTGCTAGTGCGTTCGCCAGCGAACAAACTGGGAATTCCCTTTGTCGAGAAAAAGATCAGAACGTGAACTGTACAGTTCCAGGGGAGGATCAATAATCGTCAGAGGGAAAAAGGGAGAAAAAGCAGGCACTTAATTCACTGCCCTTTCATCTCCACGGCAGAGCAAATTTCCTAGGTGACACAGCCCTCCCTTGCCTCCGAAGTCTGGTCCAACTAAGAACGTGTGAAATATTTGTGTGATCTGCACCCTTTCTCGCTAATACCTGTGACAATTATTACATGTATCCTCACTCATACCTGGACATAAGAGGGAAATTGGAGATTGAAGTTTCACAAATCACTGGAGAGATTAATCCACCTGGGCTGAGTTTATGCTGTTCCCTTAAATTAAGGAAATGCATAGGAAAGTGACAGCATTACCTACCAAACATCCCAAGTGAAGGAGAGGCAGGTCCCCATGCAGACGCTGGACCTCAGAACACACTCTGTCCCAGCAAGGCAGACAGAACTGCTGTCATCCATAAGCTCTTCGTGAAATGACCAAAAAACACAAGTCTCAACTTCACCAATGGGGGACCATGCCAGCCGGCAACCAGCCTTGGGAAACTGTGTCCCCCAAAGCATCACTGAAAGAAGTCATGAGGTCAAGAGCTTGACTTTCACTGGTGGGAGAGTGACGGGTGGTGCAGGTAGGGACCACAAGGTTGGAGGCTTAAATATGTGAATAACAGATTCCAAGGGAGGAGGGTAAACGCACACATCAAGTTTGATCGTGGATTTCCAAGATCTCTTACATCTGTGAGATAACCAAGGAGCTTACAATCCACCAGCCCTGAAGTCCTCAGGCCTCCCAAATAAAAAATGCAAGATTTTGCCTAGATGTGACAGGGTTCTGAGGCAGCCAGGACTCCACATGGGCGGCTACTAGGTCATCGTCACACAGCAGCCAGCCACAGCTGCCTCACACTCAGCCACGACAGCCGATCCAGCCATTGCGGGCGGCATCTTCTCCTTGGGGACACAGCCTCTTTACAACGACACTCCTCCCTACGTATTTCGGGCATTCCATGATCACACAGCGTACCAAATTTACGCTTCCGCATCTAGAAACACAGTCTTCTGGGAAAAATCTGCTCTTTTCGGTATGGCTGGGGAGTTGTGCCCTAGCTTGTAATTTGGGTTAAGGAAGTGACTTCCTGACTGACAGGAAGCAGGAGCCGAAGCTGACTTTAGCTCCCTGCAAACCCCTGGCTTGGAGAAAAAGCCTGAAGTTCTCCAAGAGAAGATAGCTACTTATCAGGGAATCTTCCAAGAACAGAAAACCTCTCCCCTGACCACCCCGCCCCCCATTTATTAAAACAAGTTTATCTAACAAACAACCCGAGTGCATTCGGTCCTGAAGAAGTAAGCTCGGTCGCTGCTTTTGCAACAACACCGTCCTTTTAAGGCTTCTAAGGACATGATTACCAGTTGAGTTGTGAACTTTGCCCAGATAAAGGCCAATACACCAGGCTTTGCTGTTTGTTTCTCGAATCAAGTAAATTCAAGTGTGAACAGAATTCTGGATCTCCTCTGTGCCTCCAATTCCTTCTCTCAGACATGGTTACTTCCTACCCCCCACCCCTTTATCACTAAATGCGTTTTCATGGAGCGTCAAATACATTTTGTTTTTTAAAATTCCAACCACTTGATTTTTATTCTATTTGAGCATTCTGAAGAAAAACAAACACTAACAGGGTATCCGCTGAACGGCTAAAATGTAAATGTTATCAGAAATCATACTTCCTTTCCTAAGCCTACTGTCATATCCACTGGGGGCGGATAATCTACACGCCAGCAAGCTTTAAAAACTGACAATATGCAAGGCTAACATTCAAATCTAAAAAGAAACACCCTGCTGTTCCTTCACACACACACACCCCAAAAATGGTATGCAGAAATATGGAAGTGAATGGCAGATAATTAAGGAGAAAAAAATCTGCTCTTTTCCTATCACTTACTGACACGTTTAATAGTTTCTAAATAAAAAACGTGATTTTCTGTCGTTTTTCTCCCCTTCTCCAGGCAACTTCCCAGCCAGCTTTGGGCAGTAAACAGTTAATATTCCACTCTCCCTGCTGCCTTGAAAACCAAAGGAACAATTGAGACATTGTCCAGTGAACAAGACTCCCAGGGACTGACATTTTTGTTTATGTCCCAGTTCTCAGACTGTCAATTTCCACTAGGCACGTTAAAGCCTGACCCGCGCACCAACACAGTCCACTGTGAGCTGAAAGGGCTCCGCTTCATTTATTTTATTAAAGCTTCGGTGTCTGTTTTTGATTCAAACTCCAAACCTCCCCAACCCCCGCCTTTTCCCCAGAAAGTTGCCTCCTAACTCTGAGACTGTGTTGCAATTCCTTCTTGGAACACTTTGCCAAGAAAAGTAACAAAATATTTTTGAATACCAATGTTTGCACGGTTTTGCCAAAAAGGGTGGGGGGTGGGAGGAGGACCTGAACAAGTGGCCCAGCCTTGAAAGCCGCATGTTTTTATGGAGTTTTGAAAATATTCCGCTGAAATGATATGCAAGCCGGTACCTACGGTGACCTAACGTCCAAACTCTGGCACTTCAAAAACATTTAAAAGTCCTCCAATGCATCCGAAAAAAACCAAACTTCAGGTTCAAAAACAAAAAGCGTACATCAATATTTTCCTCCCAACGAGGCCACTGCCTGACAAATTGTCCGATTTATGGCCGTAAAGCTTCCCCTCCCCACCCCACTTTCCTGCTCTTTTTATCCCCCCACCCCCACCCTTTTGGGGCATGGAGGGGGGGTGGTTGCATTAGTGATTTCACAGGTTTGGGGTCCTGCTCCTGACACTTTATCTCCATGAAAAGCATACACAGCAGTGTGCACCGTTTCCTGTTTGTAGAGTGGGCATTAACTAAATCACACCCTATGCAGCAGCTACGGAATGCAAGAGCATATGGCATTGTGCAAGGATTTACGGAGGAATAAAAGCAGCGATGCTGGCCTGCTGCTTACTATCAAACCCTGTCACTCTGTGCTTGCGGGTCTCTCTCTTTCCCACTGGCCCAAGCCCACCTCTCCATATTAAGGTACAGCACACATGCACGCGCACACACACGCGCGCGCGCGCACAGCTCACGGCCCAAACCCTGGAAGTTTTACAAGGAACAGGACACAGGAAAGCCACATGGATCCAACCCCCCTCAGACTTATTGTTCAGATTGGAGACACAACCCCTTCTTTTCACAAACCCACCAGGAAGCAAAAGGAAGGGGCTGGGGCTATGAGCTGCCCGGAGGATCACGTTGTGGAGCCCTCAGGGACCCGACACCAAAACCCTGCATAAAACCACATTTTCCAACGAACCATCCATACCTTTCTTTTCCCTCTCACCCACTCCAAAAACAGCATTTGGCCATCTTCCCATTGCAGACTCTTTGTTTAGAATTGAGGATTCCCCGCCCCCTTTTCATCTCTACTCTAAAGGGCCTCTTCAGACCTATTCAGAGCCTCCTCAGGCTCCCCAAGCTGGGGCATTAGACACTGAAATAAATGGTGATACTTTTATGGCATATTTGAATGTAACAAGCCATTCTCTCCCAAAAGGAAGCCCTGTTGGGCAGTCACAAGTTGTTACTGAACCAAGGTTGAAAGAATCCCTAGGGGCCAAAGGTAAGATTGTAACATTTACAGCCACCACCTTCTTCCCCCTTTAAAGGCCCTAATGAACCTACATAGGGCACACGCAAGACATTAAGTTCTTCCTGCCAAAAGCTTCTAATTGCTCCATGAGGGTCCTTCTAGGCAAGCACCACAGCTCCAACACCTCCCACCGTTCACATCTTAGTTTGGTTCTTCCCCACCCTCCATCTGAAACAGCCCCCGGCCCGGTCCCTCTCTGTTCCACTGTCCTGCTCTTTCTCTGACATGGCTCCTGTCACCATGTGAAATTACCTTGCCCATTTTCAGCTGACAGAGAGCACAGAAAATAAGACCTTAGCTACGAACTGAATGACCACTAAAAAGGTCTGGCTTCCCACCTGTGAAAAGCCGCCTCCCTTCCCTCTGAGCCTTAGTCTCTTCCTCTGTAAAATGGAATAGTAATGCTTAGCCCCCAAAGGTCATACGGATTAAAGTAATAATCTGGAACGTGGCACATCCTGTTAAGTAGCCAACAGATTTATTTCTATTTTATTATTTATTAATGTATTTAAATGTTCCCCTATTACTTACTTGTTTACTGCTTTTCATCTCTATGCCTTCCCCCCTATACCCTGACCCCCAACAGAAGTCCCATAAGAGCAAGAATATTTTCTTGCCCACTGATATATTATTCCCAGGGGCCAGGCTCAGTGACTCACGCCTATAATTCCATCACTTTGGGAGACTAAGGCGGGCAGATCACCTGAGGTCAGGAGTTCGAGACCAGCCTGGCCAACATGGTGAAACCCCATCTCTACTAAAGATACAAAAAGTTAGCCAGGCGTGGTGGTGCACGTCTGTAATCTGAGCTGTTCTGGAGGCTGAGGCAGGAGAATCGCTTGAACTCAGGAGGCTGAAGTTGCAAAAATATATATTCCCAGCCTGTCTTGTCTCCCCATGGGTAATCACCAAGTATGTGTTTACAGGGTAGGAGAGACAAGAGGAAGGGAGAGAAACCAAGCCAAATGTCTGGGTTCTCAGTTCGGGCAACCAGTAATACTGTAATGGTCATCACCTACTCACAGCAACTTTCCTCAAGTGACATAAAGGGAAAAGAACAAATAAAAAGATCTTCATTGGTTATAAGTGGTTTGCGGTCTTCTGACATACACAGAGCAGATAGCATTTCAGTCCTGGCCTCCTATTTCTGCACACTTCCTGGAAAACGCAGAGTCTGGGAGATGTTTGGAAGAGACTGCTCTGTAAAGGCCCAAGGCAGGAACTGTGCCCCAGGAAACCGCCCTCAGCTACCCACCAGGCAGCCTCTCCCAGCCTGCCCATCTGAGGCAATGACGCTTTTCCAAGTGGCAAATGAATCATGTCAGACCAAAAGCCATTTTAAAAGTACACTTTGTAAAAAACCCATGCTACAGCACATTTCATTTATTAATTATGCTATGGATTAGGGATCAAAGTGGTAGAAATCTCAGTGTACTCGAAATAAATGGCTTTTGTGGTTACCTAAATCCTCGGAGTCCCCTGGAATGTAATTCCTTAGGCAAAAGCAGCTTCCCAGACTTCTTGCCCCCCCCCAATAATATGGGGGAGGGTGATTACTCAGCATCAGACTTGCATGATGCAATTATTTGGGCTTTTAACGTTTCAGTTACATGAAATATGGAACTCTTCCTTTTGAACTGCCCTCCTGGCGATGGGTTTTTAGTTTCTATTATTGAGTCTCAGGCTCTTCCCCTTCTTCCTGTCCTCTACCCTCACTGCCCCACTTCCAATTAGATTCAAATTAAAAATAACATATAAAGATGTTGGGATTCAAACAAATCCCAATTCGCAAGAAGGCAATGGGGCGCAGTATTCAGCAACGAGCTTTGTGGTCAGAAAGGTCTGGATTTGAATCTTGGCTCTGCCACTTACTTCATAAATTATCTAACTGCTTTAAGCTCTGGTTTTCTTGTCTCTAAAATGGGGATAAAATTGCTTCAAGAGGACCTATTGCTAAGACTGATGAGATAAAATACAGAAAGCTTCTGTCCCAGAGTCAGGAGCCCAAGACCTCGGCTGTACATGACCAAGAATTATTTATTGCCCTAGCACCTTCAAGTTTTCCAGATATGGGTCCAGTCCACAATTTTTGTATCTTGTTCTAGGTGAGTTGCTTTAAATTATAGTTAAAGCCTAGTTTAAAAATCAACCCCTTGCTTAGATTCCTACCAACGAAAACTAATTTCCTTCAATGTGACTGTTGGAGAGCAGATGTCCAATTAAAATCTGAGCTCCCGCATCAACTATCTGTAGAATTCAGAGCTGCTTAAGAGTGGGTACAAAATAAAAGCACAGAGGAAAATACAGATGAATTTGAGGATATTAAAATTTAAAACTTCTTTCTTTCAAAACCCATCTAAAGCTAGGCACAGTGATGTGCACCTGTGGGCCCACTATTCGGGAGGCTGAGGCAGGAGGACCTCTTGGTACCAGGAGGTGGAGGCTGTAACACACTACGCACTTTCCTATGAATAGCCACTGTAATCTAGCCTGGGCAATACAGTGAGACTTTATCTCTAAAATAAAAGGTAAAAATGAAAACCCATCTAAAGCAATATTTTAAACCATCACAGCCTAGAAAAAGTATTTCCAACACATATAATCAAGTTTTCAACTTATATAAAGAGCTCTTATAAATCAGTAACAGAAAACTACCTGATTCTTTAAAATGAAGAAGGCATTAAACCAGGCAAGCCACAGAGGAGAAAATAAACATATGACCAGATGCTCAACCTCAGGAGTCATCACATAAATGCAAATTAGGTAGGATGCCATTGCATACCCAGCAAACTGGCAAAAGTTTCAAGTCCAACAAGATCAAGCATTGGTGAGATTATGAGGAAAGAGTTTATATGCTGGTGATGGAAATACTCATTGATCCAATCAACTGATCCAGTTGTTCTGGAGAGCTTAACAATAGCATGTGAATTAAAATTAAAACCAGCAAACCAATGCCCGACCAATTCCTCTACTTTGGTATGAATCCTAGAGAAACTCATATATAGGTACCTACATACACTTGCCCAAAGGATGGTTATTACAGCATAGTCTGTAATCTTAAAAAACTGTAAGCAACCTAATTAACCATCAATACAGAAATAGAGAGCTGTAGTATTTCCATACAATACTACATAGCAGTTAAAAAGAATGAGCTAAATTTCAATGTACAGTGTAGATAAAATTCATATGTAATGTTGAATAAGAAAAGCATGCTGCAAAATAAAAATTTAAAAATAAAGAAAAAAACAAAAAGAAAAGAAAAACATGCTGCAGAATGTTATGTGGAATGTGAAGCCACGTATGTAGAAGTTAAAAACCACTAAGATTATTTATAATACATAGGTTAATATAAATAGATGTTGAAAAGTATAAAAACCTGAACTCGGTTTTCATATTAATAACAGCCTGGGAGGGAAGAGCATGGGCTAGGAGGGGAAAAAAGATTAATAATTGTTATTTTAGGTGGCATGAATGTGTTTGTTATCCTTTGTACCTTTCTGCATTTTTTTTTGTTGCTTTAATTTTAAAAAGAGCTAGAGAGCAATCAGTCTCTCCTGTCCTGGAGAACAGACAGAACAATCAGATATAGCCACTTAAAACAGGGAAGCCCACCTCTGACTTCTCTCCCCAAAGCTTGTCAGTGTGACAAACTGAGACAGACACCCTAAGCGGAACTGCCAAACATCATGGCAAACCCCAACACACAAAGATCCAAATTCGTACAAAAGACAGATCAGGGAGTGACTACACATGGCGTTAAATGATTGGTGATTTAAGAGAAATGCAAAAACCTTCCGTCCATTGTAACTTACCAGAAAGATTTGTGATTTACCCGCAAGTTTGCAGACACACACGGTATAAAAGGACGTATAATTTGGGATGAATAGAAGGCTCATTGTGATGCATATCTCCCTTTTTTGGTTCCTTTCTTTTGCCATGAGTTCATACCTTTTCCTCCTCGGAACCCACAAAGCCTCACTTCCTCAACAGGAACTAACAGCATCACAAAAGAATGACAGGCCTCCAGGTTCCCTGGTGTAGCCTGACTGGCACCAGCCTGGTCTGGTGTCCGGAAATCTGCCTCTCCCCGCCTGTATGTATGCCTGATTAAGGCAGCGTAACACGGAAGGGTGACAGCCCTGGCTCTGATGTGAGACTGCTTGGGTTCAAATTCCAGCTTGCCGCCTCCCAGCTGTGTGACCTTGAGTACATCATCTTCCCCCCAAGTCTCAGTTTCCTCATCTGCCAAATTGGGATAATAACAATAGCTCATTCATAAGGGTGTTGTGAGGATTACACCTGACAACTTCATAAATTACTTAGAAAAGGCCTGGAGCTAGTAAGTGCTCAGTGAACATCCAGTATTACCATGATCTTCTACTTCTCTATCCATTTCTCAAGGCATCAGTTCCGTAACTATCAAAATGAGGCTTTTGTATCACTAGACCTCTATGTTTTCTTTCAACATGTGAGTTCTGGGATTAAGTCTAATATTAAAAGAAAAATCAGGAACAGGGGAGCTAGCAAGAGAGAGAAACAAAGCTCTGGTCTATCATTTGCAGACTTTGTAGTAACTGAGGCTCCAGGACAGTGTATGACAAAAAGCTCCCAAAGCCTCATCCCTCAGCTTCTGTTCTGACCTCTGGTATCACATGCCTGCACCCAGCAGGATCCCCACAATCCACACCCTTACTCCATATCCAGCAGGTTCTACTTTGCCAACTGAAAACTTCTGGAGGAAATTCACATAGGCATCCAGACACCAGAGCACTTAGCCAAGCCCAACCCTGCTGGCCTCTGTATGCGCTGCTGGCCACCCCTGGAGTCTCAGCCCATTTCCCCCAAGCCAATGGCCCGCCCTCCCGGTCCTTGACAAATGTCCTCTCTACCCACTCACTTATTCCACACAGACATCCAAACACGCACTAGCTCACCGTATGTCCTTACTGCCTCTCAATGGGTTACATTTTTCAAATTATGTTCCAAAACTTAACCATGAGATTGTTGGCATTAGAGCTGTGCCTGTGTCCTATGCCAAGCTTGAACTCACAGTGTAGCAGATAAATCGGGAAGAGGGCATCATGGGTTTGCAGCAAAAAAGAATCAGATAAAGAAGTTCATTTGTATATTTTTAAAAAGAACAAAGAACCCCTCTTCTTCCAAATTAAAAGTTTAGATAACATTGAAGTTATCACCCTCTTAGAAATACCTTGATTTTTATATCATACAATGTCTAATAGAAAGGTGGGAGGAAAAGAGAACTGCAGAGTTCACTACTGAAGTCCAGTTTCAGTAACTCTCAGAAATATGACTAGATCCACTGCAATCATTCACAGGTAGAAGCCTAAAAATGAATCCACACTTCAAGCTTGGCCCATGTGTCATGTCCTCAAGACACATGGGTCATGGAGAGCAAAGAGACATCCCAGCTGTGGGAGGAACAAAGTGGGATACATCAAGCCAGTCGAGCCACGGTCCAGCTCCTGAGCCTACATCCTTTTCCTTGGGTACATCCTCATTCTGGGTTCGGATGAAAAATGTTCCTTTCTCCCATCATTTCATTTGGAACAAGTTTTTAAATGGTGAGTTAGAAGGACTTTTGTTCACCGGGACATCTAAATGGACATTTGACAGGGCTCCGATAGATCCAGTAGGGGGCTCAATTTCTGACACTTTCCCAAAAGCTCGACTGCCTAAAACAGCAATGACAGCTGTGACACCTCTACAGCCCTCTTACTCTCTCCTCTTTCAGCCTTGGCAGAAATTAATCCATCAATGCATCCTTCCCCTGGAGGCCCTGACACATACGGCCTCAGAATCTCTCTCAACACACTGCTCCCAGCAGACGCCACCCAGCCTGCAGTCCAGGTACAAACACTGCACTTGGCTCAGAGTCCTCGGATCGACACTGTAGCCTTTCGGACTGCAGGATCTTCTCAAAGTTTCTATGTGTCTTAAAGGAAAACGTACAGAACCTTCATCAAATAGTAAAGTTGTAATAATGAGTCAAACAGAAATAAACAACTGTATGCTCATCTTGCCACCAATTTTCCATGATTTAAAAAATAATGCTTAGAGTAATACAAGTAAGTGTTAATAAGTAGAGGAGACTACACGACACAGTTTAAAGTGACACCTCCTTATTTATGTTATTACATTATTGTGACATTTTTCAACTAAATTTCATACTATTAATTATCTAAGGGTTCTTCAGTTGTCCCAAGGAGCAAAAATAAGAGACCTTTAGGGCAAAGAGGAGTATGTTAAACAGAAGCCAGAAAAGAAAACTCTGAGATACCAAAAATATGAAAATAAGAATTTCACAAAAATACCTAAAGTTCATTTTCAGAATTCCCCAGAACCACAGGAGAGAATCACGGAAACTCCTTTTTTTCATACCAGCCTCTCTTTAGAAATCATTTGTGGGGGTGATTGTGTACAATAAGTCTCCTTAAAACAGTCCTCAGACAAGCACAAACCAACCTGTTCTTAAAGAAAGCAAGCATGCTCTAATCTCATAGGGCTCTATTTATGTAGCGATAGAAGAATTAGTTCAAGTTCCAGCATTTTTAATTCAAAAGCATTAAAAATCCAAAAGAAAAAGCATGTCATTTTTTATTATAAACATAAAACTTGGCAGACTATTAGTTAGAATTCCTTTGGTTGTAAGGGACAGAAAACTATCTCCAACTTCATTCCTTACTGAATAGCCCAGGATTGGAACTGCCTACACAGAACTCCATGGTGCCATAAAGGCATTTCCACCTCACCCATTTTACCCTTCTACAAATGAGGGTCCTCTACTGAGTCCGGGGTGTGTGCATATATATGTGTTTATGTATGTATGTGTGTGTGTATTTGTGTGTGTGTGTATGCATGTGTATGAAGGCAGTTGCAAAGAGCCAGATTTAGATCCTCTCTGCGTGTAAAACACTCAAAATAAATATCACATATCTGCCCCTTGCCTAATCACATTTGCAACAGAACCAAGTGGAACAAGGGAAGTGTAGTTCACCACAATGAAAGAGTGAGGGTGGAGATAGGAAACGGTATTATCAAAAAAAAATGTGTAGAGACAGATGTCAGCTTCAGAACCTTATTCCACTTTAAATGCTTGATTTCTTATGCTGGGAGTTCACACCTGGGTGTTATTCTCAATACCTGAAAACAACTTCATAATTTAAGGGAAAAAAAGCATAGGCCAGGCGCGGCGGCTCACGCCTGTAATCCCAGCACTTTGGGAGGCCGAGGTGGGTGGATCACGAGGTCAGGAGATCGAGACCACGGTGAAACCCCGTCTCTACTAAAAATACAAAAAAAATTAGCCAGGTGCAGTGGCCGATGCCTGTAGTTCCACCTGCTGAGGCAGGAGAATGGCGTGAACCTGGGAGGCGGAGCTTGCAGTGAACCGAGATCGCGCCACTGCACTCTAGCCTGGGCGACAGAGCGACAGAGTGAGACTCCCTCTCAAAAAAAGCATAATAACGGCCAACTCAGTGCTTTTCAGAAATGGGATGGGAAGGGGCTCGAGGAAGACAGTGGGAAAGATGTTTGGCCATATTCTAAAAATGGAGATGGCCTCTCCCAAACTCACTTATTAGCCTTTGACAATGTCTTGCCTTGGTCACTGTAATTCTGAGTCTCAGACATTCCTTCATTTATGAGCTTTGGCTGAAGGGGGCTGCTACCTCTTTCCAAAAAAACAACTTTTTTTCCTGAGTTCCAACTGAATCATCCCAAGAGTTTCACCAGAAGCCCTCTGCCCAGTCATGTTCCCCTTCAGTTACAAGACACTGTTTTTAGACTGTATTTTCTACCTCCGCCCATCAAGGTTGGCGTCTCCTTTCAATCTGAAAGGGCTGGGGGGAAACACTTCTCTTAGTGTGTTCTTGAGTTGGGTCTAACTTTCCGGGAACAGTCAGAGGTATGGCTCAAAGACAGGACTTGATAACACCCCCACCTCGGGGACAATGGGATGGATCAGTCCCCAGGGCTGTGCTGCTCTCAGCTTTCCTTCCTTCTTCGGCCTTTTCAAATGCTTGCTGTTTTTTTCACCCCAGCACCTGAGCAACACAGACAGTGTCTTTGTGAGAGAAACAAGCAGCTTGTGCCCTCAGAGCAGGGAGACAAGAGTAAAGCCTTTATCCCACTATTTGGACACACGGTGACCCCATCTCATTCAAGGCTAGGTGATGCACTTAATCACAGTCCAGGATCCGCCGGCTATGCAGGCTTGGGCTAGAAAACGGACTTCTTCACACCATCCAGAGCTCTTCAGCAGCCTTACATTGCAGTCAGGCTGCAACTGGACACATGGCATGCAGGGCTCAGATGTGGCACAGCTGGGAAGCATCCAGGTCCTACTCAGGGTACAACATTGAAAACATCAGCCACGCCCTGCTGGATGAGCCAGGGTCTGATGAACAGGGACTCGCTCAGCCTACAGATGACCCCCAGCCATCTCTCCTCCACCAGCACAAACCTTGAAGCATGGCCAGCGCCTGGGCTTAATGGCATCTAGGCTCTTCATTCTAAGCTCTTGGGTCTCAAAGCCCCACCTTTCAATCATGTAACAGGACAAAGTATCTGTTCATCGCTGCTTTGGGCCTCTCTCCAGAGATAAAATTTATCCCAACTTTCAGTATTGAGGTCTGTGATGTGATCTGTCTAAGGCTTTCAAAGGCCCTCTCAAAGTATGGGAATGAGCTGTGGAGACCAGAGATGGATGATAGGCTGTTACAAAGGTAGGAAGCAAGAAAGAGACCAGCAAAGACACTCTGGCGACATCCAACTGAGACATGATGGCACTGGACTCCAGCAGTAATGGCAGAGGTGGTGATAAGCAGTGGATGCCACACGCGCTTTGAAGGTAGAGAGGACACGCTTGGTCTTGTGGGATGGGCTGGCGGGCTGAATGTGGGGTGTGAAAGGAAAGAGCAATCAATGATGCCGCCCAAGGTTTGAGGCCTAAGTAATGGGTCAATGTTGCTGAGCTTTACTGAGATGTCGAACACAAGGAATCACAGGTTTGGAGCTAGGGAGAGAGTGCACTAAAGACGTGGATTCTGGGAATGCTAATTTCCTGTCTATTTGGCATTCAAATGGAGGCTGACCCTGGCACTCAGAAGAGAGTCGGCGCAGGGGTGGCAGGCGGCAGAGATGAGGCAGAGGCCTGAGTAATTATCAGAATACGGTCATTCTTGCCTGGATATTCCTGGGCAGCTCAGCTAGCCTGCTGAATTTGCACATCCTTATGTGTAAACTGGACATAGGAATACACTTTCCAAGCCAGACCCCTATGGGTCCCTTGCGCCCGAGTTTCCAGTACACCTCAAGGGACAATTCTGAAATCCAATTGTTCTCTCTTTTTATGATAATTAATTTAAAAAGATGAAAATCTGACCTGCAAGCCATTAACAAAACAATCATCAAATAACTTCATACAGCCTACAACATCATTCTTAAAATGTATCTATTGCCCATAATCAACAATCAAGTCGTAGATTTCCAAATTGGGCTCTCTCTTAAAGAGCCAGTGGCCCCATCCCAGGATTTCTCAGAAATAGACAGCTTAAACCAAGATAGAGGAGAGATAGGAGCCCTCAGCCTGACTTTCTGGAGCTTTTGTGCAACCACGTTCCACATAAATGCTGCTGTGGCAATTAGACACGCTCCACTGTGAGCTGGAATGTATAAGGTTGGATTAGCAAGTTACTGGCAAACCATGCAGTGTCATAACCCAAAATTACGTTTCCCCAAAACATGCTGCCCCATCAGGTAGAAAGTAGACACACGTCCACGCCCTTGTGCTAACCAAGATGGTCCTGAACACTTTCAGGTCATGATGAAGTCACACTCATTCCAAACAAAATCAACTCCAGTCCCTAACCAGAGACGGGTTTTCTGCTTAATTAACGAAGCACCATTGTGGGAAGAGAGAGCGCCACACGTGAAGAAATCAACCACAGAGTTCCTTGGCTTCAAGAAACTTACAATCTGGTTGGAGAAGCATACCCCATCCACAGAGTTAATCAGCAAGACAAGAAATGACAAGCAGGACAGGCTGGGTGCCAAATGAACAATTTTGTTTTATTTACTGGAAAGATAAACATAGTCAAAACCATGAGTGTAGCTCTAAGTAGACGCACATTAATTTAAAACAGGCTCCCACGCTTCGTAAACAGAGCAGGTGCCGAAACAAAAACAGCTTTCCAAAGTAGGTCCCAATCTTGCCCCTCTTGCTGGGAAGAGCTCTGCAGTGTTAGGAAGTCCCACTCTAGGGAAGGCTCCAAGCCCCCTGCAGAGTCAAGATCCTGCCCTAAAGAAACTCTTCCACTTCGCCTACCCCAGTGCTTCCCTAAATCTATTTTAGGAGAGAACCCTTTTTTCCAGTAACCTTGTTAACATTCAGCGAAACAAATGTCAGGAAACGCTAGCCCCAAGCTGAGCTGCCAAAGACTCTTCCCCCAAGCACAACAGGCCCCAGCTTGAGAAATGGTCAAGAGCTGATCTGAGAGGCTGCCAGCCCTCCCCACATTCATTGTGGGCTGACCTTAATCACAGGAGCCAACGGCATCTTTGACAAGTGGGTACATTTTCCCAGAAACATAACTCAGGGTCACAATCCTGACCCAGCTCACACATAGCATAGAATAAATAGTATCTGTGCCCAACAATATGCCATGAAAACAAAGATAATAGAACTAAAAAATTCTGCAAAAAATGTGAGGTTATAAGAGTATACTCA
The DNA here is from genome assembly GCF_002776525.5 of Piliocolobus tephrosceles. Classification (NCBI taxonomy): domain Eukaryota; kingdom Metazoa; phylum Chordata; class Mammalia; order Primates; family Cercopithecidae; genus Piliocolobus; species Piliocolobus tephrosceles. The sequence goes on from NC_045442.1 coordinate 20,565,232, forward strand.
AGACCTCTAAAATAGTCCTAAATGAACTGAGTATATTCAGGGGCTAAGGTACCAAAAACATATAAAAGTTATGCTGTGAATTATCTAAAATAAACAGCTGACCTTGAAGCCTACCAATCATTCAAGAAACCATCATTTTGTTTGCCTGTTTTGAAGGTGGAGGACCGGGGGAGGCTGACTTGGATGGGCGGGGTCTCTGTTCTAGGGCGGGGTGGAGTTACGGGCATGTCTCTCTCCAGGGAAGCTGAAATTTTTTTGTTATTAAATTCCCCAGAGACATTAAAATCATTCCAACCATAACTCTCTTACGTACTGCCGGTAGTTATAAACATTGAGAACTTTCAGGAAAATCATCTGTGGCTATGTATCAAGAAACTTTTTAATACTTTGTTCTTTTCTAACTTTTGTCCTAGGGGTCTACCCCAAGAAAATAATAAAAGGGGAGGGGTTGCGGGACAAAGATACATGCACAAAGATGATCATCACACGTCATTCACAGTAGCAGAAACAAAAGGAGACAATCTAAAGACCCAACAATATGGCATTGATTCAGTAAATTGGGGTTTAATCATATTATGGACTGTTATGTGGTCATTAAAAATCCTTAAGCATTTTAATGACATAGGAAAGTGCTTATTAACTACAGCAATTTTCATTTTAAATAAACAGAAGGTTGGAAGTACTGAGCACTATGAGCTCAAGTATGTTAAAAACAAATATAAATATTCATACACTCAGAGGAAAAAAGGATAATTTGGTATATTTCTAAAAGGAAATATACCAAATTATTCATAATGTAATCTCCGAGTGGTGAGATTATGGGCTGTTTTCCAAACTGTCTACAATGAACATAAAGCTTAAGAATGAAGAAAGCTACGTTTAAAAATAAATTTCACTTACTTTAGAGGTAGAACTTTTAAATACAAAATTAGCAATTCCCATCCTTAAGTAGTCTAAGATACCAGTCACTGATGAGTTGAATTACAACTAATAATCATTTTGAAGAGAAGACCTGGGGGTTGTGAGGAGTACAACAGCTACCTTCAAACTGTCAAGATATGTAACTTGAAGCATAAGCAGAATTAAACGGCAAAACATGAATTAAGGAGATGAGCATTTCCAGGAGAGAGACTGCAGCTCCCTAAAGGCAGAACTCTCTTAAGAGTTCACATTGTACCAAAAAGAAACGGTCTACCACCAGGAGATAGAGCCCCCATCTCTGGAAGTGTCCAAGAATATCAGGGGAAACAGACAGCTACCAAACAGTGCTGAAAAAAATGGGGGAGGGCAGTTGGTGAAATGGCATGTGATTTTAAGGCCCTGAAAATCATTGTGATTCCAATATGCAGAGGCTACAACTGAGGTCACACAATCCTTCTTGATGGGATATCTTCTATTGCCATGGTGTCACCTGCCACACCATGGACCCAAACCTCAGGAACTTCAAAACTCTTCACCAGAGGACAGAGCTTCTGGGAGGAGAGAAGGAAGCTTTGGACATCGGACCATGGACTCTATCATGGCCCCATGTAAATACTTTGGAGTCTACACCACCCACTTCCTTCAAAGCACCACTGATCCCATCGACCGCTTCTTCCCCACCAAAAGATGACCTGATTGTCTGGTTCTTCCTATTAGGTACTCATAGTCCTCCTTATAAAATAAGGTTTTGGCAGTGCCCGAAGGCTTGCTTTATATCCTTAGACAACACAGACACCCTGACCACAGCCCTGACTGCAAAATGGGAAAGTTCTGACTCAGTGGCTGCTAGGAAACACAAGTCAACTCTTTTAGAGAGTCTGGCTGAGTCATGATAAATGAATAAAATAAATAAAAACAAAGTATATATGCAGTAGAGAAAGTGGAGATAATCCAAAAGTAAAAGATTTTAGATACTCAGTACAGGGTCACACCCCATATCCCCCAAATGTCCTGCCCGCGGAAAATACGCTGGCCCTCCCCACCATGTGTCAATGAGCCTTTTGCAGTAGTCACAGCATTACACCCAGAAGCCCAGTCTCTGGCCACCCTGATGCACGTCCCACTCTCCAGTGAAGCCAGCAGGCCTTCTCCAGCCATGCCCACCACTCCCAGGTGGGGATGGGGTTCCCTGGGATTCCCAGGGCTCCAGGCCACTCTTGGTAGACCACACACATTGTGCTCTAAGCGCCCCGTTAATTGTCTCTTTCCCAGCTTCTCTGAGGTGGTTGAGAGGATGGTGTGCTCTGGAGCCAGGCTGCTTTGTTTCACATCCTGACTCCCACAACTGGGCAAATCCCCACCTCCCTGGGCCTAGTTCCTCCTCTCTTTAGAATAAGGGTAACACAGCCCCTGAAGCAACTGGAACAAGCCTCGTGTAGGAAGCGCTACAGTTTTTGTTGCTGTTATCGTTCATCGACTCCGCTCTCTCTCGATGTCTAGAATGCTTTTTCCCACACTAAACATTTGCAGAAACAACGAATGAATCAATCAATGGCAAATACAATCTCTCCAAAAAGACAACGCTTCCACCCCAAACCTGCTCCCCCTCCAATACTCCCCATTCAGTGACGCATCTCCAGCTACCTACCTTTGACTCTCCTTTCTCCCTCAATGCCAATATCTAACCTACCAGCAAGCTCCGCTGCTGTTTCCTCCACATCTCTATTTTCACCATCCCCGCTGCCAGCTTAATACACGCTCCTATTGAAACAGCCAACCTGCTCAAGTGACTCCCCAGTGTCAAATCCTCACCATATGCTGCACCCCACGTCACTCTCCCAGAGCCCTGCCCAACCTCTAGTCTCCTACCTGATTTTCCTACCTCTGTCCAAACCAAGCACTTTTCCCTTGAGGACTTTCATACATGTTTCCTTCTGCACACTCCCCATCCCTTCTCCTGTCCCTTCACCTGGCCAACCCCAATCAAGTCTTCAGATCTCACTTTTAATGCAATTTCCTCAGGGAGCTGCTCAGGCCTGTAATCCCCACCAACTTCTCAGCTGAAATCAGGTCCCCCTGGTCATAGCCTCATGGGCCCTCTACTCTTTGAGGGCACCTGGCGCAGGGCCTCCCACAGAGGTAGGGGCCACCGTGACTTTGCTGGTGCTCAGCAGGCAGCACAGAGCCTCCCAACACATGCCACATCCCAGCAAGCATCCAGAATCCAGGTCAAACATCCCATCGAAACAACACATGTGTTTAATAACCAAGAGGGTGCTCTCTAGGTAGTGTTTTACAAAATTAATTATGGGTAGGTTCCCCTGAACTCTTCAGAAACAAAAAGCAAAGGTTCAGCATGCCCTCTGAGCTTCCTTGAAAATGCACAGGGTAGATGGCAGAGACTTTCTCTGAAGCTCTACCCATCGTGCATTATTTCGTAACAGTTTTCCACTCTCTTGCAGCATTTAAGCAATAACAACAAGAAAAGTACACCACCACAGTCTGGCAGGCTTTGTTCCTCAGGATTCAGTCTGCTTTCTTATCCCACACCTCCATGCTCATTACACAACAAAACACACCAGACCAAGAAGCACAAAAAATCTACCCCAAGGTAAAATTCTACATCGACTTCAAAAGGAAACCCCCAAGATAAAACTGTAGGAACTTTTGAAGGCTTTTGCCATTTTGTAAGACATATACTATACCAAAATACCATCATTTGGGGTACAGAATCTTTTTTTGCTGGATACAAAGGAGGCTAAATGAAAGTCTTTGTATAGCAAAGACATCGGAGGTGGTATCCAGGGAGCGGCTCCTAACCCCACAGCTTACCAGCCAAGACTGACTCAAACTCTACCACTCAGCACAACTTAGCTGCTTGGCACTCATTTTGTAAGAGGGAAAAAGGGAGCAAAGAATTAAAAATACAAATTTCAAAACTCCACCAAGAAAGAAAAAGAGCTTAATTATGTGAATGCGAAAATAGGATTGGGGAGGCTGGGGGGTGGGGGTGTCTTGGAACTTGTGGCTAATGTCTCCGAGTTGTAAAGAAGTCCATGAATTTGTTGGGGGGTGTGGGCAGGGAAGAGGGGAGAGGGAAGGCGGGGAGGAGGAAGGCAAAGACTAATGCCTTGTATAAACTCCCAGTTTGGGGCCAGCCAATGAAGACATCATCCCTGTTGGAATCAATTTCCTCTCTCCTCTGAACACAGATTAGGAATCACTGGATTGTAACAAACGAGATGCTATATCAGCTACAGGAACTAAAATTTGTGGAGTCTATTCTTAATTGAAATATCATTTGATAAGTTGACCTCCACTTGTTAAGAACATTTATTCTACACATCAATTTTTTCTAATGTGGTAACCCACATACCACATGAAAATAATCCAATCAGATTAAAATAGTCCAGCGAAATGCTGTCAATTCCCATGTGAAGATTCTGCCCCAAATGGGTACTGGAAAAAGTTATTCTTCTTAGCAATCTGTGAAAGTTGTAGTTTCGAATGATTAATAATAAACACTGAATACATCCCTAATTCTCCAAGCAAGACAGTAGAAATAATTATGAAATAGCTTGGCCCAAAAGTTGCAACAATTCCAAATTTCGGAGAAATTAGGAAGCAATCCTTAGACAATTATTTTGAAACATGTCTGATGAAACACTGTGATGTGACAATGTCTGACTAAAAAGAATGAACAGCAAAGTGTGGGCAAGAGCCCCAAGTGTCTGCAGAAAAGTTAGCCCTTCATCAGCGACTCCAAACAAGAACCAGACCCTCTGGCCAATGTTTGACTCTACAAAGACCCAAATGATGTATCAGCCACCATTCAGAATGCGCCCTTTACAAACACAGACACACCGTACCAGCCAAGGTACAGCTGGTTTTGGTTGGCACATTGCCTTATATTCAGCAAAAATATAATCATAAATCTGTAGTCTTAAGGTGTATGCATCCTCCATCCCCAAAACTAGAGGTGACCAGGTGGATGGAGGTCAACACAAGGCCTTTCTTCCACTCTACTTTCCTGTCTCCCTCAAATAATTCCTCCTCCCCAGACACCCTCCTTCTCACCCCTGGTGTCAGGTGAAGACTGCAGAAAAGCCCCATCACAGGGCTGACTCACAGAACCAAAATCACCATTCATGACAAGCATTCAAGTATTTCACAACGGTAAACCACATTTGTCCTTTTGTCCAAGTTCATGGCTTTTCCCTTCTCCCCAGCTCCCAGAGCCCACCTTCCTCCACCAGCCCATCCCCTCTAGGCAATGGCCATTCCCAGGTCCCTTTAGCACAGCAGAAAGCACAAAAGATTGTAGGACAGTTGCCAGTTGTGGCTGCTTTGGACAAAGGTCTCCAACTACAAGATGGTGTGTATGCCCCCAGGGGAGTTGCTATGGGTCAACACACCTGCTAAGACAAAGCAGAGGAAGAAGGGGCCTAAGCCCCCTTGCTGCACCCCTGGCCAAAATCCACACAGGCTCTGGAAGGAATGCTTTGCCATATCCTCCAGATCATTAACTTCTACATAGGAAAATGAGATGCTTAGGGCCTAAGTTGTGGCAACTGTTCTTGTGGGATTTGGGGTGGAGAATCATTGCTCTATCCAAATGGACGAATCCCCACTCTTGCACGGGGGTAATGCCCCCTGGCATGGGGCCCACAGAGCCTATGCCACAAACACAGGGGCTGTGTCCACTCTGAACTACTGCCAGGATTCGCATATTCTCTCCTCACTCAAAGAGAGAAAACAACGAAGAGATTTTAAAGATAATGTCCTTTCTCTGTAGCTAAAAAATAAATGTGGGAAATTCCCATCAACCATTGCCAAAAGCAGAAAAATAAATTTCACAGCCTGGACCACGCTGGGAAATTCAGGGAGGCGGGAAAAGTGAAACAGGCTTCTTCACTTTATTCTCTAGGTGTCTAGAACTGTCACACTTTTTTAAAAAATCTCTGTATGTTTGTTAAGAATTTTTTTTAACAGGGCATTCACTTTCAAAGAAACCTGCATTAGAACCCCCAACTAACAACTTCTTTACACCTATGCAATGTCCCTGACCATGACCCAATTTACAGTCAGCAAAACAGAACCAACCACAGCAAGTTACTTTCACCTCCCGTAGGAGAGAAGACACCACAAGGCTCTAGAAAGGGAGCAGAGAACTGGATCCAGGCCTTGCTCTGGCCACTGACTCAGCGTGTGACATTGGGCAATTCACTTAAGGCATCTCTGGGCCTCAGTTTCCTTTTCTGAGGGCACGTTGGGCCTACATGATCTAAGGTCACTTCCAGCCCTGAAATCTTGACCTTATAGGAGCAGACGTAATTATGAGCATCCATTTTATTGTGGAGTTGGAAGAAAGGGGAAGCTTCTAGCAAATGTCAATCTTCTTTCTACATGCCTCGTTTATACCATAGAAAAGAAGACATTGTCACAAATGATGACTCAAACTATGATTTTACAAAAATAAGTTATTTTGTGATATATACACACACATATGACAGAGGTATAACTCATTAAATAACACATGTTCAGTTACAGCAAGCTCCAAAATAAGGAGGCAGTTAGCCCAAAATGGCAGAATGCATCTTAAGATTTTTCTACTTAAGAAACTTGTTTTGCGATTTTTAGAAATTACAATATAGAGGTAAAATGTATTTATGATTAACATTTTGTGATACTTAAATGAAAAATACATGATTGATTCATGCTTTGCATAATTCTACCTGTCATGGATGGATTCATTATAAAAATGTGCCTTCCATTAATTATTTCAAAAGCATCAAGTCCAGCTCATGACATACAGAAGGGAATCTTCAAATAAGGCTGAGCTATCTTCTCAAGAGGTTAATTTATAAATTCCACTCTTAGAGCCTACAAAGCCCTAAGAAATACATTAAAAATATATGTAGACACACACTTGTAGTCTCTTAGTACTAAAAACAAATGTTTTCTCTATCGAACCCACATACTTTCAAAGTCATAGCTGTATAGATTAAATTCCATTTTAGCCTTTCTAAGTTCATTTCTACTCTAGGTTTACAAATCAAGCCAGCCCAGATGAAATTTTTCTAATGTTAGTGTAGAATGTTAGCAACAAATATTAAGATAAATTGGGGGACAGGATAATAGGCAAGTTTCAAATCCAGGACCCCCTCTTGAGTTTCTAATTCCCTCCTCTTCACCTCACCTCCCCTGAATGTATTTTTATAACTGCTTTGATACCACTTCTAGTCTCCTCCATACCATGGTGATTGTGTCCCATAAACTAGAGCCCGCAAGGCTAGATTCTAACCGAATACATGGAAAAGAGTGGAGGAAAGGTTTGTAAAATTTCTGGGTAGGTTACAATCATTAAGGTCCAATAGCAGAAAATGAATACCTTATAGACATAGGCTATATCCAAGAATATTTCCGAAGAAATTTTGTTTAAAGAAAGAGAAAAATGACAAATAAGGCCTGTTATCATCAAAAAAGCACTTTCTTTTTCACCCCCTCAATAAAGGAAGCCATCATCTCTGGGAGGTTACTTACGACAATGTGTGCCGGCGATGGGGACCGGGCATCCTTGAGGGCTTGTCTACTCTGCAGGCTCCCTGCCTGGACATCAAGCAGTGGCCATTTCATCTGGAGATACTGGCGAGAGGAAACAAAGTGAAATGGAAAACAATGAATTCAGAAAGTAAATGCAGAACAGCTAGCCCAAAAAATAACTGTGACATGGGTCAGAAACTAAAAAACATACAAGCATGCAAATAATCATTAAAAAAAAAAAAAAAAAGCATGCAATACCAATAGGTTCTTCCTTAGAGCTCAAGTTCAACAGGTACACATATAGAAGATTAATGTTACTAGCAACTGTATTTTTTATCTTTGCATTCAAACTACAGGGCAGCTTCAGAAAAAAATGATTTCATTGCTACTACCTTAATTGGGTGGGGGGGTGGAGGGCAGTGGGAGAGGTGGGGAGGGAGAGGAATATAGAGCTATTCCAAAGGAAGTAAAACCCAAATCTCAAGCCAGAAGTGTCCTAGGAAACCATCAATTCCAAATCTGCTCCTTCTCAACCTCTGTTTTTCAAATGTCATCATCCTTCACTTTAAAGAAAGTCAAGTACATGTGAGTAGCTATCCTTTAGGTAGCAAAAGCTATTTGAGTATGGTGAGCATGCAGTTCCTCACACAACCCAAGTTTACTCAACAAAAATTACTTCTTGGTAAAAGATGCACAGTGCCAGACTGGTGAGTATACACTCACCTCAAAAGACCAGAGGAATGCTTTAGTATGCACGGGTTTACCGTAGACATAAAAATAAAGGTGTAAGTCAATTCTGTCTGTCCCCACCTTCCTCCAAACTAGGAAATGAATATACGGCCCAAGGGAGCTACTTCTGTCAAAAGCAATCCATTAGCTTTCAGTGAGATCTGAAGGATGAGTTGCCCCAGTTCCTCATTTTGCAGACAAGGTAAAATGAGGTGAGGTGGCTTCCCCAGTCACAGAGGTACTCAGCCCATGTATAAGAAACTCTTAGGCATTTAACTTCCATTGGTAATGCTATGACAGTTTCACTCAGGAAACCAAACGGAACTTAGACACAATGCTTAGAAGCACATGGAGACGAGCCTTTATGTTTCCCATGGCCAACTCACTAATCCATCAGTTAATGAATGCTTGGAGGGGATATAAGGAGACATCTTGGTCATTTTGGAGACCTCCTCAAGCAAAATAAATGGCTGGTTTTAATAGTAATTCTATAGAAAACTTTACTCAATGAACACTGAGTACTACTTGCTTTGTGTACAGGCTGTGACAAGCATTAGGAGATACAAAGATGTCTGCTCTCACGGAGCTTGTGCCAGCATGAGGAGCCTTACAGACACAGGTAAATCAAGACAGAATATGGTGACACTGTGATAGAGACTCAGGGACTCAGGAACTCAGGAAATGCCAAGAAAGATGACAGAATTTCTGGGACACGAGACTGGGGAAGGCTGCACAGTTAGGTCTTGATGGTCAGAACAATTTCAATAGAAAGAAAGGAGACAGGAAAGGATAATACAGAATAGTTTGCACAAATCCCACATGAGACAGAAGTGCCAAAGCCATCCACAAGTCAGCCGACAAGTTCCTCAAAGATACGACTACTCGGCAAATTCAAACCAAATTTGGTTATACTTAAAGCTGGAAGATCACTGCCCAAGAACTACCTGCCAAAGTGCACAGTCGATTTTCCCATGATGTCTAGGATCTATACAAGGTGGGTATGTCTGCTACAAATTCAGAGCTTTCACCCAGAGGCCTCCCATGGTGAGCAACCTAGATATTAGTCTCGTTGTGTCTACAACTCGCCACAAGACCCTGCATCGAATCCCCTTGCTTCTGTGATCTCTGGTTTTTCCATCTGAGTACCGAAGGAGTTGTCCTATCTGCCACAGGGTATTAGGTGGGGAGTCTGTCCCAAACACTGAAGGATTTCTAGGACTCCAAGCCCCCAGATAGTAAATACAGGAACCCCCTCAGTCATCCTTACCATCTCACCACTTCCAATCACCTTCTCTGGGAGCAGTATCATCTCAAGTTGAAAACCACTGAAGTAAATATTTCCAGAGTCTCCATCTGTAACCCAGGCCAGAGGGCTCTGGGAACCTAGACTGCCCCGTCTCACCCCGACTTCTTCCCATTCTCACTTACCACATAACTATATGTGCTACATTGGTCAAAACCACTCAACAGAGTCATTTCCTTGAGGCCAACCAAAGTGGACACCCACGAACACTCACCTCTCCATCTCATAAAAACCCGTGAACAAAAACGCCAAATGGAGTCGAACCCATCTACACCCCAAGCTATCCCTCAGTGGGGAGACCTATATTGGTGGACAAGTTTTCATCTTTGACCACCTGCAAAACTGATTTGATTACATCCAAATACTAGCTCTGTAAAATTAGGAAACTTGGGCTTTGTTGAAGGTGACAGACCTGCCCTGAGGACCCACCCAAGAACTGTCATACTCATAATACAATATTAACATGGAGACTTATAATTCTTACTTTACATAAAAGCTTCATTGTGTGCCACATCCAATCTCCATAGGCTACCTGCACCACATATTTTTATGAGCCTACATTTCAGCGCTCCAAGCCTACAATACACATAATTTTCAATTATGTTAGGGCAGCTCAGGATCATTGCCTATATAACATTACTGTTGGAGGAAATGAGACTCGGCCCCACTGCCCAGAGAGAGCTAACCAAATCCAGATGGTGCAGGAAGACAGCCCTGGTCCTGCTGACTTGCAAGGACTCCGCAGTGACAGCCCCAAACTCTCCTTCCCAGTGCAACCTGATGCCACAGAACTGCTGGGTACACACAAATCCAAGCCCGTTCCTTGAATCTTAACTGGCATTCAGGCTGATGAAGTGCCTTTTGGGGAAATAAGTATTATGTCAGGATTTTCTAAAGGAAGCTATTAACCTTCTCCAAAAGTGATGGGTTTCCCAGCTTCCTTCATCTTCTACAATTGGTCCTTATTAATAGGGAAAATAAATAAATAAAGGGAAGAAAAAGGAAATTAGGTACTATTACAGCCTAGAGGAAAATTTTTCCTTCCTGGAGACATTAAGCAGCAGGAAATTCTATTCTGTTAGGTCCTAAAGGAAGACCTGAAGGAGGGGGCATCTCAGATTTACAAAAGGGCTGGAACCCTGTGCCACGTTTTCCCAACCATCTGACTTGGTTTTATATCCTTTTGGGGGAGGGAAAAAAAAAAGTTCCCACCATCCCACTATAAAAACAACAGTGGGCTCCAGCTCTCTTCCTCTTAGGCTGTTCAACGTGGAAATTATGAATTGCCTACAAAAACATTAAACTTTTCAACAAACTGCAATCAAATGGGGCTGTGGGAATTCCTACATTGAAAACTGTTGGGAGTCTGCTCAACTTTCCTTTAAAAAAAAAAAAAAAAGGAAAGAAAGCCATCTTGGCTTAAGCATTTCATCCTTTGTTGAATAATAATGTTCTGATCATAGCCCATTAGGGTTTTTCCCCAAATCATATTTTATGGTATGTCTCAGGGAGTTTAAGTCAAGCTTTGGACCTGTGAGCAAATCTTGAAATACATGTAACACCAATGGCCCGAAAGGAATCAAAGCAGCTGAAAAGACTGTTAAATTGCCAGCAAAAAGAAAAAGGTAAGCATCTCTAATTTTTTTTCTCTTCTTCTACCTCCCCCAATGAAAACAGGAAGAAAAGGCAAATGAGGAGAGGCTCCTTTAGGAATTAGTCTTAGCAGAAACTGGCATCAACTAAAGCCAGACTGATGGAGCCTGCTCCCGTAGAGGGGCCTTCATCCTCGAGAATCTTCCATCAGCAGCAAGAATGTCGAGAATGAGCTGCTCCGAGAACCTGCCCCCTTACAGCTGCTACTGAGGGCTCTGTATAAATTTCTTTTCTAAACAAGCAGAAAACTTAAAGGGCAGATGATGATGATGATGATGATGATGATGACGATATGGCAACAAAGTTGCCAGGAAACTTCACATCCTTGATAAAACACCAATGTGGCTTCCAGTATTTCCAGTATTTCCTTTCAGTGACTCTGCTCCACAGATGGACAGGCAAGTGGAATTTGTCCCTTTATTTGTTCAGGGCAGGGTTGGCAAACTTTTTCTGTAAAGCACCAGACAGCAAATATCTTAGGCTTTGAGGCCCATACGATCTCTGTCGTAACTACTCGACTCAGCCCTCGTAACTCGAAAGCAGCCACAGGCAGTGAGTGTATGTGTTGTATCATGGCTGTGCTCCAATAAAACCTTATTTATAGACACTGAAATGTGAATTTCATATCATTTTCCTGTGTCAAAAAATATTATTCCTCTCTTGATGTGTTTCAACCATTTAAAAATAATAAAAGTGCTGGGTGCGGCGGCTCAGGCCTGTAGTCCCAACACTTTGGAAGGCCAAGGCCAGAGAATTGCTTAAGGCCTGGAGTTCCAGACCAGCCTGGGCAACAACAGCAAGACTTTACAAAAATTTAAAAAAGTTAGCTGGAGGTGATGATACATGCTTGTGGCACATGCCTGTAGGTTCCAGCTACTCAGGAGGCTGAAGCAGGAGGATTGCTAGAGCCCAGGAGTCTGAGGCTGCAGGAGCCATGATTGCACCACTGCATTCCAGTCTGGGCGACAAAACAAGACCCTGCCTCAAAAAATATTATTAATAATGATAATAAAAAGTCATTCTTAGCTCACTGGCCAGATAAAAGCAGGTGGCAAGCCAGTTTTCGTCTATGGGCCATTGTTTGTCATGTCCTGGTTAGGGAATAAAATTGTAGAGGCCTGCCCATATCAGATGGGCGAAGGTGCCTTCCCTCGCTGGGCCTTCAATCCAAACAGCCAAACACAGGCATATAGAAAAGCATGTCCAGTGGCCTAAAAGCAACGTTTAGGATTAACTCAAGTTGTGAAGGAAAAGCTTGGAAAAAAATTTGAACCTTTTGGCTGAGGCCCCCGTCACAAGGTCTAACCACAAGACCACAATCACACCAAAATAACTATCCCCTCTTTTCCAGAATGGAAGTCTAAAAATCCCTGAGCAATTCTGCCTGGAAAAGGTTCAGAGTGAGACCCTGTTGAAAGAAAGAGAGAAAAGAAAGGAAGGAAAGGGACAGAAAGGGAAGGAGGGGAGGGGAGACGGGAATGGGGAGGGAAAAGGAAAGAGAAGAGAAGAGAAGAGGAAAAGAAATTATGGTTTTTTTGAGATAGAGTCTTACTCTGTTGCCCAGGCTGGAGTGTAGTGGTGTGATCTCAGCTCACTGCAACCTCTGCCTCCCAGCTTCAAGTAATTCTCCTGCCTCAGCCTCCCGAGTAGCTGGGATTACAGGCGCGTGCCATCACGTCTGGCTAATTTTTATATTTTTAGTAGAGATGGGATTTCACCACGTTGGTCAGGCTGGTCTCAAACTCCTGACCTCAGATGACCCTCCCACCTCAGTCTCCCAAAGTGCTGGGATTACAGGTGGGAGCCACCATGCCCAACCAAAAAAATCGAATTAATTGGATACTATCCTCATGATAGCTTTCTGCTCATAGCCAGCAGAAAAATTCGATAAACCTTCCTAATCCTCTGCTGCCAGAAAGTTGTACTTCTGGTTTTTATAAAATACAAAGTCAATACTTTGCTTATGCGTCAAAGCCGAGGGTATAGCCAGTCATAGCCCATGATGTCCAAAGTCACTAAGCCTCCCCCGCATCAAGGTGGTTCCTCCTAACCTTTCAGTGCAGCCTCACCACAGGCCATTCATACAGATCCCCTACAAATATGCAACACTGAAGACCGCATCGTGACGCTCATATCATTACACAAAAGAAAAGACAACCAGAAGCCACTCACCATAAAAACGGAAATACCAGAAAAATGTGCGAAGTAAGAAAATAAGAAGTACAAGTATCCACCCCAACAGCAGACACTTACTTCTTCAGGAACTCATATTGTGACACACACTTAATAGACACACACATGTCTGTTAAAGAAGAGGCCTGATTGCCTCTTTCTAAACCTACCTCATTTCTCAGAAATGGAAGATGGAAAATTCAGCCCATCTTCTACAAACAAACAATTTTGCCTGGGCGTCAGGGAATCCCAATTTACCCAGAATGGTTAAAATACAAGCAGTTGTGATTAATTTAATATTCTGCACTACCCTCTAAATCATACAGGCACCGAAGTTTTCCAAAAGTTAGCATTGATCAAATATACCTAACACTGAAACACTGTGAAACTATTTCAGAAGTCCCTTCAGAATTGTAGGGGGCATGATTACAAAGTCTGTTTAACCAATTTTTCTGCAGTTGCAGAAGGTATAGGAGATTAGGCTGCTTTGTTCTAGGTAAAACCATACTCTAGGAATTGCATCTTTTGAAAAAATCGAGAGACCCTAAAACAGAGACTTTACTTGCCTAGAAAGCATGATTGTATAGAAAAAGAAGTTCAGAAATATGTGATTTCTGTTGTTTAACATAAATAAGTATGTACTATAGTTACCTAGGAAAAGAAAACCAAAGATCTCAGAAGGTTGGGTAGACTCTGGACTTGGAGAAAGAATAAAGCCATAGAAAAATTTCAAGCCAGGCGTGGTGGCTCACGCCAGTAATCCCAGTACTTTGGAAGGCAGAGGCAGGAAGACTGCTTGAGCCCAGGAGTTCAAGACCAGCCTAGGTAACATAGCGAGACCCCATCTCTACCAAAAAAAAAAAAATTGGCTGAGTGTGGTGGCACGTGCCTGTGGTGCCAGCTACTTGAGAGGCTGAGGTGGGAGGATCATTTGAACCCAGGAGGCGGAGGTTGCAATGAGCCAAGAAGGTGCCACTGCACTCCAGCCTGAGCAACAGAGGAAGACCTGGTCTCAAAAAAAACGAAGAAAAGAGGAGAAGGAGGAGAAGGAGGAGGAGGAGGAGGAGGAGGAGGAGGAGGAGGATAGAAAAGGAAAAAAGAGAGAGATAAAGAAGGCAGAGGAGGAGGGGGGAGGGGGAGGGAGAAGAAAAAAGAAAGAAGAAATAAGAAAGGGGAAGGGGAAGGGGAAGGGAAGGGAAGATTTAAGTAAGATTTTAAGGTTGACTTGCGGGAAAAAAAAGCCAACATAGTCGGAACTCGTAAGTTTTTCCCTTAAATCACTATCTCATTTCTCACATAAAAGGAATATAGGGAAAGAAAGGTAGGATATCAAGGCATCTGTGTTAACAATTTAATAGCCTTATCTTCTATCAGTTGGTTCTTACAAGATTTTCAATGAAATCCTTTTTCTCATAAATATTTTTCTTTAATAGTTAACCTTTTTCTCATAAATATTTTTAATCATAACCATGTAAAGAGCACTAATACTGTATCACTTCATATTTAGAGGGTATTTCAGAGTTCAGAACGACATCCACAATAACCCTACAAAATAAATGGGCAGAAAGGTGGAACTAACCTGTTAGCAAGGAGGAAACTAAGGCCAACAGAGCAAGACCCAGATTGCCTGAGGTGACAGGGGCGAGTGGCAGTCAAGCGTCTAGGGCTCCAGCACACCCGATGTGTTTTCACTCACCCTGACTTACCTTACAAACCCCTTCTGTCTTTCCCAGTTTTCTTATCAACTGTTAGGCATCTTTGCCTGAACTCAACCAGGATGTGTGTCTCAAAGTACATGGTGAAGGGAACATCTCAGTGTCCCCAAAGTAATAAGCAAGACTTTCGAGCATCTACCATCTCCCCCTCCTAAGCCCTATGGACAAACACTGAATTGTTTTCCAAGAAAATTTTTGTACCAGATTTAAGGAGGCCCCTGGTGTGATGAAGACAATGAAGCAAAACAACTAACAAACAAAAAAATCCAATTAACAAAACTTGGGATTCACTATTTTCTTTACCCCGCCAATCCTTCAACATCCCTGTCCCTAAACTATTTCTGCACTTGCCAAGTTAGTGGTTCTGCAGGGAGGCTATGGTACAGCAGCTCACACATGCACAAATCAGTATGGAATTTCACCAGACCCTCCTCTCACAACCAATGGGCCCCTTAGGCTGAGGCCCAGGCCTTCTTTCCACTCTCCCCCAAAAGTCACTCTTCAAATTATGAGTGCGTACTCCCAGGAAAAGTATGGTAGAAGGGGAAGAATCTGGAAACCTATTTCCAGGTCTAGCTCTGTCATTGACCTGGCATGTCACTTCATTTTTTCATTGGACAACCTCTTCTCCATTCTTTGCCTAAGTCTGTAGCAAGAAATGGGGAACGTGATCTAAAAATCTCTTTCTACTTCAATGCATGGATTCCTGCAGCATTTACTATTAAGCATATGCTCTGTGTCAGCTATGGACTAGATATTCTGAGGCCCAGAAAAGTCATCTAAAGACACAGTCAATGGGACGATAAGCTAATCAATGGTGCAGGAATTAACACAAATAAGCTAAGTAGGACCAGGACCAGACACAGTGGCTCAAGTCTGTAATTCCAGCACTTTAGGAGGCAGAGGTGGGCGGATCACTTGAGGTTAGTAGTTCGAGACCAGCCTGGCCAACACAGTGAGACGCCATCTCCCCAAAAACTATAAATGAGCTGGGTGTGGTGGCAGGCGCCTGTTATGCCAGCTACTCGGGAGCCTAAAGCAGGAGAATTGCTGGAACCCGAGGGCAGAGGTTGCAGTGAGCCAAGATCATGCAACTATACTCCAGCTTGGGCAACAGAGCCAGACTCCATCTTAAAACAAAAAAAAAAGCCGGGCACGGCGGCTCAAGCCTGTAATCCCAGCACTTTGGGAGGCTGAGACGGGCGGATCACCAAATCAGGAGATCGAGACCATCCTGGCTAACACGGTGAAACCCCGTCTCTACTAAAAAATACAAAAAACTAGCCGGGCGAAGTGGCAGGCACCTGTAGTCCCAGCTCCTCAGGAGGCTGAGGCAGGAGAATGGCGCGAACCCGGGAGGTGGAGCTTGCAGTGAGCTGAGATCCGGCCACTGCACTCCAGCCTGGACGACAGAGCGAGACTGCGTCTCAAAAAAGAAAAAAAAAAAAGTTGCACAGTATCCAAACCTTGCCGACTTGTTTAGAGAGGCTTTTCTCCTGATGCACTCCAGATCTGTTAAATGAAACTTGGTAGTGGCCCAGGATCTGTATGTATTTTTTTCCAACTTGCCAAGCAATTCTGATGATCAGTCATTAGCATCAACTATCGGTGCTAGGGCAGTGTCAATAATCAGCATGTAGTCCATTTGAAGATTCCATTTTACTTCCTCAAAGGTTCTTTTAGACCTCTAAATTGATTGTCACTACATTCTTTTTAGGTGGTCAAAGCCAATAATCTCCAAATCCATCTTAAAACAGAAGAAAGTGAGGCAGAGAAAATTAAGTGACTTAGTTATACACAGTTACGAGAAACTGAAACCAGAATGCAGGACTTTGGTACTTCCAGGACAGAACTCTTTTGCCTACACCCTACTGAGCTTACAGGTAGAATGGCCAATGGGTGCTCAGGCAGGAGACAAATCTCCAGGGGACGGCAAAGACCCTGCAATGGTACAGTCCCAAGACATGGGACTGATGAGACAGACTCTGGCTTCTGAGATAGTCTTGCTCCATTGTGACCAGAAAAGGCCCAGACCTAGCCATCTCAAAGTCTTCAGGCAACCCCAAGATTAAGTCCCACCCAAAGGGCTGTGGATTCCAAGCAAATGCCAGCTCCACCACCAGCACACAAGTCCCTAAGCCAGGAGGTTAAAGGACATGAAGACATTGGAAGAAGTCAAAAGGAGCAGCCCTTGCCCTCCCATGTCACTCAAAGTCTTCAGCCTCCAGACAAAGCAAGACAGGCTCATGGCCCATGGCCGCTAAGCTGATGCTTGCAAGCTGCTGGAGGAACCTCCCATTAAGAGGCAGGCCAGAGGCCATCTACCTTCAGGCAGAAAAGTATTTATAATCTTTCATTTTAATATCAACCTTGTGGTCACCATATTTTCTAATTACTGCTTCTTATAAAAAGGCCAAGTACAATGCAGTTAATTGGAATGTTTTAGTTACTACCCATGTCTGTACAGCATGCTGAAGTAGGCAGAGGCAACGGGAAACCAGGAAAACAGCTGGAAGACATGGAGCAGCCCAGGAATGAATGTGGGTGTCACTGGGAGCTGAATATGGTATGTTCTGGGATAAGAACGCACCAAGTCTCAACCGGTAGCTGGATTACCAAAATGTGGTACAGCCATAAAATGGAATACTATTCAGTAATAAAAACAAATGGAGTACTGACACATGCCACAACATGGTAGCCCTTGAAAGTATGCTAACTTAAAGGCAGACCAAACAAGTGTCATATTGTATGATTCTTTTTATATGAAATAACCAAAATAGGCAAATCTACAGAGACAGGAAGTAAATTAGTGATTGCCAGGAGCCAAGGGGACGGTGGGTAGAGACTGGTTGCTAGGGTTACAGGGTTTCTTTTGGGGATGATAAAAATATTAAGATACTGGTATGTTTGTACAATATTGTAATATACTAAATATACTAAAAAACCACTGAATTGTACACTTTAAATTGGTACCTTTTATGACATGTGAATTACATGCGAATTTAAGATGAACTGAAAACAAAGAAGAGTTAGGCACCGTCTTTGATGGTGACTACATTCATTTAATAGATAAAAGGGGATGGGGAGGCTGGGTATGGTGGCTCACGCCTGTAATCCCAGCACTTTGGGAAGCCAAGGCGGGTGGATCACCTGAGGTCAGGAATTTGCGACCAGCCTGACCAATGTGATGAAACCCTGTCTCTACTAAAAATACAAAAATTAGCCCGGTGTGGTGGTACATGCCTGCAATCCCAGCTACTTGGAAGGCTGAGACAGGAGAATCACTCGAACCCAGGAGGTGGAGGTTGCAGTGAGCTGAGATCATGCCATTGCACTCAAACCTGGGCCACAAAAGTGAAATTCCATCTCAGAAAAAAGAAAAAAAAAGAGGGATGGAGAGAAGACAGAGTCACATACACACATACTCCACCATAAAAGAATGAACAGAAAACCTGTGAAGCCGTTCTATACAAAATCATATCCTTCAAAGCTTCTTGGGAAACAAGCAATTTTTCCAAATGTGGTTTTGGTTGGGGCTGGATCTCGGGGGAGGGATGCTTACAAAGGCATGGGAACTCCAAGACCTTGTGAAAGATAAGAGAGGACAGTATACCTTGGGTTAATGGTGCTGATGAAGAAACATGGGAGAGAGGACTGTTACAAGGAATGTGGCTAAAAAACAACAGAAGAGCAGTTGAGTCAACAAAACCACATGCAATTCAGAAACCGGAATCTTATAGCCCATTCTCTACCACCCTGCGACCTCAGTTTCTCTACCTAAAAAAAGTGGGCATGAAATCACTTACCTAAAGTCCCTCGACTAGCTTCCACATCATTTACTCAACCTTCAAGGATAAACCACGTGAATGAAGACAAAGAAAATGTATCAGGTCCAAGGCAGCCAAGATTTGCTATTTCTTCTTCTACACAGGGGATTTAACAGCCAGAAATTTTAGGTCTACCATGGAAATTGTTAGAGATGAAGCCAACAAATGACCTTTAAGAGGTACAAAGCCAGCAAGTAACAGGGTCCTGGTGACCTGAAAGGGTTATTTTAAATCCATGAATCATCAGATTGCAGCAGATATTAAAATCACAACTTCTAAAAAATCCCTTTCTTTCTCCATGGCTGGGAGCTCTCAAGGCTTAATTTTTCTAATTAGGTTCTCCTCCCCATTCTGTATTTCTTTCCCCCATTCTACAACAACAAAAGACAACGAAAGACCTGGCGGTCAAATAGCAATGAATTAACTTGCTTTAGTGAGTCTACATAGACAGCAAATGTGAGACGAGCTGGGTTCCGTGTCCTCCAACTTCAACTGAAACCGCACCCCGCGCTACGTTTTCCTTTTGTTTTTTTCCCCTTGTCACACTGGAAAGAGGTCAGTGGCTCTGGCAGGGTCTCCCCGTCCAAATTTTTATTGTCAAATTCTAGCTGTGACAAGCATGTGGAGATGCTTCGTAACGCTACACCCAGGAAGCCCAAAGGTCAGCAGTGCCTCTGGTTAATTTTGCTTGGGGAGAAACAAACCCCAAAGCCGGGGTGGAGATTTACGGGAGGCTGACCTTCTGGAGGCCCACGACCCCCCTGCATGCAAGTCTTGCTGCCTCAGCCAGAAGCAGCCTGTCACTCAAGTATCATCTTGCTGTAACAAATTACTCCTAACCCAGGATTATGGCTCTTTCCAAATCCCTCCTAGAGAGCAAGGAAATAAACATTCTCTCCCAGGACTCTGCCCCAGTTGTTCCCCCTGTTGGTAATCCTTGTCTCTATTTGCTTCTCCTACAAGCCTTCATCTGGGAGGTCTGCTAGACCATCCCGGCCCACTTTCCTTTCAGACATAAGCTGAATGTCTCAATTGTCCATTAGGCACAGTAAAAGATGAAGGCAGGCTTTCTGTCCGGAGAAGCCTCACACAATAGTTCCCTTTGCCCACACGCTTCTCGTCTGACTGCAGACCCGACGGGTCTAATCCTAGTCACTCAAGGAAGTCCACACCCCAAATTCCTTCCTCACGTTCCATGGGACGGGTAGCAGGAACAGACCATCCCAGTGAAGCAGGGCTGCAGGGCCACCCCCTGAGCATGGCATGACATGTGGGGGTGGGTTGAATAGGGTGAGGAGGGGAGAGAAGAGGAGAGGGAGGAAAGAGGGTCGAAAAGAAGAGGCAAGATAGCAGGGTTGCAGGCTGTAGAAACTGTCTCTCTTACCCCAGTCTGCGGTTTCCTTTAATAAACTACCAGGAGATATTTCGAGCACAATAACCTCATTTGGGGAAGGAAATACAGTTTTGTCCACTTCCAAAGTCTCCTGTGAAACACTGGGATATTCCAAGTACTTCGGACACAGAGGGCTGTTTTGTTTTTTTAATTGTATACACAGACTGACTAGAATATGCCAAGAAGCAGAGGAGAGAACAATGGATATTATCATCAAAGTGGGTGATTTGAGGAGATAAGGATCTTAGGGCTGTTTTAAGGAAGACTTTCTCCCTGGAGAGAGAGAATGGTTGACAGGCACCCTCTCTGACACATGACAGATGAGGAGAGAAACTCTCAAAGAACCAAAAGACACTGACAAAACATAAACACCCCTATCAAAACCCAGACACCAAATCAAATTCCTGCTTCAAAACCCAAAAAGAAATAAAGCAGTTGAGGAACTAGGAATGCAACTTCCTGCAAGAACCAAAAAGTGCTGAAGAAATATAAATATCCCCATCAAAATCCAGACACCAAATCAAATTCCACTTCCAAAAAGAAAAAGAAAGACCAGTTGAATGAGTCAGCACCACTAAATCATTCCAAAGCAAGGACCACCTTTATTTTCTCATTTTTAAGGCCGGAGCTGACCACTCTCCCTTCTCCAGACTGGGCCACTATGGCTCTCTAACCCAACTTGTTCTCTGCTTTTGTGGTTTTAGTCTTTAAAAGAACTTGGCTTGGGAAGGAGCAATAATGATCCGAAGCTAACCACTTAGCTCATTAGTATGTCATCTGGACAGGCAAAATCAATTCCAACAGCATCGAGTTTGGGTATTCCCTCCCCAAAAGGTCTGCACTATTAATAACAAGACAGTTTCCCAGGCTTTGGTTTATTTGTAATCCCAACCAGCCCTGACCACAGAATCTGGCCATCTCTACTTCTAGAGCTCCCAGGGATTTAGGAGATGGGATTTCAGGTCTCAAGTTTTCAACAGCAGTGGAAAGATGTGGAAAGAAGGCTGAATTTAATGGAGGTGGAATGACACAGGCAAAGAGGGATTAATCCCAAGAAATGGCTTGGTAGCAGAGGGTAAGAACTAAGGAACGTCTCTTTACCTATCTGAGCCAGCTGCTGGGCCCTCTCTTACAGCCACACCTAACTCCCTGATTCACCGTTGTGGAGCTGACTGACAGAAGATTCAAGAAGAAGCAACATGGTTAAAAACTAAACTTAGGCCGGGCACAGTGGCTCACACCTGTAATCCCAGCACTTCTGAGGCCGAGGCGGTTAGATCACCTGAGTTCAGGAGATCGAGACCAGCCTGGCCAACATGGCCAAACACCGTCTCTACTAAAAATATAAAAATTAGCCAGGTGTGGCGATGTGTGCCTGTAGTCCCAGCTACTCAAGAAGCTGAGGCAGGAGAATCGCTTGAACCTGGGAGGCAGAGGTTGCAGTGAGTCGAGATAGCACCACTGCACTCCACCCTGGGTAACAGATCAAGACTCTAACTTAAAAAAAAAAAAAAAAAAAAAAAAAAAAAAACTAACTTAAAACCTCACTAATTCTGACCCAGAATGCCTGGGTTCAAATTCACAATCTGCGGCTTGGTACTTCTGGGGCCTTGCGAAAAGTCTTTACCTCTCTACGCCTCCAGATCCTTGCTTATAAAATGTGGATAATAACATCGTGATAGTAACAGTAAAGGCTATGTAACCTTAACCCAAAAATCCAAAAATGCTTCAGGCCAGGAGCGGTGGCTCACACCTGTAATCCCAGCACGTTGGGAGGCCAAGGTGGGCAGATTGCTTGAGCCCAGGAATTCAAGACCAACCTGGGTAACTTAGTGAAACTCTGTCTCTACAAAAAATACAAAAAATTAGCCAAGGCTGGGCACGGTGACTCATGCCTGTAATCCCATCACTTTGGGAGGCTGAGGTGGGCGGATCACTTCAGGTCAGGAGTTGAAGACCAGCCTGGCCAATGTGGTGAAACTCCGACTCTGCTAAAACTACAAAAATTAGCCAGGAGTGGTGGCACACGCCTGGAATCCCAGTTACTCTGGAGGCTGAGGCAGGAGGATCACTTGAACCCAGTAGGTGGAGGTTGCAGTCAGCCAAGATCATACCACTTTACTCCAGCCTGGCCACCAGAACAAGACTTGAGACTCCAGATTCCGTCTCAAAAAAAAAAAAAAAAAAATTCCCAGTCACAGTGCATGCCTGTAGTCCCAGCTACTCAGGTGGCTGAGGTGGGAGGGTCACTTGAGCCCAGGAGGTCAAGGCTGCAGCAAGCTGTGATCGTGCCACTGTACTCCAGCCTTGGCAACACAGCAAGACCCTATCTCATTATTTAAAGCTTCAAAATCTGAAACTTGACACCACAAGTGGAAAATTCTATACCTGACCTCAAGTGAGGAGTCACAGTCAAAATGCAGTCAAAACTCTGTTTCATGCACAAAAATTATTTAAAATATTGCATAAAATTACCTAAGGTTTATATAAGGCCATGCACAGTGGCTCACATCGCAATCCCAGCACTTTGGGAGGCCAAAGCGAGTGGATCACTTAAGATCAGGAGTTCGAGACCAGCCTGCCTAACAGGGTGAAACCTCGTCTCTATTAAAAATACAAAAATTAGCTGTGCATGGTGGCGAGCTCCTGTAATCTCAGCTACTCGGGAGGCTGAGACAGGAGAATCGTTTGGACCCAGGAGGTAGAGGTTGCAGTGAGCCGAGATCACATCACTGCATTCCAGCCTGGCCAACAAGAGTGAAACTCTGTCTCAAAAAAAAAAAAAAAAGGTTTATTTAAAACATAAATGAATTTCCTGTTTAGATTTGGGTCCATCCCCAGGATATCTCATTATGTATATGCAAATATTCCAAAATCTGAAAAAAAATCCAAACTGTAAAACACTTCCAGCCCCAAGCATTTTGGTTAAGTCTTACTTAACCTGTACTCCTTCATAGGATGTATATGGTGTATATGTTGGTGAATAGCAGTCTACCCACTGCAAACTCACCCCCATGAGGTATGAGGGTTTATATCCATAAGCAAGCAAAATAAGAAGCAAGTGACTTTTTGTTTGTTCGTTTGTTCTGTTTCGTTGTGAGAGTCTCGCTTTGTTGCCCAGGCTGGATGGAGAGCAGTGGCACAATCTTGGCTCACTGCAACCTCTGCCTCCCAGGTTCAAGCCATTCTCCTGCCTCATCCTCTCGAGTAGCTGGGACTACAGGCGCACGCCACCACGCCCAGCTAATTTTTTGTGTTTAGTAGAGATGGGGTTTTACTATGTTGGCCAGGCTGGTCTTATACTCCTGACCTCAGGTGATCGGCCTGCCTCAGCCTCCCAGAGTGCTAGGATTACAGGCATGAGCCACCAAGCCCTGCTGCAAGTGAGTTTGTAAGTAAATGCAGTAAGTCAACAGAGAAACTACCCAGGTTGGACACCTGATTAACAGACCCACTGATAGTGACCTGCCATTATTGTCTACACGCAAATGAACAAGTTGCGGTGGCTCACGCCTGTAATCCCACACTTTCAGAGGCCGAGGTGGGTGGATCACAAGGTCAAGAGATCAAGACCATCCTGGCCAACACGATGAAACCCTCTCTCTGCTAAAAATACAAAAAATTAGCCAGGCGTGGTTGCGGGCGCCTGTAGTCCCAGCTACTCGGGAGGCTAAGGCAGGAGAACAGCAAGAACCCAGGAGGTGGAGCTTGCAGTGAGCCGAGATGGTGCCACTGCACTCCAGCCTGGGCAACAGAGCGAGACACCATCGCCCGCCCCCCACAAAAAAAAAAAATACAAAAATTATCTAGGCGTGGTGGTACATGCCTGCAGTCCCAGTTATTCGGGAGGCTGAGGCAGGAGAATCACTTGAACCCGGGAGGCGAAGGTTGCAGTGAGCCAAGATCGCGCCACTACACTCCAGCTTGGGTGACACAGCGAGACTCCATCTCAAAAAAAAAAAGAAAAGAAAAGAAAGAAAGAAACAGTTCATTCAGGTATTTTAAATATATCTCTCTGCCTTTCTTCATGTCCCTTGCAAAGAGGCTTTGCCTTGAGAATTAAACTCCGGCCGCCTAAGGTTTCCCAAACGCCCTAATGAGAGGAAGCCAACTTAATGAGGTCTTGCTGCAGTAAAACTGGCATGTGAAACTCAGTCCCTGCTCAGGTGCAGGTGAATACACAGTCATCCCAACCAAAAGGTCTTCCCGAGTTCAGCAAAACTCACTTTGCAGACACGGGGGCACAAAGCCAGTCGCGAGCACTGAAAGTGGAGAGGAAAAACACTAATCCAGCACATTGTCCTGAAAGGCACTTCACACTATGCCTTTACTGCCAGTGTGCCCAGGAAACACCCCAGGAGCCCTCTTCTCGGCCCCCACAATGTCTCCTTGCTCCTTTCCCTTTGGACTACCGAGCCCCCACAGTTCACTAACTGAACCTACTACTGTGAAGACTCAAAGCCAGCTCAGACCAGGGTTCAAATCCAAGTTCCATCATTTCATTCATTCAACAAAACATTTATCCAGTGCCTAATACATGCCAAGTGCTCACATCCAAAAGAGTTGGGCTAAGAGGATATAAAAGCAGACCATCTCAAAGTGGGTGAGCTGGGGCAAATGATCTTACCTCTCTGAGCACAGCTTCCCTCATCTGTAAAATGGGAATACAAACAGCCATCTCTCAGAGTTCGTGTAAGGATCAAATGCCTGGCATTGTGCCTGGTGGATGGTAAGTGCTTGGTAATTGCTAGCTATTATATCATAAGCTATTATCTTGTTATTAATATAATCACCATCATCAGGATACAATCCCTTGAGATACTGCAAGATTTTAAATCATCCAAAAAGTAAATCCACAGATATGCGTATTAACCACTGCTTAAGGGGGAAATGAACACTTCAGGCTAAGTAAAGCAGAGTGACCAAAAGCCTTCCTAGTTAACCAGCCTGGCCCCTACTCCTACACCTTATTCACTCATTTCCCCAGCTTTCTGGTGAAGTGGAATTTTCCTGTTTCTCCATATGGGCTCCTCCCAGGCACATGGAAGCTGAGCTGCAGGCCGGGTGTTCTAAGTCGCTGCATCCCTCCCTTCCAACCTGTTCTCAAACTTAAAGAGATTTTTTAAATGCTTGAAGCCCAGCAGAATTCTGATTCTTACAATCCCACTCTGCCCACAGCGGACACACAGAGCACAATCAGCCATGTGCAGGCAAAGCCGTCCCACAAAACAGGGGGTCACGATGCATTTGGGTGAAACCCGGCAGCAGCTGCCCAAGGGCTACCAAGAAACCACAAGAAATCATCATCCCAAAGAGGTTTTGCAACGTGCACAAAATAAAAATGAAAAAAGAAAAAAAAAAACTCAAAGAAAACCTGCCACTTCTCTCCAAGGCCATGTCTTGATTTTTCTTTCCTCCTCTATCTTTTCTCAGAGATGTCAATAAGATTTAAAACCTAGCCTGTTAAAAAGATTGCCTAAAGAAGGCGTGGACAGTCAAGAAAGAGAAATTCAGAGAACTCCTGGTGCCCCAGGCTCACCAGCACAAGGCATAAAAACAAGGGTCAGCCACTTGGCAACCTGTTTCGGGACCATCGCCAGCCTCTGGTTTAGTCCAAAGACCAGTGTGGATTTCCTCCTCCGGCACTGGCCATGTTCTCTGAGAATGGGGAAAGCAAAAGTCCAGGCTGTCAACAAGCCAAGGGAGATGCAAAAACGCCCAGAACACACACATGTGGAGAGTTCGGTTTTGAGTGTGGTTTAAAGAGTGGGAAGTCACACCAGTTCTGGTGTTCGAATCCCAGACCACCAACTACTTCCTGAGTGACCTTCAGGGGGTTACTTAACCTCTCTGAACCTCAGTTTCCTCTTCTATAAAATGGGACATAACAGCACTTTCAGAGTTGTTCCCAAATCATAATTGTACACAGCAGCTTAGAGTAGTACACCCAGCGTATGGTAAGTGCTCAAGAAACGCCAGCTCTTACCACCATTGCTATTCTTATTCTAAAGTTGGTAATTGCCTCATTTGGTGATTTGGGCAATAATGTCAGGAAGTGCTTTTTGTTGCTGTTATCCAACAATGCAGTATGTTATCGGAAACTTATTTTCTAGGAGGTGTACATAAAAAGGGAAGGTGTGTGGTGAGAAAAAGAAAACAATAACGAGTAGCAGAATCATCTAACATTTGCAGTCTTACCATACAGAATGCGCTCTGAGATTTTACCCATTTTCCGGATGAGTTTTCAGGAAACTGAGCTGGAAAAGAGCTCAAGCAACCCGCCCAAGGTCACAGGATTTGGAAGTGAAGGTTACGAGGGCAGGAAACATGTTGGTCTCACTGTGCCACTGTGCCCCTGTGCCAAGCATGAATGGTGTCTTTAAGCCTCATTTAACATTTGACAAATATTTATTGATGCCAGCACTTTGCCGGGCATTATGCTGGGTACTAGAGACAGAAGAAAACGATCACAGGGCTTAGGAGTCAGGTGACATGGGTGACAAATCCCAGCTGGCACTCAACTTGCTGTGTGACAATGAGCAGAGAGAGTTAGTCTCTCCGACCTTCAGTTATTGTGAAATAATTTCCCCTCACCCCACCTCCCTCATACTGTAGATGCAAAGAGTCCATTAAACAACACCTAGCTAGCTGGCTGCTTTGGCAGGGCCTCAGAATTCATGCAACACTGGTTCCCTCCCCTCTGTCCCCCTCGCACCCCCTCTACCTCCCAAAACAAGCCCTGGTTAATGCATCTATAAAATGAAAGTAATAGTAATATCCCTTCAGAGGGCTGTGGTGAGAACTAAATGAGGTCAAGTATTTGAAAAGTACTTAGACTGTAAAGTATTATAAAAACACAAGTTATTATTATTACAGGAATGCACTCCGCCTCTGCACCCAGCTGTCTCTTTGCAACCAGGAATTGGTTCTTTGCACCATGTCAGCAAAGCGCACTCCATCAGGTAAAGCCCACCTGGTCCTCTAGCCCTGGACAGAAGGGAGAGGGAGAGTAGGGGGTTAGGAGGAGGGTGTGAACTTGAGCCGAGCTCTGCAGGATGCTCATTTCCAGGCAGGAAGAAGGACCACACAGCTGGAAGAATCCAGACACACGGGGTGAGGGGAAGGCGAGGCGGCTCTGCAACTCCTGAGACGGTGCCCGCGACCTTCTTCCCAGCTGCCTCCCATCAGCATGGAGGCCGTCACATCTGTCTTCCTACCCCATGTCAATCAAAGAAGCATTCCCAGCCCCTCCAGTAGGTCATGCACGTTCCGGACGACAAGGACCCTAAGGTGAGCTGTGAGGCAGCATGGCTGCCCTCACTGACCTCATTATCTTCAGGCCCAGAAGATTCATTAATTAAAACAACACAACACACACACTCACTTCTAAAAAGCTTACCCTCGGGCCACAGCACTTTCCAGTATTTTAAGAGGCATCCACCCACTCACCACCTATTATTCCTGCTTTTAAAGAAGGGCAAAGGTGACATTTCAGCAGGCCACCGGCTCAAAGGTTACAACAAAGAAACCAACAGGGGGTTCTGGGTTGTCAAGCCTTTAACATAACGTAAACCTGCCTCCATCCACATCGCTGCACTTAAACTGTCAAACAAGGCGAAGGTTTACTTTTCGTTAAGGCGCAGGTGTCAAGACTGGCTGAAGTCCACATGAAAAAAAAAAAAAATGTCAGCTGTTCATGTGACCGCCTGCACACCTGAAAAATCAATATACCCAAAACACTCATCTATTTACCACTTTAAAACAGCAAAAGAAAAAAAATCAACCACCTTTGACAATGCTTTTCTCCAAGTGGATTACAGACCCTTTTTTTTTCTCTAAACATTATTTTAAATCAAAAGTAAAACTTTAAAACATATTTTCAGTTTATTTTTCAGTAAACTATCAGATAGCTATAACTCACAGAGGATCCAAGAGATGAAAGGGGCGACCAAGATTGGTGACATTTGAATTTGGCTGCAGAAACCCAACGGTGGAGTCCTACGACCAAAAAGGGCAAAGACCAAAGGGTCCCCTACTTCTTGCCACTACACCCAGAGGGATTCAAGGGCCCGCCACAACCATGAGTGAGCCTTTCTGATGAGGACACATTCCTGAGACCTAGTTTGGTGTCACTGCCTTTATTACTGTGTCAATCAGGCAAGCAAGGGCGACTGTTAACCCCTGACTGACCCCAGACCCCACCAGAACGGCAGCCCCAACCACATCAGGGTTAAGAGACTCCTGCTCTGTCACCACGGCGTGTCCAACATGTTCCTTTGACATGTCAGGCCAAGGCACACGGCGTTCCTGTCCGTGAGGACTTCCACAAAGGTGCTGGCTGGCAGAGAGGAGAATGAGGATGCTCTATCATTCACTGCTTCCACCTTCTCCATCTGCCAGGATAGGTGCAATTTCTTACACTGGGTCCCATTGGCCCAGGACCCTCCCAAGATTTATCCCTCCCTTCTTGTGCCCCCTCTGGACGCTGCTTGGGTTTCCACCGTCACACCCACAAGGACTTTCTTCACTTCCTGATTCTCCCAGCTGCCTCCCAGGGCCAGGCCCTGTTCTTCCCAGCTCCCAGCACTGCAGCTGGCCAGTGCTAGGTGACTAGGAAATGTACACTGGACAAACAGATCCCGGCAGTCCACCCCAGCCAGAGGGAATCCCCAAAGCAGGCACAAACAAAAGGATTCAGGAGAGAGCCTGGGTGCAGTGGCTCACGCCTGTAATCCCAACACTTTGGGAGGTCAAGGCAGGCAGATCACTCAAGGTCAGGAGTTCGAGACCAACCTGGTCAACAGGGTGAAACCCCATCTCTACTAAAAATACAAAAACATAGCCAGGCATGGTAGTGGGCACCTGTAATCCCAAATTCTCAGGATGCTATGGCAGGAGAATTGCTTGAACCTGGGAGGCAGAGGTTGCAGTCAGCCAAGACTGCGTCACTGTGCTCCAACCTGGCGACACAAGTCTCTGTCTCCCAAAAAAAAAAAAAGGACTCAGGAGAAAGCCTGCAAGGACCACTCAGTCTTTGGCTAGAGGGGCCCTTTCATAAAAGCAACATGTCACAGAGGCCTGAGAAGTCCACTCACACTGCCCAATCCAGCATCCTCAGCACTTAAAGGACAGCAAGAACGCAGCAGAGAACAACAGGGCAACACTCCCCAGAGAGACGACTTCACCTCCTCCCACCTCCTAAGAGAGGGTGATCTTTATCCAGCACCTCCTATGTTATGTGCAGGCACTGGTCAAACACTTTATGCAGCTCATGTAATCTTCACCGCCACTGACAATACAAATGGATATGTTTCCTCAACAGTCAGTGATGGACTCAGGGGCATGCTTTACATTATTCAGTGTCTCTTAGTGACCACAGTTCCCCCAGCACCCAGCTCTGTGCCATCTCCACTGTGGGGATCCAGGACTACATGCTGACCACCCAAATCTTACCTTACTCTGCTCTCTCCAGCCCTCTTAATACACTAAGTTTACTTGTTTGCAAAAAAAAAGATGCATTTTAAAGACCCCAGGTTTACATCTGCCCACTCTGGATCTCAGCTTTCTAATCTGTAAAATGAATAGAAATGTAACTCTGTTTGCAGGGCTGCTGTGAAAAGTAAGAGACCCTATTAATAGGACCGGCACAGGATTCAATAAAAAGTTGTTTCCCATTGTCCTTTCTCTGAGAAATAAGGTGACCGGGACAGGAATGTTATCCCAATAACAACATGGCTTCAGAGATTCTCTCTGCTGGGCACACGCCCTGCAAGTAGGAGGACACTGAACTGAGGGCAGGAAGTCTGCAGTGACCAAAGAGGGTGTCTCCCAGGGACCAGCCTTTCCCTGGCTCAACTGCAGTAGGCCACACCCAACAAAGCCCGCTGCCCCCTCCTCCTTCCCAGCCAGGCTCCGGCCAAGGAACACAGGGTTCCCCCAAGAATTTGTATTTAAAATGTCTCTGTCACTGCAGTAAAGTTCGCAAAGAAGATGGCGTGGGCAGGTGAAAAGTCCGCCCGAGGAGCAAATGGGCACATGGGATGCTGAGCTCTCGCTCTACCACTGATCATTTGTTCCCTCGTGGGTGAAACGGGATAATGCCAGCTTCTACCACCCACACAACACCCTGCATCGGAGCAGTCACTCCTGGCTCACGGAGGAAATCAATGAGAAAAGTCTCAGGCTCTGCCCCAGACATTACTGCCCTGCAGGACCAGAATCCCTCATGGTTTAAGAAAGTCTTACCAACTAAACATAGGGTCACTATAAAAAACTGTTCCGGATAGTAGGCCTTTATCAATTTTTGGCTTCCTGACAGGCTACGATTTGAGTATTCCTGGCTGTTCCACGTTTATAGGAGACAAAGAGTGGAAGGGAGTGTGTTGGGGAGTGCAGAAGAGATGTCGGTAGTACAAAAATCCCCTTCTCTGCTTGCCGGGGGCTCTCTGCAAACTGGACATGAGCCTCAAGAAGTGGTCAGTCCTCTGGGTTTCTGAGCCTCGGGGCAGAGAGACACCAGTAAGTTTAGAGAACTGCCAGGCAGCAGAAGCTGCCAGGGGCACACACGGGTACTCCCGCGTGGGAGGCTGTCAGGATCTGGTGGGCAGTGGAGGCATTTAGGGGACAGCGGCTTCTGATTAGCTGGCGGGTGCAGGTGCCCATCATGCTACTAAGGGGGAAAGTAAATCAAATCTTTCCTTTCAAAAAAAAGCCTGGCCCCATGATGTTCCTTTCCTTCCTCTCCACCACCAGGGCAAATAAAACAACTCTCCGGCTGCTGATGAATTCAATTCCAGTGGAAGTCAGCTGGGATGAAGGAAGGGAAAGAGCGGAGAGCCCCCCGCTCTGTCTCCAGGCTCTGCCCGAGCTTCAGGGTACCCGCCTCGGCATGCCAGAATTGCACGAACAAATGAAATATTGACACACACTTGAGACCTACATGAATCAATCCAGAGCATGCTGCGGTAGGAAGGATAATTCTGAATCCCCACCCTCTCAACTCAAGTACATCCAGATCCCCAAGGAGCTGATTCCCCAGATATCATTAAATTTAGTAAACTTTAAATTTAAAACAAATACACCAGCCAGGCTCATGCCTGTAATCCCAGCACTTTGGGAGGCCAGGCACTTTGGGAGGTGGGTGGATCACTTGAGGTCAGGAGTTCGAGACCAGTTTGGCCAACATGACGAAACCCCGTCTCTACTAAAAATATTAAAAAATTTGGCCGGGCGCAGTGGCTCAGGCCGGGCGCGGTGGCTCAAGCCTGTAATCCCAGCACTTTGGGAGGCCGAGACGGGCGGATCACGAGGTCAGGAGATCAAGACCATCCTGGCTAATACGATGAAACCCCGTCTCTACTAAAAAAAAAATACAAAAAAACTAGCTGGGCGAGGTGGCAGGCGCCTATAGTCCCAGCTACTCAGGAGGCTGAGGCAGGAGAATCACTTGAAACCGGGCAGTGGAGGTTGCAGTGAGCTGAAATCACACCACTGCACTCCAGCCTGGGCAACAGAGTGAGGCTCCATCTCAATTAAAAAAAAAAAAAAGGCCAGGCGCGGTGGCTCAAGCCTGTAATCCCAGCACTTTGGGAGGCCGAGACGGGTGGATCACCAGGTCAGGAGATCGAGACCATCCTGGCCTACACGGTGAAACCCCGTCTCTACTAAAAAATACAAAAAACTAGCCAGGCGAGGTGGCGGGCGCCTGTAGTCCCAGCTACTCGGGAGGCTGAGGCAGGAGAATGGCGTAAACCCGGGAGGCAGAGCTTGCAGTGAGCCGAGATTGCGCCACTGCACTCCAGCCTGGGCGACACAGCGAGACTCCGTCTCAAAAAAAAAAAAAAAGAAAATACCCCAAGCAAGGCCTAGCCTAGCACTATCACCTTTAGTACTGCTTTATTATTGCATTACCATCAGGCAGATGGTTTTAACCCCAGACCCCAAGGAATGGCAGCCCCAACCTTGCCAGGTAAGGAAATCCCTGCTCTGTCACCACAGTGGGACCAACGTGTTTCCTTCACATCACTTGTCGAGGATCTGAAGCACATGTTACATTACTGATTCTCATCCTTCACTTTCTTCCATGTTTCTTTTTTAATAAAGAAAATCAACTGGGCACAGGCACAGTGGTTCACACCTGTCATCTCGGGACTTCGAGAGGCCAAGGTGTGAACCTTTGGCATCTTTGAGGCCCAGGAGTTCGAGACCAACCTGGGCAGCATAGTTAGACCCCCATCTCTATTAAAAAAAATTTTTTTTTTAATTAGCCAGGAGTGGTAGCATGTGCCTGTAGTATATAGTCCCAGTTACTTGGGAGGCTGAGGCAGGAGGATTGCTTGAGCCCAGGTGTTTGAGGCTACAGTGCAGTGAGCTGTGTGCAGTGAACTGTTTTCATGCCACTGCACTCCAGCCTGGGCAACAGAGCTGAACCCTGTTTCAAAAAAAAAAAAAACGAAAGAAAGAAAGGTCATCAGGCAGGAAAAGCCCAGCAGGAGGATTACACCTGGCACAAGGCAGGGAGCTGCCAGGGCCTCATGCGTTTCCATTCTGGGGCAAGCTAATAACAAATAATAATACTTTGTGCTTCTCCGGTGCCTTTCATCTGAGGATTTCAAAGTGCTCTGCAAACATTAACTAATTATTCCTCACAGAATCCTGCAGAGACAGCAGAGGAATGGGATTGACGTGGCCTGGACAGGCAAAAATTTCAGAGTTTCTATTTTCTTGTAACGGAGTCTTGTTCTGTCACCCAGGCTGAAGTGCAGTGGTGGGATCTCAGCTCACTGCAACCACCACCTCATGGGTTCTGGCGATTCTCCTGCCTCAGTCTCCCTGGTAGCTGGGACTACAGGCTCCTGCCATTACAACCAGCTAATTTTTGTATTTTTAGTAGCGATGAGGTTTCACCATGTTGGCCAGGCTGGTCTCGAACTCCTGGCCTCAAGTGATCCACCTGCCCTCAGCCTCCCAACAAGGTGGGATTATAGGCATGAGCCACTACAGTTGGCCAAAACTTCAAAATTTCTAACTTCCAAGGATTCCAGACTTTCCCACAGATGAAGTCTCTCACAGAGGATAGAAGGAGGAAATCCCCTTTCAGTTCCCTTTTTTTTTTTTTTTTTTTTAGACGAAGTCTTGCTTTGTCGCCCAGGCTGGAAGGTAGTGGCACAACGTCAGCTCACTGCAGCCTCCACCTCCTGGGTTCAAGCAATTATCTCTGCCTCAGCCTCCCGAGTAGCTGGGATTACAGGTGCCCACCACCACACCTGGCTAATTTTTGTATTTTTAGTAGAGACAGGGTTTCACCATATTGGCCAGGCTGGTCTTGAACTCCTGACCTCAGGTGATTCCCCACCCTCAGCCTCCCAAAGTGCTAGGATTACAGGTGTGAGCCACCATGCCCAGCCAATCTACTCCTTTTAGGATGAAGGCTTAGCACTGGGCTTCCTAAATTCTCACACTGACATAATCAACCAATAAAGCTCCCAATGTCAAGCAGGTACTTCCATTCTAGAAGCATCCTTGGCCCTAAAATTAAGCCTCACAAAACTACCACCAAACTGTCTAAATCAGGTTCCAGAAAGAGTGTAACTATAGCAGCAGATGACCTTCTCATGGGACCCTGAAGCCCCCCTGCTATGCCCAAGGGTAGAGGGCTTTATAGTTACTGGGTCCTGGGTGTTAGGAAGAGAATGCAGAGCATGGACATTTTTCAGGATTTTAACCATCACTATTTCAGCTGAATGCTGACCCAGAAACTAACCCATTTTCTGTCTAACTACCCTCCTTAGTAAGGACCAAGCACTCTAGGCAGACGCCCTTGGTGCGTCTACCCCTGTCCTCCTGTGTTAACTCAACTTCTTTTTGCATCCAAGTTTTGAGACAGAGCAGGGACCCCTTTTAGGGGCTTGCAGGGCCCACCACCCCCAACATAAAAATTTTTTAAAACTTCAGTTCCTTCTAAAGAAATTCCAGGCAGCTAGCCAGCTTTAAAAAATAAGTTAACAACTCGATAAACAAAAACATAATAGCAGCTTAAAACAATAGCCAAAAAAGAGCCATGGGGTGTTTGGTTCCCTATAAATACCAATAATATCATCTCAATACATGTCCCTGACTTGTTTTTCAGAAAGATGGACCCCACGACGTGGATCCGGTGGTCCATAGACCTCAGGTCAGGAGAAAGTGGGGACTAACCTCCAACTGCCTTTCTTTGCTCTAAAGTTCTTTCCAAGGAAGGACCTAGAAAAAGACATTCCCCCAAGTCAGATCTAACACTTCTTTCTGCTGACCCCAAATCTTTAATCAAAGCTTATCTTCCTTAACCAATACAAACCAAAAAAAATCTTTAAATCTACTTATGACCTATGAGCCCCCACTTCAAAATATCCCACCATTTTAGGCCAAACCAATGTCTTACCTCCCTGTATTAATTTACCATTTTGCCTGGAACTTCTGTTTCCCTAAAATTTACCCCTTCCTTTAAAAACACTTGCTTACAGGCCATACACTGTGGCTCATGCCCATAATCCCAGCACTTTGGGAAGTCAAGGCGGGAGGATCACTTGAGATCAGGAGTTCGAAACCAGCCTGGGCAACATGGTGAAATCCCATCTTTACTAAAAAGACAAAACTTAGCCAGGTGTGGTGGCACACGCCTGTAGTCCCAGCTATTCAGGAGGCTGAGGCAGGAGAATCGCTTGAACCTGGGAGGCGGAGGTTGCAGTGAGTTGAGATCACACCACTGCACTCCAGCCTGGGTGACAGAGCAAGACTCAGTCTCAAAATAAATAAATAAATAAACAAACAAACAAACAAACAAACAAAAACAAAAAATACTTGCTTACAAACCATGGGAGAGGTCAGGTCTTAAGCGTGAGCTGCCGGATTTGCCCTGCTTGGTGCCCTACAAATAAATACCCTCCTTTCCCCCACTGCAAACCTCAGTGTGAATACTGGGCCTGACTGCGCCAGGCGAGAAGACCCCAGGTAGGGTAACAGAAGGAAGCGGGATGTGTGGGGCGCCTCAGTCAGTCAGCACCTACTGATTCTCACAAATCAGTCAAAATTAATTATGTGAACTACAGATGAGTGTTATTTTTAAGAAAAATATTTTGGTTCCTTCAAACACTTAACTTAACCCCAAAATATGCAAAGCAAATATTCCCTAGACAGATTCTGAAGGAAGCTACAGAAAGGAATGGTTTAGCCAGGCAGGTGCTTGTATGTAAATGACAAAGCTGTTAAGAGACCTGGAGACAAGTTAATGGCCTTCCTGTAGCTCCTTACTCAATGCCAGCAAATCCTTTCATCATAGAGCAGAGATATTTCAGTTTTGGGTTCTGACCAAATTACCTGTAATTCAAAAGTCCTGGGTATCTCCTTCCTAAAATTCCCCTCCTCTTAGAATTCTGTCTTTCTTCCTTTCGAATGCCTTTCCACTAGTTCAGACCACCATCCTAGCAGCACACTGCTGTCCTCTGAACCCCTAGAACCCATCATAGACATTCAACAAATATTGCTCACGTAACAAAGTAAGAACACTATCGCAATGGTTTCTCAACCCTGCTCCACTCTCTCCTACGTGTCATAAATGGAACAGTCAGTCTTCCCTGATTAAAATTCAGCCAGGACTATCCCAACCCCTAAAGCTTCTCAAAGGTTCCCGCACCTTGGAATCACCTGGACATGTTTATAACTACTGGTGCATGGCTTGTATTCCCCAGACGTTCTGATCTAGTTGGAATGGGATGTGACCTGGGCGTTGGGATTTTAAAGGTTTCCCAAGTGATTCTGATGTGCTGCAAAGTTTGAAAACCATTGCCAAGGTGTAGTAGCAGCAATACTCACAGGACTAAACTCAATGGCAATACTCAAGGCAGTAATACTCAACATAATACTCAAGGCAGTAATGCTCAAGAGCAATATTCGAGGTAGTAAAGCTCAAGAGCAATCCTTGAGGTAGCAATGCTCAACAGCAATACTCAAGGTAGCAATACTCAAGAACAAAACTCAAGGTGGTAATACTCAAGAGCAATACTCAAGGTAGTAATACTCAACAGTAATATTCAAGTAGCAATACTCAACAGTGATACTCAAGGTAGTAACACTGAAAAGCAAAGCTCAAGGTGGTAATACTCAAGAGCAGTACTCAAGGTGGTAATGCTTGGCATTAATACTCACAGTGGTAATATTCAACAGCAACACTCAAGGTAGTAAAACTCAACAGTAACACTCAAGGTAGTAAAACTCAACAGCAGTAACACTCAAGGTAGTAATACTTGACAGTACTACTCAACAGCAATATTCAAGGTAGTAATACTTGACAGCAATACTCAAGGTAGTAATGCTCAACAGCAATACTCAAGGCAGTAGCAGCAGCGCAACTGCTAAGGGCTTAGAGAAATGCAAGGCCCCACCCAAGCCAACTGTTATCAGAATCTGCATTTTAATCAGAGTCCCACAGAATTTGAGGCCTCATTAGCACACAGAATTCAAGGTCCATGAGGACAGAATACCACACAACCGTTCTAGCTTGGAAACCACCCACTACCACCAGATCTCTGGCTCGGCCCCGGTTAACCCCATCTTTCCTTCTGAGAACTCTATGGCTCTGTGCTTTTGTTCATGCT
Organism: Piliocolobus tephrosceles; assembly: GCF_002776525.5. Classification (NCBI taxonomy): domain Eukaryota; kingdom Metazoa; phylum Chordata; class Mammalia; order Primates; family Cercopithecidae; genus Piliocolobus; species Piliocolobus tephrosceles. Next base: position 20,602,119 of record NC_045442.1, read on the forward strand.
GATTCCTCTATCTGGATGCCCTTTCCTAAGCTCTGTGTAAGAAAATGACTGCTCATCTGCCAAGCCTTTAGCATTCAGGTACCATATTTTGTTCCAGTCTCCCAGGAACTGTGCCTCCCCTCCTGCCCCTAACCATTAAGCATACTCCAACTAAAGCAGGGTTTCTTCAGGGTAAGGACACCAACTCTGCAGGCAGATACGCCCAGATGCAAAGCCACCTTCCACCACTGACTAATTTCTTTTTTTTCTTTTTTTTTTTTTTGAGACAGGATCTCACTCTCACTGCCCAGGCTGGAGTATAGTGGCGCAATCCCAGCTCACTACAGCCGGACTCAGGTGATCCTCCCACCTCAGCCTCTCAAGTAGCTGAGACTCCAGGTGCACACCACCACACGCGGCTAATATTTTTGTAGTTTTAGTAGAGACAGGGTTTCACCCTGTTGCCCAAGCTGGTCTGGAACTCCTGAGCTCAAGAGATCAGCCCACCTGGGGCTCCTAAAGTGCTGGAATTATAGGCCTGAGCCAGCACGTCCAGCCTAATTTCTTAACGAAGTAAGAAAACTATTGCAATGGTTTCTCAACCATGCTCCACAATATCTCCTACATTTTATAAAGGGAGCAATCACAGTTCCCCTGATTAAAATGACTTCAGTGTCTTGAGACTTAAACCTCTCTGAGATTCAGTTGTCTTGTCTACAAAATGGAGATGATACCGTCTACCTCCTTAATGGCATGAGAATTGAGACGACGCAGGTAAAATGTTTGGAAAACTGCTTCATGGGTGATCGGCATAGAACACATAGGACTCAGGGCTTACTGTCCTCATATGGTGATTCCCAAACTGTAAATCATTTAGAGATCTTTAAAATTACTGATGCCTGGCTCCTCCCAAAGTGGGACCTGGGCATTGGCATTTTAAACGCTCTGCAGGTGAATCCAATGTGCAGCACAGTGGGGGGAACCACTGCCCTAATACATGATAGGGAGAAGATATCAACAAATGAAGGTGATATCACAAAGAATTACTTTTCCACACCTGCTCCCATGACCCCCTAACTGGCTGCCCTGCCCCACCAATCTCACCAACTAGGAGAAGGCCCTGCCCAGGAATCACAGACTCAAGCTTCTGTAGGACTTTGTAGGAAAACTCAAAGTTCCCAAAGCCCCCAAAACTCCATTCTCCAATCCCCAAAGGTGTGTTCCAACCACCTAGACAATGGAACAATGAAAACAGTGCGACAGGAGCCCGAGGGTGACACACAGGGTTAAAGAAGCCCAACCAAAGACTTAAGACCCCCAAGTGAAAAGTAATGGACTCACGCGCGCTTGTCTTTTATGGTCTCCCTTAATTACCTAAAAGAACAGTCCATGCTACCGAACAGGCCTGGAGAAAACCTTTCATCTCTCCCTTACCTCTCCCCTTGAGACTCACCGGGTTGTCTGCAATGTATGAAAGGCTCTGTCCAGGAATGCTAACTTTAATTTACCATCCTCTAAGGAACATGAATTGAGAAGCTAAACAAATTTGACAATGGCCCTTTACAGCTTTAAGTACGGGCAAAAAAAGAAGCCCATCTCAGCGACGTCATGTGAGCATCAGCTCAAGAGGGTTAGGGCAAGCAGTAACACTCCCCCTTGAGGATGTTTCCTCAACACCCCAGGATATGTTCCTGAAGCTTTGGAGACCCATCCCTGGAGGCTGGCATATTGTGTTTTCTGAGGAATTTCCAGAAGCCCACACCCTTCGGTGGCAGGAGATGTCTTTCAACAAGGCACCAAAAGGACATGTAATGCAGGCGAGAGTCTCCAGGGCTGAAAACCTAGAACCACAGAGGACTCATGCCAGCAACTCTGATCAAGAGGTGGCAGACCTCTCAGAAGGTAACGCAACTTGGAGACAGGGAAGGCTGCTCCAGGCCAGCTTCCCCATCCAGCTCAAAAAATGCGATGACCTGAAAAGGACAACTTGGAAGGAGTATCTTTATTTAGAGGGGAACACAGGAAGCAACACAGGAGGGCCCCTCGGACCCCAGCTGAATTATCATCACTATAAAACTAGACTTTCAGCATGGGCAATACAGTGAGACCCCCGTCTCTTCAAAAAATTTCAAAATTAGTCAGGCCTGGTGGCGTCGGCCTACAGTCCCAGCTACTTGGGAGTCTGAAATGGGAGGATCGCTTGACCCCAGAAGGCACAGGTTACAGTGGATTGTGCCACTGTGCTCCAGCCTGAGCAACAGAGTAAGAAAAAAAAAAAAAAAGACTAGATTTATAGAAGCCTGAGGCTATTCCATGAGTAGACTTTTAAGGCCACTCCTGGGATGAGGAACTACTCCCTGGGCCCAGGAACGGAAAGATGAATAAGGGAGCCCTAGGAGTCAACAGATGCCCCAAACCACAAGTCACTAAAAGAGGGAAAGGAAGGCTAAGCACTTTCTCAAACTGTGGCGCTCCCAAGCATGGTTTCAGGCAGTACAAAGTGTTACTTTAGCAGTTACGGGATTATACTAATGTGTAGTAAAAAATAAATAAATAGCACATCAAACCTATAATTTCACAGGTGTTAATTCAGGATTACAGTGAGACTGAGTTTGAATAAATGAATCAAGTGTTTGAATGCATCAAATAAATAATAGCACAGGTGGTATACGGTTATGCCAAAAACCATGAAGGGGTTATAGCCATGAGCGATGCTTGAGAAGCCACACTAAAGAATCCAATGGGAATTCTGGCAGCATAGCGCTGATATCATCAGGGTCCCAAGATCCCACAGAAAGGTGAGGCTGAGTGCCGCTACGCAGAGAGACAGGTGTATCCGGGGGCGCTGAGAGGCTAAAGGCATCTTGACGATGCTGGACACAGACCAGAAAGATGTCCAAGGATGCTCTGAGTATACACCAAAAATGTACCCAGTGCAGCTGTGGGGAAGGTGACCATCCCCAGAGTTGAATCGTATGCCAAATAGAATCAGGGCCAAAATGGGTTTGAAAACCACTCAAACAGAGCTTTGGATGAAAATCTAAAAAAGGAGCACTGCAGAAAATGTTAAATTAAACAACCAAAGTGTCCGCAAAGCTCAGCAGAGAGATCAAGCGGAGAAGACCGATGGGTCGCTTTCGCTTTTGCAGGTGATGAAATTCACATCTCAGTCCCCAGCCCGGAGGCCCTCTCATTGCTGCTACGTCTGGGCAGCACACTTCCCCAAGTCCCAAGCCAAGCTGACTGCCTGCCCAGCCTTCTCTGAATTCCATCAGAATTCAGAAACACCCGGCTAAATCAGGAACGGTCAGACATCACGCCAAAAGGCAGGCAGATAGCAAGTCCCAGAATCGGGGCAAGGATAACTTCAGAGTCTCAGCCCATGGGGCTTCCCCTCCCCAGATCCTCTCTTTGGACTTCCTCTACCCCTCCTCATGCCCTCCTACAAACATCTTCTCCCCATGTTTTCATACTTCCAAGGAAAATGGGGAAAGGGAAAAGATGCTCTGACTACAGCCTGAATTCATTCCGAATGTAAAAGAAGCCCTCTTCCAATATTGGGGTGCGTTTCCAGGAAAATGTGGCAGAATTGCTCTGTTTACTCCAGCCTCGGTGATGCTGCCACAACGCAGCACAACCTTCAGTCAAGCTATTAACTTGAACGTTGAACTTCACAGCCTGGCTGTCTTCCTCAGCCTTCCTTTTGATGTTACCTCCAAAGCAAAAGATCAAAGGCTTTGAGTGTGGTGAGGGGAAGTCCCAAGCTCTTAGCCTACCAGTCTGTGATATATGTTAAAATCCTGGCCAAAAGAGAGTTAGCAGGAAAGGGAGCCGGCTCCAGAGAGGCCTGGGGTGGGCAGGGGCAGGGGATGGAGGCTAGAGAAGGAATGAGGTTGCCTGTGACGGAGACATCAGGGACACACAACCCAGGTGCTCCAAACACACAGAACCCCCAAGAACGAAAGTGCTTTGGCAGGCATCACACACCCCCAAGAGAGCCAAACGCTGCCCCATGGTCCTTCTCTCACACAACGTGCCCTCATCCAATCATCCAACAAACTTGGGCTCACAGCCTAGGAAGAAAGCATTTGTTAACTGAATAGTCAATCCAGGTAATGCACAATGACAGAGATGCCAATGCTGAAGGGAAAAGAATGTAGTTTTAAGAGGATGCAAAACACAGACAGGAAGATGTCCCCCTTAAGGGTGTGGCACATAAAGGATGGAAGGAAAAGGGCAGATGCATCTGTGGGGACAGCAGGTGCAGGACTGGAGGTGGGAAGGGCAGGAGCCTGGAGAAGCTGAAAGTGCCAGCGTGGCCGGAGGGGTGGGTAGAGGCTGGCCGGCTGCACAGGACTTCAGCAGCAGCACAGCCCTGTCCTGGGCTTTGCCCCATAGGGCATGTTTCTTATGAAGAAACATCCAGAGATGCCAACAAATTTCCATTTGGGAGTGGCAAGAAGACATGAAATTAAAAGTAAAACACCCATGATGATCCTACGCACATGAAGTTAGAAAAGAGGAAATCGAATCTATGGCTACAGAAATCAGAAGTAGTTCCTTCTGGGAGACGGAGTCGGAAAGGGACCAGGAAGAGCCTCTGGATGCTGGAAAACTTCCTTATCTTGATCTGGGTCGTGGTTACACAGGTAACACAAGAAAACCTCACAGCCCTAGGTCCACGCACTTTGCTGTAAGTTATACCTCGGTAAGTACTAATAGAGGGGGAAAGGGGGGGAAAAAAGCCCTTGCTGGCTCCTGCCGCCTGATCCTCCAGAGTGAGGGGCTGAGGCAGAGCCAGGCTCTGGAACACCACACTGAGTGAGCCCTCGGGCTGTGCTTGTTCTCACCCCGCAGAATGGGCTGGAAATACAAAAAGCAAGATCTCAACTAAGAAAACAAACAAGCCTATCTCTAGCCCCTTTTCCCCTTTTAGAAACAGAAATTTGGCTAAAGGGATAGAGATTCTTGTGGGACGACTTTCATTACGGCAGAATGTGCTGTTTCCCAAGTTGCCGCCTCTCCCAAGTTCCATTTTATTTCTTACAAGAAAAGTCTCTAAAAGGAATCAGAGACTGACTCTTAGGGCCAAATTTATCCTCACTCTCTCCAAATCTAACAAGTTCTTCTTCTAGGAGACTAACAGAGCCGCGTTTCTCCCCCCCCCCCCCCCCCCCCCCCCCCCCCGGTTCTGAAACACACCTACTGGAATGTTCTTTTCTTACCTGTGTGGATCCCCTGGACCCATTTTGGTTTTTATTCCCCAGAACACAGAACACCTACATTCCACATTTAAACAATGACACCGTGGCCAGCCCAGACAGTTCAAAGAAAACAAATCTAGCAGAAAGAACCACCAGAACCATCAGCTAAAATCCTGGCCCAAACCACTCCGAGTATTTTTTTTTATTTCTTTCCTTCCTTATTCCAGGCAAGCAATTTGGGATAACGATGAGGACAAACACTTGGGGAATGACTTCCTCCTCTTTCCCCAGCCAACAGCTTTGCAGACCACCTTTCTGGAGCAAGCCTCACCCCAAAGTACAAGGAGAGGCCACACAATCCCAAACCCTTGCGCAAACAGGGCGGCAGGGGTGAGATAACCACAACCGCAACCTTTGGGTAAGCAGCTCAGGGCACTGTAGGAGCCACTGGGCTCTGCTAAGGGGTTGTCGAGATCAAGGAGAGAAGGTGTCTCCCAAAGCCAGAGCTGAGCCCAGCAGGTCACACCCACAATGAACCTCAGAGTAGAAAAGGACTTAGAATTCAGCCAGGTCACGCTCCCTGAGTACAATGAGGAAATTTAAGACCAGCAAGATAGGGCACCCCTCCACAGCTACCCTGCTAGGCAGTAGCAGAGATGGACCCACCTCTAATCCATCTTCTGGGACCCAGTCTTTCTCCCAGCACCTCCCCCACAATGTGCACAGTGCTGACGGGATCGTGGGAGGTGCCCTGCCACACACACATTCATAATGCGCCATTGGAATGATGAGGCGGCGTGGTAGACCACCTACGACACCGTCTTCAGCGCTAAGAACCTCATTCACGCATGCATTCATCATTCCTGTTTGACCCGACACCTGCTAGGTGCCAGGAAATGTGTCTATGGCCTGGACAGTCCTAAAACAAAGGCCTCCCCCCCCCCTTCCCCTGAACCAAGGCAGCTATAGAGGCTCACAGGGCAAGACTTTCCCAGGGATTAGAAGGAGGGGTTAAGAAACTGAACCCCAGGCTGGGCATGGTGACTCACGCCTATAATCCCAGCACTTTGGGAGGCTGAGGCAGGTGGATTGCCTGAGGTCAGGAGTTTGTGACCAGCCTGGCCAACATGGTGAAACCCCATCTCTACTAAAACATACGAAAATTAGCCGGGCATGGTGGCAGATGCCTGTAATCCCAGCTACTTGGGAGGCTGAGGCAGGAGAATCGCTTGAACCCGGGAGGTGGAGGCTGCAGTGAGCCAAGATCGCACCATTGCACTCCAGCCTGGGTGACAAGAAACTCCATCTCAAAAGAAAAAAAAAATTAAAAAGTATACTTGGATTCACTGTGGGGAATTTTATGTTAATTGTCTGAAGACATAAGATTGAGTCACAACTGGGAGAAGAAAAATGCCAGACAGAGAAGCTTTCCTATAAAAAGTAAAATTCTTGAAATGAAATTTGTGATTTCATTAGTCTGGTCTATGATATACCTGGGCCTATTTATCTCCTGGGTGTGAAATACAAATCAAGGACCTTAAAGTTCCACTGTCCATGTGCTGCATACTCTCCAGGGGAAGGACTGGTGAACGAACAGATAAACTTGAACCTCCACACCCATCTGCAGCTCCATCACGGTTTCCTAAAATAGTAATATGGCTCGCCTGGAGTCTACAGAGACCCCATACTTCCTCTGGCTTCAAATCCATCCTACTCCCCGCCCTGCCAAGACTCCTTGGGCTTTCTCTCTGCAGTGGTTCACACTGTTCTTCCTGCCCCAAACAGCACTGCACCCCGGAAACTTCTCTACTTTCAGGCGCTCTTCTTTCCTCCAATAAAAAGTATGCCGTCTTCTCAATGAACTGGTGGAATCTCTTCTCAATCATTAAAGCCAAACTAACTGATATTGGGCAATCAGCTTCCCCGTAGGGCTCTGTTTCTTCAATCTGTGACACCCCAATGGGAAACTGAGCTCTGCTTGATTCTCCCAGCCTCAAGGGTACCTAAAATGCCTCTGTGTATGTTTCTCCAGGTTCTGCACTCAAAAGGTGCTCCTCTGTGGTCCCTGTTCCCCGTGGGTGTGTACACAGCTTCCAGCTTCCTTCCACCAAGCGCAGAGCCTGCTGAAAGCCGTGGTGGCCTACACCATCTCAGGGAGTATATTTTCAGCCGAACAGACCAGGGCTCAGATCCTGACGTTGACTGATACTCGCTGCCTGTGGGACCTCAAGCAAGTTCCCTACAAGAAGCCTCAGCCAGGCTCGGTGGCTCAAGCCTGTAATCCCAGCACTTTGGGAGCCCGAGGCGGGCGGATCACAAGGTCAGGAGATCAAGACCATCCTGGCTAACACGGTGAAACCCTGTCTCTACTTAAAATACAAAAAACTAGCCGGGCGTAGTAGTGGGCGCCTATAATCCCAGCTACTCGGGAGGCTGACGCAGGAGAATGGTGTAAACCCGGGAGGCGGAGCTTGCAGTGAGCCAAGATCGTGTCACTGCACTCCAGCCTGGACAACAGAGCGAGACTCCGTCTCAAAAACAAAAACAAAACAAAAAAAAGAAGCCTCAAGTTCCTCACCTGTTTCGTTTCATGAGAATCCCCTCCACGGTCCTCAGAGGGCTGAGGAAGGGACAATTGCTGTGCTCAGTGGCTGGCACAAAGTAGGTTATCTTGACAGATGAGCTCCCTCTTCACCTCCCCTGCTTGCCCATAAATCGTTTGGTAAGTTACAAGAAACAAGGATAACATGATGCGGGCTGGGAAATGGGATCAGAGAGGGCAGGGACAGGGAAACAGAGGGCAGTCATTCTTTCTGAGCCCAAAAGTGACTCCAGGAAGGATCCAAACCCAACCTCAGAGACCATCCCCAAGGCATGCTGAGGCTCTGGGGACAGCTCACTACAAAGCGGACACTACTGGCACCACATGGGTGGCTGGGAAACAAATGTCCTGGCAGCCAAAGGGTCTCCAGGGGCACGTGGGTGAGATTCCCACAAAGAGAAAGCATCAAAAAGAGGCCCCAAATCAAGACCTGATCACACATCAGCCACAATAAATAATGTTTGCTCAAAGGTGGGAGGTGGAGGGAGTTGGAAAGAGACAGGCCCTTATTGGAGAAGGCCGACTTGCATATCCAATGTGGAAGAAAAGCTTGTTTTGTATGTTATACAATGGAGACATTGTTCACAAATGCTTCGCCCATACATAATCAGGCCTGCCTCTGGTTATTACATAAGTCTCTGATAGTTTGAGATTCCAAAAATTAATTTATTTCTATACTTATTCAAAAGAATAAACATTTGCTTTTATTTTTGTGTGCATACAGACATGCATATCCATGCACAGAACAACACAGGCTCTAAAATAAAATTTAGAGATGAGCAAAATGTACTGACATACGAAATTGTTAAAAATGATTCTATCTGAAGGGATGGTGAACTTTGACTTCTTCAACATGCCCTCTTCCAAGGAAAAGTGGAGGGATAATGTGGTTTTTATTTCTTCATATCTGCATTTTTTTTTTTAAGAACAAGTCTCAAAATAGAAGCAGAGGCACTTTAACAGAACCACTAGCCAAATGAAACGAGATTCTTTTCCTGCTAGTTCTAAGGGCTGTTTTCCATCTTGCCTGAATCTTGATGTTCCCATCAACCAACACCAGGACTAGGGCATAGATGAGCATCCCCTACAGTGATCATGGGGGCAGCAAGTATGAGTTACCTTACCAAATGTAGAAGAGGACACACACACACACACACACACACAGCCAGGGCTTCTCCACTGCAGCACTAGTGACATCTTGGGCTGGATGACTCCTGTCACAGGGGGCTGTCCTGGGCATTGCAGGATGTTCAATAGCATCCTTAGCCTCTGCCCATGAGATGCCAGGAATACCTCCCAATAACTGACCATGCTAAATGTCTCCAGACATTGCCAGAAGTCCTCTGGTGAGCAAAATCACCAGCATTTGAAAACCACCAACCTCAACAACTTGAATCCAGCAGTCCCAAGGAACAACACAGCAGTCCCCATCCAGCTTCTCTGGTGGCCAGGATATCTGGCACACGACAGGCCCAAGGACCAGCTGACTGAACTGAAAACATCTGGTTCAGGGTCTGCCACTTTGATACCTTTGTATGAAGTCCGAGGCCTCATACATACCTGAACACAATCTATAGGCTTCCTAAGTCACAGCTTTTTCTTCCTAAGAACAGGTGCTGGGGGTGAAATCTGTCATCCCATTTAATTCTCATCAGCATCCTTGGTGGAGGGTAGTACCGTGCCATTTCACAGATGAAGAAACTGAGGCCAAAAGAGACATACCAGGATTTGTCTCAAGTCTCGTAGCCTCTAAACAGCTGGAAGCAGAATTTAAAGCCCTTCCCTCCTATGCTGATAATCAGAGACAAGGCAGTGCTGGGTCTCAAAGGGGTTTTAATTCCTTAGGAAATTACTTTGGAGGAAAAGAAAGAAACAAGACTATCTTAGTGAAGCCAGGCTTGGAGTCACATCTCTTCTGTTTAATCATCACTCGACACTCACAAGACAATAAAAATTCCCTGTGTAAACAACCAGTATGATCAAGGATGAGTTGGTTTGGTTTGCTGTGTCTGTGTTAGGGGGCGTGGTGGGGGGTCACCCAAGCCATCTCTTATCCCAGTCCCTCCAAGCTTTCTCTGTGTCATAAACCAGAAAGGTTAGGGAGCCCTTTCAGGAGCTACCCTGCCCAGCATAAAGTTTAGAGTAGTCCTCCCTCCACAGCAAAAGAAGAGAAGGAAAAAAAAAAAAAAAAAAAAAAAAAAAAACCCCCACTTAATGATTGAACACTAAGGCATTAGTGATGTGGGCTCAGTAACCCTGCCAGCCAGCCGCTTCTCTGAGAACCAACCTACCAGCTAACAGCACAGAACTTGGAGCTGGCTGGCTGGGGTTCTACTTACCCTGCAGGCATTTTTCTTATTTCAAAGTTTCTATTAACTCCCCACTGATGTGCCCTAAAAGAATTTTTAAGGGCTTGGAAACACATAAATAAAATAGTCTTTGTTGGACCAGTGCAGCCAAATGAAAGTCTTTCACCTGTAGCAGTAGTGATAAAAGTTTCAGGCCCTGCTTTCACAGGAGCCATCCGAAGACAGGAGAGCTTGGAGTTCTCAAACCGCCTGTCACTCTCCTGCCCTCCAAGCCAGCACATTCCCCGGCCAAGGGCAGGGCGAGGAAGACACGCTCACTGCACGCACAGGCTGCAGGAAGCATTCCTGACTCCAGGCCTGCCCTCCGGACCACTCTGCGTTCCTCCTGAGCCTTCCAGAAATACCCAGTTAATCATGTTTGGCAAAATCCCCTTCACACATAAAGATGAAGCAGAATCCTTAGAGACTGCAGCCGACCTGCTCGGTGGAGGGCCAGGAAGTGAAGGGTGGGGGAATGGCCCTAGTGGGATTTGGAGAAGAAATAGGACCCAACCACATCAAACATCCAGAAAGAGAAAAATCAAGGTGCCTGTCTGACTGGAATAGTGCAGTAAATGTGATACCACTGCCTTCATGGGCAGAGCCTAGGGAATCCATGTCTCACACTCATGTACCCAGAGCCTTCTCACAGAATTAGGATTCCTTGCCCTCCCCTCCGGGCCCGTGAGATGGCCTGCCAGTGGCAAGGACAACAGCAGCACTGCCAAAGGCCATCCTAAGCAAACATCACTGCTTTTGCTGTCCAGGAAAACCATCATCCTAACTCTGACTTGGCAGCGATTGAATAGCTATGGTGCTTTGCTATGTGCTAGGCCTCAAATCTGGGCCGCTGGTTAAATCCAGGATCTGTCGCTTTGCCTTTCTGGGCCTAAAAATTCCTCACTTTTAAAAAGACTGGCCATACTATGACCCCACTCCCTACCAGTCATACAACTGTGTACTTGTATTTGACAGTGGTCTCAAGCCCCAACCCAGGCGGGTCTCGTCTTTTCTTCTTCCCTCCAGAACCTACGAAGTAGTGTCTGATTCACTACCATGCCCCTGGGTAGTGAATCAGACAAACATTAACAAGGTATTGTTCCCTCTCCATCACAGCCTGCTCCCCGAGATGGTGCCTACACCCATCACAGATGGAGTAAACAGAGGCAGACTCGTCTTGGATCTGGAAGGCTGCTCAAGCGTCATCTAATCCCTCATTTCCCAGGTTGCATTATTCAGTCCTACAAAGAACAGTCCAGATTTTCTTTAACTTTAGGACTTCTCAGAGCCTTCAATATCCTAATGAACATCTTCATTCTCCAAGAGGCAACTGCTTAGACAGTGTCCCCTAAAATTACTTAACCATAGAATGTCTGCAGAAAATTCTCAGGGCTAGCATTCTATAGGCCATAGACAGTCCATGCCCCAGTTCATTGTACAGATGAGAAAACAAGCTCCAGGAGGTAAACTGACACAGCCAAGATTAGGCCCCATATTCTCCTAAACCCCAGGCCAGCTTCTGAATCCAGTCTGTATGTCCTTCTAGTTCTAATACGATATAGACATGGGTATTTACAGACAAGACAGGAGTAACCACAAATATAAGTTATTTGGGGTCTCCAAGGATCCCCACTATTCCCGAGGTTTATAGTCAACAGCCATTAAGTAACAGGAAGTTCTAGAAACATGGAAACCCTTAGGCCAGGATGTTTTCTACATACGCCTTATTTTTGTGACGAGTAACTGAAATTTCAGCATATTCCATTTTTCATCCACACCATGAGAATAACTAACCAGCAACCCTAATAACCTGTGTGCAAGCCCCTCACAGAGAACTTCCTCTTTTGGGTAGCTTCCTCCCCTCCTCCCAGAAAGCAAATTGAGACGGTATCTGCAGAGTGCCTCAAGCTTCCGAGAAGAAAGGCACCAAGCTAAGACAAGATACTGTTATATAATAAGAAGGGCTCGTAAACCTCACCACAAAGACACTGGAAACACACAGACTTGTTCAGGCCCAACGCCTAGTGCGCTACAAGGTGCCTCCCTGCCTCTCCCACAAATCAGGGATGGGGCTTCCAAGCCACCAGGTCATGGAAACTTAGCCACACAGGAGCAAACAACCACACAGGACCATCTGAAGTCGTCTATTACACAGGCCTGGACAGACAGGGCTTCCCTGCAGCAAAGTATCTCATGGATTGGAAAGTCCCATGAGAATGGAGAAAGGCACTACTTGAGAGAGGCTGAGGCAGGAGGATCATTTGAACCCGAGAGTTGGAAGCTCCTGCGAGCTATGATTGTGCCACTGTGCTCCAGCCTGGGAGACCCTGTCTTTGAAAAAATATATATACTTTTTTTAATAGGAAAGTCTGGTATTCATTTTGTTGGGGGGGAAGCACAGAGAGCCTCAAATCCATCCACAAGCTAATACTAATGAAGAGGACATGGAGAAATGACCTCTCACACTGCTGATGAGTATCTTAGTTTGATGTAATGTGATAACTAAGAAAAATACAAAGACATGCAAAAGCATTACAAATTATTAGAACTTTTACTATGTATCGTTCCCAGTCAGCAAACACAAAAAGCTAAAATTTTTATAGTGAAGAGACGAAGTGTAGCAGTGAAGTGCCCAAGCTTCTCAGTTACAACGGCCTGTGTCCAGCCAGGGCCCCTCTAACCTTCTCCTAGTTATTCGACATTGAGCAAGTTACTTGCCTTCCCTGTAACTGTTTTGTTTCCTCGTCTGAAAACTAAGGGTGCCTCATATGGCAATTAAATTATATAATATCTATAAAGTGCTTAGCTCTTTAATTGTTCAGTAAATAACAGCTGTGCTAGGCTTTGAGGCAGGGAAAGTCCATGAACCTGTCACCATTTAAAAAAGAGTATTCTCTTTGGGCTGGCAGAGATCTCATCACATCTTCATCACCATCTGATGGCTCCCCCCGCTCAATCCTGCTTTCTCCCTTTTTCTTTCACAAGTGCAACCCTCCAATAAAACTTTTGCATATGTCTTCATATGGGAAAAAACTGGAAAGGTCTGAGTCCAATTCAATTCACAATTAAAGAAACAGATCCAAAAAGGAAATTCCCAGTTTGTTCAAACAGAAAGTGACTAAGCAAGAAACAGAACCTGGGCTAGGCTCAGTGGCTCACGCCTAGAATCCCAGCACTCTGGAAGGCTGAGGTGAGAGCACTGCTTGAGGCCAGGCCAGGAGTACAAGACTAGACTGGCCAACATGGTAAGATCCCATTTCTTTAAAGAAAAAAAAAAAGAGGACCAGAACCTGGGCCCCTCCTCCCCACTTCAACCCCCTTCACACTCTCTCTGCATTTTCTATAGTAAATCAGGGATATCATATACCCCAACACCCCCCCCCCTTTTTTTTTTACTGTCAAGGCAATTAATCAATCATCTTTGCATAGGGGGCTGTAATACACTTAGAAATTTGAAGAAATTTACAGATATGTCAGGTGTCATTGGATTACAATGCAAGGTTGCAGGCAAAATCCTTCAGCCAAAGAGGACGGCTCTTACCTTCGAGAGCAGTACTAAAATTCGTAAAGTATGGAATTAGGTCTCAGTGTGACACTCTAGACCCAACAGAAACCAGCATGGAATCCTGCTCCACCTGACTCCAGTCCCGAGATGGAAATCACTCAGAAGGCAGGCAGGACGAACAACCCTGATGAGACCAGGGAGATGTTTTACAAAGGCTGCCATCTGCTCGACCGTGCCCCTCAGGTCCCTGGTCACTCTTCCTGGGGGAGAAGGTTGGTGTCAACCCTTTCACGAAGAGGCAGCAGCTCTACAGCTTACTGCCCAGTGAGGCCAACAGGCCTCTGGCCCGCTTTCTGCTTCTGAGTGACAGAAAAGTGCCTATCATTGGATGGTGCTACCATTGTTTCACTATCTCATAGGGGGACCCCAACCCCGCTCCCATTCAGCCTGGTGTTTCTCAGCCTTCAATCCACTGCCCTTTGGATAAACCGAAAACCGCTCCAAACCTCCCTTCATGATATTTGAAATTTCAAAATAAAATGTCATGGCTCTCATCAAGACAAGCAAACTTTTTCCACCTGCTCTTTAAAATGCTGATGTTCCTGTTGTCTGTCTAAACCAGCCTACCTTCAGTAGATGGAGATTTGCTCCAAGTTGAGAAACATTCTACCAGCTGTGGTATTTGAACCCTGGATTCTCAAAGACATCTAAAAGCCAAGGCTGAGTCAACCCACACAAGGGAGGAGAATTAACCATAAAACCCCTGACAGACATTCTGCAATGTTTCTCTTCAGAAACCCACTGCTTCATTAGTTTGCGGGGGAACAGGACACTTGAGCACGAATCTCGTTAATTCCTTGGAACCAGTTCCTCACCACACCAACATCACTTTCCACCATCATGGCGGAGCGTGAACCTCACCTTTCCTTTCTCTCCCCAAGCCAAATGCGAACATCTCTGAGAAACAGTCTCCCCACAGTCCCAGAAGAGCGAATGCCCTTGCAAAGTCCCCCAAAGCTGCCGAAATTCCCACCTCTAGAACCCTCGACTCTGGTCCCACCTGAGCCTTTTAACGAACTATGACTTTGACTTCCCTCAGTGGAGGTCGAAGGAAACCAACTCTCTGGCCCCGTTGGGGTTCTGACTGAGCAGCTACACCTACACACTGGCCTTCAGGCTTCACCGGCACCAATCACTGGCCAGAAATCCCAGCTGCCCTGCAGAAGTCAGCTTAGGAGAGAGAAGGTAGGTAACTGTGGTTACTAATGAGCACTATGGTTTCCATCAAAGGTCCTGACCAAAGCTTATGCTATGGGTTCCATCACTAAATGCTGAAGGCCACAGTGAGGGGGGCTCCGGTTTGAGAGTGCAACCATTTGGATCCTGGGGTTCCCCCTCCAAGGCCTGACGCACTGGCTGTCTCCACAAAATACTTCCTTTAGTATCTTAGGAACAACATGGCCTCTTTTTTAGGTTTCCAGTGTAAAATATTGAAGCTCTCCTTGGGTATCACCGAAAGCAGCATCCTTTCTGGATGACATAATAGAGACCCTTGACAGGGGCCCCAAATCACTTCGGTCCACATATCCGAGAGGCTCATCCTCCTCCAAGTGTCATTTTTTTCAATGCGCAACATTCACTTCTTTGCTTATTCCTTCACTGGGGACGACACAGCCTGATGGGCTCTGGGATGCTAACCTAGGCTGCACCCCTAGCTGGCCTCTTCTTCACCTGTAAAATGGTGAGGAAATGGCCTCTTCCTCACTCTGAAAATGAATGTCCACCGCATAGGATTGAGCTATAAACGAGTTAATGAATATAAAGTCCTTAGTCCGGCCGGGCGCAGTGGCTCAAGCCTGTAATCCCAGCACTTCGGGAGGCCGAGATGGGTGGATCACAAGGTCAGGAGATCGAGACCATCCTGGCTAACACGGTGAAACCTCTACTAAAAAATACAAAAAAAAAACCTAGCCGGGCGAGGTGGCGGGCGCCTGTAGTTCCAGCTACTCGGGAGGCTGAGGCAGGAGAATGGCGTAAACCTGGGAGGCGGAGCTTGCAGTGAGCCGAGATCGCGCGCCACTGCACTCCAGCCTGGGCGACAGAGCGAGACTCCGTCTCAAAAAAATAAATAAATAAATAAATAAATAAATAAAGTCCTTAGTCCATGCTGAGCACAAAGTTTTTAAATAAATGTTTAAGAGGGAAATTTTTAAAAATCTCAGCTCCTAGAGGCTCACAGCTATATCCCTACAGTCACTGGAAATTTGAGGCAAAGATTAAATCACTTGTTTATTTACTGACAGGTATTTCTGGAGCCCCTAGACAATGAAGACAAAGTTGCAGACAGATGTTCCCTACCCTCATCAGGGATAGGGAAGGGAAGGGACTGCTCAATCAAGGAAGAGGCCAAGGCATGATCACGACTCTTAAGGAACCCCAGGGGCAGGCGCCAGCAAGCAGTGACTCTCCGGAAAGGGATGTTTCCCGGAGGGCCTCTCTGAGGGAATGAACTTTAGGCTAATTTAACCAACACACCAGGCAGCAGTGGGCTTAGGAGAAGATAATTTGAGCCACAGAATAGCCCAGGTGAAAGGTCCTTCTAGATTAATCCCTTATTCTGAGCTGCCTGATGTGGGGTGACTCGCCTGAGGTCACAGGGATACTTTGCAAGAGTCGGCAGAGTTCAGGGTCTCCCACTCCCAGTTATGCCTCCCCCTGCACCACCGGTGTCCAGGGAATTGCATGAATGTGGACAGCCTCCGTCCAGAGAGAGCATGTGGTCACTCCCATCTCCAGGGCTGAGACAAAGAAACAACAACCAAACAACAAACTCTAGCCACTGTCAGGAGCCTTACAAATCTCTCACCAGTGGCCCCTGTGGGTAATGATGTGCTTTGCTTGAAAAAAAAAATGTAAGGCCGAACTTTGCCTACTGGGAGATTCTTCACCTCCAGCCCAGTCCCAAGTCAATCGTCCCAAAGGTTCCTTCCACTCACTGGTCCAAGGCCTGGGTTCCCATCTACACCCAGAGAGCAGCCCAGGGGTTCCCTTGAAGAGACTGTCTGTGATACTTACAAATTCTTCCTGGTCCACACAACCAACCCATCTGTGCCTTCTTCCCACTCATGGAGAAAAAGAGAAGCAGACAACACCAATTTGTGAAAATCAGACTGAAATTCCAATAGCTGGAGATTCCAATTGCAGTGACCTGGAAACAGGGCTTTTCTTTTCTAAGAGTTCCCAGATGACTGTATTGTGCAGCCCGGGTCAAGAACTACTAGAGGAAAGAAATGCAGCAGGTAGGTGTCTATCCAGTTAGAACAATGAGGAGGAGGGTGGATCTAACATGACAGCCTTTTCTTTTTGTTTGTTTTGAGACGGAGTTTCGCTCTTGTTGCCTAGACTGGAATGCCATGGCGTGGTCTCAGCTCACTGCAACCTCAGCCTCCCATGTTCAAGCAATTCTCCTGCCTCAGCCTCCCGAGTAGCTGGGATTATAGGCGCCTGCCACACCAGGCCCAGCTGATTTTTGTATTTTTAGTAGAGATGGGGTTTTGCCATGTTGGCCAGGCTGGTCTGGAACTCCGGACCTCAGGTGATCTGCTCGCCTCAGTCTCCCAAAGTGCTGGGATTACAGGCGTAAGCCACCATGCCTGGCCTTTCTTTTTTTTTTTTTTTTTTTTTTAAACAGGGTCTCACTATGTTGTCCAGGCTGGTCTCAAACTCCTGAGCTCAAGTGATTCTCCTGCCTCAGCCTCCCAAACCACTTTTTATAACCACTTTTTAAATATTGTTTCTGGCAATCAAAAGTCACATTTTGCTGTGTTGCCTAACACAACTGGTACATCACAGAACCCAAGGTTTTAAAAGTGTGGCAGTTCCCCAAACTGTAAAGTTATTTATTATATGACCCAGCAATTCCACTCATAGGACTGTACCCAGGAGAAATGAAAATGTATGTCAATACAAAAATTTGTGCACAATGTTCATAATAATGTTATTCATAATAACCAAAACAGATAAATGAATAAACAAGATGTGATCTATCCATATAATAAAATATTATTTGGCCATAAAAAGGAATGACATACTGATAGATGCTACAATGCTGGATGAACCTTGAGAACAGTATGCTAAGTGAAAGCAGACAGACACAAAAGCCCATAGATTTTATGATCCCGTTTATATGAAATGTCAAGAACAGGCAAATCCACAGTGATTGCCAGGGGCTGAGGGGAGAGGAAATGAGGAGTGACTGCTAATAGGTAAGGGAGGTTTCTCCTTGAGGGTAAGGAAAATGTCATGGAGTTAGATGACGTGGATGACTGCAAAGACCTGTGAATATATGGAAAAATCACTCAATTGTACACCTCAAATCGGTGGATTTTATGGTTTCTAAACTCAGTAGAGCTGCTACTTTCTTTCTTTTTTTTTTTTTTTTTTTTTTTTTGAGACAGTCTCGCTCTGTCGTCCAGGATGGAATGCAATGGTGCAGTCTCAGCTCACTGCAACCTCTGCCTCCCGGGTTCAAGCGATTCTCCTGCCTCAGTCTCCCAAGTAGCTGGGACTACAGGCGTGCGCCACCGTGTCCAGCTATTTTTTGTATTTTTAGTAGAGACAGAGTTTTACCATGTTGGCCAGGCTGGTCTCGAACTCCTGACCTCATGATCCACCCGCCTTGGCCTCCCAAAGTGCTGGGATTACAGGCGTTAAGCCACCATGCCCAGCCGCTACTTTCCAAAAAAAGAAAGAACAGACCTGAGGTTTGGCCCAGACAGCTTGCGAGGCAAGAGGTGTCATTTTTGCCCTGTCGCTCTCTTGTAGAGGGGACTCATCGTGCCAGCACTGTGTTTTAAGTGCGCGGTGGGATAACTTCCAGATAACAATAAACCCAGGTGCACCCTGGGGAATCTAACAACCTATGTACAGAGGCCCAGTGCAAAGCAGAAGCAGGAGACAGCCCATGGCAAAAGCATTTTCATTTCTTCTTTTTTTTTGAGATGAAGTCTCGTTCTATCATCCAAGGTGGAATGCAGTGGCGCAATCTCAGCTCACTCCAACTTCTGCCTCCTGGGTTCCAGTGACTCTCATGCCTCAGCCTCTAGAGTACATGGGACTACAGGTGCCCACCACTACGCCCGGCTAATTTTTGTAATTTTAGTAGAGACAGGGTTTTTTCCATGTTGGCCAGGCTGACCTCAAGTGATCCGATGGCCTCAGCCTCCCAAAGTGCTGGGATGATATGCATGAGCCACCGCGCCTTGCTGGCAAAAGCATTTTCACATGTGTGTTAATAAAGACCCGTTCCCCAGGTCCTGCCCCTGGAAGACTCTGATTCACAAAATGGGGTAGGGAGAGGAAACGTGACAAATCGCACTTTTGAGAAAGTTAAGAATTACATGATCAGAAAAGTCAGGGGAACATTAGAAATACAAGAGAGTGGCCAGGCGTGCTGGCTCACGCCTATAATCCCAGCACTTTGGGAGGCCAAGGCAGGTGGATCACGAGGTCAGGAGTTCAAGACCAGCCTGGCCAAGATGGTGAAACCCCGTCTCTACTAAAAATACAAAAAATTAGCCAGGGACAGTGGCAGGCACCTGTAATCCCAGCTATTTGGGAGGCTGAGGCAGGAGAATTGTTTTAACTCAGAGGGCGGAGGTTGCAGTGAGCCAAGATCGCGCCACTGCACTCCAGGCTGGGTGACAGAGTGAGGCTCCGTCTCAAAAAAAAAAGAAAAAGAAAAAGAAATACAAGAGAGTAACACTGCATTCTGGAGTCACAGAGGAGGTCTGCTTGGCGGTCCAGTCCTCAGGAGGCGTTTCCAGGGGCCAAAGCATGGAGTCTTCCTCCAGAAACTCCAACCACCTCCTATCCTGAGTCCTAGGACTCTCTCTCCCCTCCCAGGAGCTCCGAGCACTTGGCAAAGATAATGCAATCTTAGCACCCTGCAGCCTCCGGCTCCCGTAGGCCCTGCTGGGCAGGCTGCACTCCTTTTGATTCCAGAAATATTCGCCCAGCACTCGGGCAACTGGCAGTGAGCTGGAACTCGAACCCAGGAATCCCAACGCCCACAGATTCTCACCTCCAGCTCCAACAAAGGCCTCTCTGTCGGGTCTGGGTGTCTCCCGGAGGGCATGCATCCCTCCCAGGACTGGGGGGTGGAGGCGAGGGTGGCGTGCGGAATGGAATCTGTGCTACCGACGCACATTCACTGCTTCCCAGGTTGCCCAATCCCACTGCCTGAGGGGACGGATGGGCAGAGCTTTCTCTGCACTTGGCAAGGGGTGTCCTGGAGGAACTGAGGCCCTGGACCAGTCACACCCCTGCCCCCCACCCCTCCTCAGGCCTCGCTGCTCTCTGAGTCCAAGGCCTGACCAACAGGCCGCCTGGAGTCTGCATCCTGCCAGGGTAACAGGGCTGGGAATGAACAACGGAGCTCTTGTTCAGACATGCTTTGTAGCCAATGAGGTTACCCTCTGGAAATACCTCTAAATAAATCCAAAAGCCAGCCCATCCTGAGGTCTATATGCAGCCTGGCTTTTGGTGCAATGTACACCCTGGGGGCGTTTCACCCCTCCCTGGCCCCAACAGCCACCTCTATATGCAGCTCATTCCACCTTCACAGTGATGTTTCCTCAGGAATCAGAGGCAGAATCCATAGGTTCGCCAGTGTAGGGCCGGGAAGCAGAGTGCCCCACGTGCCCTACTCCTTCCAAGGCTCCCTCCCCAAAAAGCACAAGGAGGCAAGGTCAGCTACAGCTGAACAGACCGACAGGGGCCTTCTCCAGGGAAACAGCAGCCTGCACTGTATCTGCCCTAGATGTAACAAGCCCTGGCAGGATGGTGGGGACCATCTAAAGAGAGCTGGCTGTCCCTGCAGCAGCCTCTGAGCCTGACTCCCCTTGGCGGTGGCAGAGACTCACCCCATGGCTCCTCTCATTGGAGGAGGGGTTCCCCAGTTTCTTTTTTTTTTTTTTTTTTTTTTTTGAGATGTAGTCTCGCTCTGTCGCCCAGGCTGGAGTGCAGTGGCGCAATCTCGGCTCACTGCAAGCTCCGCCTCCCAGGTTCACACCATTCTCCTGCCTCCCGAGCAGCTGGCACTACAGGCGCCGGCCACCACGCCCGGCTAATTTTTATATTTTTAGTAGAGATGGGGTTTCGCCGTGTTAGCCAGGATGGTCTCGATCTCCTGACCTTGTGATCCACCCACCTCGGCCTCCCAGAGTGCTAGGATTACAGGCGTGAGCCACCAGTGCCCGGCCAGGGTTCCCCACTTTCAAAGCACTCAGGAGCGTGGGGGTACAACCTCACATACATAAGGGATTCACCCCCCCAGCAAGATCTCTGTTAGCTTCCCCAGTTCCCAGAGAGGGGAAGTGGGT
This sequence comes from Piliocolobus tephrosceles, assembly GCF_002776525.5. NCBI lineage: Eukaryota > Metazoa > Chordata > Mammalia > Primates > Cercopithecidae > Piliocolobus > Piliocolobus tephrosceles. The sequence continues at coordinate 20,623,139 of NC_045442.1, forward strand.
CCCCAAAGGTGCTGAGAGAAGCCAGGAGGTCCGAGTCTGGTCCACCACATTGGCATGTCCACTCCACCTGGCAAGAAGGGATCCAGAGGCTGAGAGTTCCCAAGGAAGGCTGCAGAGCTCACCTCTGGAAGAAGAATTCCAGGGAGAGAGGCAGTCCTGAGCTGGAAAAATAGGGATTTCAACACCAACTGACCAAAACACCAACGGATCGGTCTTCAGTTGAAAAGCTTGTCTAGGGTAGCATTTTTCTCCCCAGAGAGCTTCCATCAAACAGTCTCTCTTGGCATTCAAAACCCGTTGAGATGAGTAAGGAAATGTTATTACCATTTTAAAGGTGAGAAAGTGGCTTGGCCATGTAAAAGACCTATAAGCAGCTAGCTAGCTAATTTTTTTATTTTTTATTTATTTATTTATTATTGAGACAGGGTCCCACTCAGTCACCCAGGCTGTAGTGCAGTGGCACGATTACAGCTCACTGCAGCCTGGACCTCCTGAGCTCAAATTATCTGCCCACCTCAGCCTCCCGAATAGCTGGGACTACAGGCATGCACCACCATGCCCAGCTAGATTTTGTTTAGTTTGCAGGGACAGGGTTTTGCCATGTTGTCTAGGCTGGTCTCAAATTCCTGGGCTCAAGCAATCCACCCGCCTCAGCCTCCCAAAGTGCTGGGATTACTGGCATGAGTCATGCGCCTGGCCAACTAGCTAAGTTTTTTTTTTTTTTTTTTTTTTTTTTTCTTTTGAGACGGAGTCTTGCTCTGTCGCCCGAGCTGGAGTGCAGTGGCCAGATCTCAGCTCACTGCAAGCTCCGCCTCCCGGGTTTACGCCATTCTCCTGCCTCAGCCTCCGGAGTAGCTGGGACTACAGGCGCCCGCCACCTCGCCCGGCTAGTTTTTTGTATTTTTAGTAGAGACGGGGTTTCACCGTGTTAGCCAGGATGGTCTCGATCTCCTGACCTCGTGATCCGCCCGTCTCGGCCTCCCAAAGTGCTGGGATTACAGGTTTGAGCCACCGGCCCAGTTATGCATACTCTTAATGCTTCTTTCATTCCAATGTTAGAAAAGAGTGAGATTAGGCCGGGCGTGGTGGCTCACTCTTGTAATCCCAGCACTTTGGGAGGC
>NC_045442.1:20624659-20632593 GCF_002776525.5 Piliocolobus tephrosceles
GCCCGTCTCGGCCTCCCAAAGTGCTGGGATTACAGGCTTGAGCCACCGCGCCCGGCCTACTAGCTAATTTGTTAGCAACCTTTAGGATCTTGAGATTGTCTCTGCCCAAAAACTTACGGGACGGGGATGTATGCTGGGGAAAAGGTTGGGGGAGAAAAAAATTTTACAAACCTGAACTGCTCTGATATTGATTGAATATAATTAAAAGTATATCCTCCAAGCAACAGGAAAAAATAATTCATGTGTCTAATCTGAGATACCCTGGAAACTTGCAGGAGGACAATCACTAATAAAACACTCCTGGTCCCCACTGCTATGTGTTGAATTCCATGAAGAAATGACTGTAGCCATGTGCAGGAGTCCTGAGAGGCAGGCAATTGTCTTTATATTATTAACAGTAATGGGAAACGTACTACCAGGAATAATCATTTCTGCATCGTGCCAACCTGAACTTCCATTTCACTGTATGAGCTGCTGGGCATCAAAGCCAACACATTCGCAGAAATGCTCGAGGAAAGAAGGAGGGGGAAGAGAAGAAAGCCCAGCCTTCTGCCCACCACTCTCCCCTCACCCCATCTATTAGAAAATCTATTTCTAAATAAATCATGAGGAAGCCCAATCTGCAAAATATTCCATAGTGCTAGGTGAGGCAGAACCCCCCCTGAAACATCACAACAACATTTTAGATCTAAATCTCAACATTTCATCTACCCCACCTTGGTCCAAATTAAATGAAATGCTATCACGCTGCTGTGTTTTAAAACAGTGTCCGAGAAGGTAGAAAAGGTTACCCACAGCAAGCAAGGACTGCCATCCTCACCATAGCAACGCGCCTATTTATAATATGGTCTACCTGCATCAAAGGCTTGTGCAGACACTCAAGGCAAGTCTAGTGCTACATCCCAGCCCGAAGATGAAGCCGCAAACTCTCATGAGCATGTCAATGAAACATTTCCAATTACATTACATGCCACAATTATTAGCATTGACTAGCAATTTTTTTTTCTTCCTGCTCATATAAGAGTAAAGAGGAAGATGAATTAAGACAGTTTCTAGGACGTAGTAGAAACCCAGCACGTGACTTTATAAAGTATTTTGGCTTTTTTTTTTTTTTTAATGGTTAACTCCAGAGGCAGAGACAGGAAAGGGGGGTTGCTAAGGGAAGCCAGACCTGAGGCTGCGAGTCCTCACTAATGTCACATGCAAGGCCTCAGTCACTCCAGCCAGAGAGAGAAATTCCAGAGTAACCCAACTTCAGGTCTACACTGGACCTTGGAAAAAAGAGGCTTTCATTTTAGAGGGAGACACAGGAACCTACATCTGATTACTCACTTGCAAAAGGATTCTGATTCACCTTGAGGGTCCATGTTAGCATTCTCAAAGAGAAACCCACCTCGATTCCCAGCAGCTGCCTCTCCCTTTGCATGTCAACGTAGCAACCTCAGAGCATGACAGAACCCGAGCCTCAGATACAGCCCAGACTCAAACTCCAGTGCGGTCACTTGCTAGCTATGTATCCCTGGGCAAGTCCCCTACCTTCTTTGAAATTCTGTTTTCTTATCTGTATAATGGGGATGATGTTTAAAGGTGTTGTGAGTGTTACGTTACAATATATAGAGAATGTTCATATAGAGAGAAACTGGCAGATAGAGCTCGAAAAACACCTATTCTTTTTTCTTGTTGCTATTATTTCTGGAGGAATGATTGCTGAATAAACAAAGCTTGAGTTCCTACACAAAAGAGAACCACAAGAGGATCTCAAAAATGTGAGCTTTCCCCTCTCTTAACATGCACATCACAGAATAATGCCAGTCCCATTTCATAGCTGGAAAAATTGAGGCTAGGCTCATATTTGCATCAGTGATGATGCTAAGGTTCAAACCGGTGTACAGAAAGGAAACGAAGAGGAAATTAAAGGGTGAGTGGCCCACTTGGCCTATCTCCAAAAGGAACCACTAATGGGAGGCAGGTAGAGAATGATCCACACTATTCTCATTTAGTCAAGTGGAAGAAAGATAAAAAGGACGCCTTGAGCCAAGGTAAGTGGTACATAAGACAGAAGCTCAAAACAACACATGGGCCGGGTGCGGTGGCTCACACCTGTGATCCCAACACTTTGGGAGGCTGAGACGAGTGGACCACCTGAGATCAGGAGTTCAACACCAGCCTGGCCAACATGGCGAAACCCCGTCTCTACTAAAAATACAAAAAATTAGCCAGTCCTGATGGCAGGCACCTGCAATCTCAGCTACTTGGGAGGCTGAGGCAAGAGAATTGCTTGAACCCAGGAGGCAGAGGTTGCAGTGAGCTGAAATCGACCCACTGCACTCCAGCCTGGGCAACAAGAGCAAGACTGTCTGAAAACACACACACACACACACACACACACACACACAGGATTCACAGTCCCAAACACCCTCCTCTGATAAGTGTTATATTTTTCCCAGTAAACTGTACATTCCTAAAGGGCAAGGGGATGTTGCTGAATCTAGGTATCCTAGATACAGCAATGGGTACATTACAGATCCTAAATAAGTATTTGTTTCTGGTGCGGTTTTTTTCCCCGATGAGGCATTTTTATTTTATTTTATTTTTATTTATTTTTTTGCATGGGTGTATTACATTCCTAGAAAAAGAATCCTAGGCTTTTTCCTCCTGTGTGTTTTCATCCCGCCTCTTTGTGGTCCATGATGCCAGCTGAGGTCAGCACAATGCAAGCCAGCTGCTGGGACAGGAGCAGATGATTCTGCCATCTTTCTAGATCTTTGAGCTGCACATCACATCTCCAGCTGGCCACTTCACACTTGTTTAACCTGCCTGTGAGGTTCATCACAATCTTCCCTGCTCCGTGATGATCGATAATTTGAAATTCGTCAATGCACCCATGCTTCATCATCACACTTAGAAACTGGACGACTGTGGAGCTCCACCTATGAAGAATCTGGTGTTTGCTTCTTTTTCCCGCATTGTTGATGCTCTTGAGAGCATCCACCGGGACATTCACATACACCATTATGGTAGAAAAAGGAGATTTGTTTCTTTTGAATGCATTTGGGGGAAGAAAAAAAAAAAGCAAGTTTCTGCTTCCTGGAAGGTCCCCAGAAGTGGCCTCTTATTCAAAAAGCAAAACAGTATCATTTCATTATCACAACACTCCTTGGAGGGCCACAGTTTTACTCTGCCTATTTTACAGAAAGGAAACTGAGATTTATTTGCTGCAGGTCATATAAAGTCAAATAGTAGCAAAGCTAGGATTCAAAGACAGGTCTAACTCTACAGTCAAGCTCTTAACTACTTCCTTTATCTTGATGTTTCTCTTGGCACATTAAGTGCATCTCGAATAGTTCTTAGCTACCAGGAGATGCTCAGTATTTTTAAAACAGAAACAAAAGAAATGAACAACTCAGGTTGTTGGGTTGTCGTATCCAGTACCCACAAAAGCCTAGATCGACCAGAGCAGAGAATGCTTCACCTTAAGCCTTGCAAATGACATGAGTAATTCTTCACAGCAGACATTCTGGAAAGAATTCAATGCATGTCTTCACCCACCAATATCTGCAAGAAAAAGCCCAGGAGCAAAAACAGTGACATGAAACAGGCTGGACTTGTTCAGGTCCAGGTATTAAAATTATACTGAACCAGAAGCTTCCAAATCAGGGATCCAGTATCCCCAAAGAAAAAGGAGAAGGGCGTGAGTGCAGCTCCCACTTGAGTGGGGTTCTCAAACATGACGCTTTCTCAAAATCTTCCCAGGGAGGTGTGGAGGCTGCAAGAAAGGGAGGTACACAGAAAATGCTCTAATACATCCTCTTAACCACAGCCTGAGCATTTTTCCACCAGAGAGATACACCAAGTGCAACAACAGTGACTTATAAGTGTGCAGACCGATTATAGCTTTACTTTCAAAAGAGCTTTGATTGATCTTTTTTGATAGACCTGAAATAAATTAAACTAGATTGACTCACTTGAGAATGGACTCTAATCCCTTAGTCAGATCCCGGAGAACTCAAACCAAACCAGCTGTTAATTTAGGCTTTATAAGATAAAGCATGAGAAATCCAAGTTGATGTACCCCAGAGCAAAGCTTACATCATCTCTGTAAGCAATCAACTCACTGCTTCTTTTAGGAACTAATCAGTTCTTGGGTAAGTGGGTGCCAAGCCTGTACTCTCAGAGCGAAACAAGCTCCAAGAAAGGAGGAAAGGCGAGAGAGGAAGAGAGAGAACCCGAGAAACATCTACTGACTCACTCCCCCATGCAAGCTCGAAACCAACCCAACACATTTTCATGTTGCTTTCCCAAGTCATCTGTCTCCTGCTCCATAAACAGCCAATGGCTTGACCAGAGACTGAGTACCCACATAACCACCAAGAAAGAGGAAGTGGCTGAGGCTCTTAGAGTTTCTGTAAAGGTGGGGGTGGGGATGCAGAATTACTCAGGAAAATATTCCCCACTACTTTTTTACTCCCTCATCTTTGAAGATCACACTGTCCCCTTCATCTTTGCTTCTGGGTGCCTTTGATTTGAATATAGAAATTCCAAAGCTTTCAAGTGAAGTGGCGGCTGCCCATGGCACTAATAGAGTTAACAAGAATGCACACACACACACACACACACACACATACACACACACACACACACATATACTCTGCAGGCTTCTTTCCAAGCAAAACTCTGCTCACTAACAGGCAGCCCTCCCGACTTCTACCAGCATTTTTTGGGAAGGGATTAATGCCTCCATCCCAAGTGAAGGGGGGGCATTCACCTCTAGGGGACCCCACCCACAGCCTCGCCCCAGGAAGCTCCAATCCAGGACCCTTGCTCCCAAAAAAAAGCAAGGTTGCCAGCCCCTTGCTCCTAAACAATGATGTTTCATATAACACTCTGTTTACCGAACATAAGGGGATCAAGAATTGAAATCCAATTTAAGGAATTATGGTGCCTTCAGACTGTTTTCCCTCAACAATGAAAAAAGACAGGCATGTTGTTTCTGGACTTAGGCCAGAAGAAACTGATCCTTGTAGTAATACAAGAAAAAAGAAAGAAATCAATGTATGTGTTTATATATTACATGTCTTGCGGGGGGGGGGGTCACTAGGTAGCAAATGAATTTGTTGCATTCCATGGAAGGATCCTGAAATTTATTTGAAAGCCCTATTTTGATGTCCATCTGACAAGGAGAATAGGGTTCATCTCGTACAGCTTCAGAGAAGCAGAAGAAATTTAACCAGAAGAGATGGAAGTTTTAAAAGACAAGGAAACCAACCCGAAAGTAGCCACTTGCCTTCCCTAGAAGCAGAAGGAACCAAAGTACCCCAGCAACTGCTAGAGCCTGCCAGGATCCCAGGTATCATTTCCTTTCCAATAAAGTAACCACCGCTGCTCCTTCCTTAGCGTGGGCCATTGTGTCAGCGCTGTGGCGCTGTACGTGTTATCCCATTTAATCCTCTGAGAGAGGTCTTATCCCCATTTTATAGATAAAACTAAGGCTCAGGGTGGTCCCACAGGCAATAAACGGACACTGCTGACTTGAGTCCCCAGCTACATCTGACTTCAGTGCCAAAGCGCTGTATCCATCATCCCAGAACGCCTCCTTATCACAACAAAAACGCTTAACTTCAGATAAAACAACACTTTTATGGCTTCTAATTAATTTGTCTTACCACTGCATCCATCCTGTAGAGGCATTTCACAGATGGGCAAACCAAGACCCAGAGAACCAGCTATCTGCAGCCAGACAATTTAGTAGCAGACCTAGGAGTGTTCAGAGCTCCTGGGCCCCTAACTTCAATTATTAAGCTTCATCCTCTCCCTTAATTAATTCTTCCCCACTGCCATACACAAAGACATGGTTCTCCCCAGAGAAAAATGCCTCATCTCACAATGCACTGCCTGGGGAAATCGTTTTGTTGTTGGTATTAATTTTTTTTTTAGAGGGAGGGGACTTAAAAGGGCGGGGGGGGGGACTATGCGATTAAGTAAATTAAGACATTTCTGATAGGTAGGGAATAAATCATCACTTAGAGGAACGAACCAATTAAAGAGGTAAGGCACTGCTCTTGCTAAAAAGCCATGCCATCAGCCAGAATGCCGGGGACAAATTAGAGTGAAGGAGGGGAGGAAAACAGGCCTTCTGCAGCCTGAGGCCACTGAACAGCTACAGAGTTCTGGCAAATGCCAAAAAAAAAAAAAAAAAAAAAAAAACCATAGCTTTCTGATTCGCAAAGCCTGCTGAAATACAAGTCTTCTTCTGAAGGGGGCTGGGGAAGGGTAGGAGGGTGTAACCTATTGTTTTACAGTTCCCCAAGCCAAAAGGAGGTAAGTGTGGGGGTAAAGTCTATTGACCACACTGCTTTCTGATTTATCTTTTCATTTTGTCTTCTGAAAGGCTAAAGACAGATAGCAATAAATAGATCCCAAAGCACTGTGTTTTAATTTAGCCTGCTGCAAATGAAGGAGGTTTGAACTATACCTTCTGGAATCAGAAGGTGTTAAGAAAATAATGGTTGCTTTCAAGTCAACTGGGAGAATCAAAGTTATTTCTTCACCACTATTGAGAATAAATCATTCTGGACAAGCTCCCTACTGCATCGCTGTCATCTAAGTTTATGTGTGAACAGGCCTGGGTTCGTGGCCACTAACTGATTTCTTGCTCAGGAGGTCTTTCTTGTGAACACACAAGAAAGTTCCACCAAGCTGACCTATGCTGTGTGCACAGACTCACATGCAGTGACACCAGTGCCTTCTCCCAAACGATACAGGCACCCAGGGACCCTGGAGCAGTTAGCTTCCAATCACAAGTTCCAAAGGTCTCCTGTCCCTAGTAACCAACTAACACCACGTCTTTGAGGCAAACTGGAGACTGTTACACGCTTATTACAAACTCAGACAAACAATAGCTTGACCACAGAGGCCCAAGGAAAACCCCACATAAAGAAAGAAAGGAGTGTTAATAGGTTTGCAAGGCAGGAGGCAGACCTCTGCCTTTTGAGAACTGAAAAGGATGACTTTTAACTTTATTTATTTATTTAATTTTTTTTTTTTTTTTTTTTTTGAGACGGAGTCTCGCTCTGTCACCCAGGCTGGAGTGCAGTGGTGCGATCTTGGCTCACTGCAAGCTCCTCCTCCCAGGTTCCAGCCATTCTCCTGCCTCAGCCTCCTGAGTAGCTGGGACTACAGGCGCCTGCCACCACGCCCGACTAATTTTTTGTATTTTTAGTAGAGACGGGTTTTCACCATGTTAGCCAGGATGGTTTTGATCTCCTGACCTCATGACCCCCCGCCTCAGCCTCCCAAAGTGCTGGCATTACAGGCGTGAGCTACCACGCCGGGCCTAAATTTATTTTTTAATGAAGTACTGAGCAACAGAAATCTGACCAAACAAAAACAAAAACAAAAACAAAGACAGAGTAGACGTTACAACCAAAAGGCCACAAATTCCCATCTTGCCGTCACTAATTTCATGCTCATCAGAAGCTAAATGAATAATTTTAAGCCCCGTCTCACCCCCAGGGTTTTTGGTTTCCCTCCATGGGGAGACAAATGACATCACAACATGGACTCTTTCACCCTAACTCTCTTCAAAGGGTATTCTGGGGTCAGGCACGGTGGCTCACACCTGTAATCCCAGCACTTTGGGAGGCCAAGGTGGGCAGATCACTTGAGGTCAGGAGTTTGAGACCAGCCAGGCCAACACGGTGAAACCCTGTCTCTACTAAAAATACAAACATTAGCCAGGCATGGTGGCGGGCACCTGTAGTTCCAGCTACTTGGGAGGATGAGGCAGGAGAATTGTTTGAACCTGGGAGGTGGAGGCTGCAATGAGCGGAGATCGCATCACTGCACTCCAACCTGGGCAAGACAGGGAGACTCCATCTCAAAAAAGAAAACAAAAATAAAGGGTATTCTGGGCTACTTTTTTTTTTTTTTTTTTT
>NC_045442.1:20632693-20664482 GCF_002776525.5 Piliocolobus tephrosceles
GCCCAGGCTGGCATGCAGTGGCACGATCTCGGCTCACTGCAAGCTCCGCCTCCCGGATTCACGCCATTCTCCCGCCTCAGCCTCCCGAGTAGCTGGGACTACAGGCGCCCGCCACCACGCCCGGCTAGTTTTTTGTATTTTTAGTAGAGACGGGGTTTCACCATGTTAGCCAGGATGGTCTTGATCTCCTGACCTCGTGATCCACCTGCCTCGGCCTCCCAAAGTGCTGGGATTACAGGCTTGAGCCACCGCGCCCGGCCTGGGCTACTCTTATTCAGGAGAAACAACTCAAGTCCAGATTCTGCTGTGAGGTACTGAGGAAGGGGGGGAAAGAGATATGCACCACGATATATCACCACTGATAAGCTTGGCAAGAGTTTTAATAACAACTGTGCTGCTGGGTGTGGCGGTTCTCGCCTATAATCCCAGCACTTTGGGAGACCGAGGCAGGTGGATCACGAGGTCAGGAGTTCAACATCAGCCTGGCCAACATGGTGAAACTCCATCTGTACTAAAAATACAAAAATTAGCTGGGTGCGGTAGTGCGGTAGTGGCCACCTGTAATCCCAGCTACTCGGGAGGCTGAGGCAGATGAATTGTTTGAACCCGGGAGGTGGAGTTTGCAGTGAGCAGAGATTGCGCCACTGCACTCCAGCCTGGGCGACAGAGTGAGACTCCGTCTAAAAAGTAATAATAATAATAATAATAATAATAACGTGTTAGGGTAATCAGCTGTCCCAGTTTGCCCGGAAACACCCCACCGGAAATAGTCATAAACCCAACAAGCCTTTCTTATGTGTCAAGCACTGGACTAGGCCCCTGTGACAGAGCCTCACATGAATCCCCGTGATAGGCCAATCTTCTAAGTAAACCTGCTTTTCACAGATGAGAAAATAGAGCCACATAGCAATTAAGTAATCTGCCCAATTAAAAAGTTTCAGCCGGCCGGGCGCGGTGGCTCACGCCTGTAATCCCAGCACTTTGGGAGGCCAAGACGGGCGGATCACGAGGTCAGGAGATCGAGACCATCCTGGCTAACACGGTGAAACCCCGTCTCTACTAAAAATACAAAAAACTAGCCGGGCGAGGTGGCGGGCGCCTGTAGTCCCAGCTACTCCGGAGGCTGAGGCAGGAGAATGGCGTAAACCTGGGGGGCGGAGCTTGCAGTGAGCTGAGATCCAGCCACTGCACTCCAGCCTGGCCGACAGAGCGAGACTCCATCTCAAAAAAAAAAAAAAGTTTCAGCCTTCGTTATTTAAAAAAAAAAAAAAAGTGGTGGAAATTAAATACTGGGATAAAGAAAAGTTCATACTTCATGGAGAAATTCTGACCTGGAAACTAGTTAATGAGGAAAAATATTCTCTCCCAAAGGAGATGACAGAAAAGCGGGGAACCAGGAGAAATACATAGAACAGGAAGATCAATCACAAGTGGATCTAGATGTTTCCAAAATAGTCCACAGAGGTATTACATAAGAAGCAAAGACAGAGGGAGAAGAATCCCCAGGTGGGGAGCCTGTGAGTTAGCAGGACGGGAGCAATGACTCTGCAGTCACTGCAGTGTCAATATTCCCGGGGTCTGGCATGCTAGCGCTGCCCTGCCTGAGACTTCCACCAGCCAGGAGTCCTGGTCACTTTGGTTCCCACGCAGCCAATCGCACGAGCTGTGATGGCAAAGGGAAACCACAAACTATGACCGAAACAGAAGTCAGATCGAAAGATAAAAATCCACTCTCAGGGCGAAAGAAACGATAAGAGAACCACTGAGGCCGAAATCAAAACCATATCTGCTTTGCATGTGGCATGTGGTTTTCTGTGTGTACTTTTTACAAGTTACATCATTGGTTCCCGTCACATTTAAGTCATCGTTGGGCTCCTTTCACTGCTATGCAAACTTGGTGGCTGGAGATGATCTTGGCCAAAAATTCCAAAGAGGGTGGTGGTAAGAAACACCACACTCTCAATTTATGCCTATTAAATAAACAGTTAAGGATGGCGGAGGTACCAACTCAATCAGCAAAAACTACCTTGATGCTTTTCCTAAACGATCCTAAAATGACAACATCATGTCAGGAGTATTAGGATTTATTTTCTGATAGAGATAAACTGGCAAATTTAACCAAGCTGAAAAGTCACCCAATCAAAACAGTTTCTCCCCCCTTTTTTTTTTACTTTTTTTTTTTTTTTTTTTTTGAGGAGGGGTCTCTTCCAAGGAAAGGGGCCCATCACATTATTGATGCCCTTTACTTGCTCAAATTCAAGCCCTGAATGCCAATTCTTCAGACAGAAACAGCTTCACAAATCGTATCTTCTGTGAGGAGACATTTCTCATCTGCTTTCACCATCATGAAAATGTAGCAACAGTGACAAGTGACAAGAAAACACAAACCAGAGCAGGCTGCCTAAAACATACTGGTGGTTTGGTAAGCATGTCCTTAGCTTAGGGGCACTTTCAAATCTTCCTTTAAGTTCTCTTTCAAGAAAAAAGTGTCTTTATACATCGCTTCAATCATTTTTTTTTTTTTTAATTAACAGGAAACTCTTGGCTTCTTCAGCAATTATTAAGAAACAAATGCTGCTGGATTCCAGAATAAAAACTAGTGACTTAAGACCAGGAGGAGGGAAGCAGGGGAGGTTTGTTTTTGATTTTTAAGGATAAGAATCTAGTTCCGAACGTTGTGACTCCCGGAACACTCCTGAATACAGTCTGATATATTTCATAAATCAATCAACCCTTATCTAGATAACTCACTATTTCATTTCTGTATCAAATTAAATAGTCCTAGGTCATTTGCTATATATTTATATATTAGAAGCTAATCCAAAGGACAAAAATTCCTCTCTGCACATTACTACAAGATTTCAGCTTTGCTATTACATCAGAAAGCAGTAAGCTCAGCAGGACAAAAACCACAGAAGGCCCTGAAAAGACTTGCCCCCAACATACATGGGCCATTCTAACCCGCAAAGCGGAGGCTTTCTTTTCCTTAAGGGTCTGTTCTCCAGAAATTCCCTTATTCACTGCCTGTCCAGTTCACACTGTCTATACCCCACCTTCAGGAGTATAAATCTGACAAATGCTTTTGAGCCAAACCAGACAGAGTCCCCCATAAAACTCATGGAACACAAGAGATGCTTCTTTCAGCACAAATACCTTCAGATTTGGAAGCACATCCTGATATGTTTCTTCCAAGTTCATTTAATTAACAGTACTTACTTGTTCTTAAATGATTTGGAAGACTCCCATTGGGCAGGTCAAACCAAGGGCCAAATGTGCTGGGGCTTTTTGGTGGAGATGCTCATTTAAATTTTCTCAAAGTACTTTACGTACATTCTACTGGTAACTAGATTAGAAAATTCAGATTCTCAGAATTCACAGTGTTGAAACATAACTGCGAGGTCTTCGTTTATTATCATTCTTTTTTTTTTTTTTTCTGAGACAGGGTCTTGCTCTGTCGGCTAGGCTAGAGTGCAGTGGCGCCATCTCCCTTTACTGCAACCTCCGCCTCCCAGTTCAAGCAATTCTCCTGCCTCAGCCTCCCCAGTAGTTGGAATTACAGGCGCATGCCACTACACCCACCTAATTTTTTGTATTTTTAGTAGAAATGGGATTTCACCATGTTGGCCAGGCTGGTCTCGAACTCCTGACCTCAAGTGATCCACCCGCCTCGGCTTCCCAAAGTGCTGGAATTACAGTCGTGAGCCACCGCACCCGGCCTATTGTCATTCTTGTACTGGTTCTTCAACTAAGCTGATACTTGGAGAATGCCAGAAAGTGGTAAAAAAAAACTCCTAACAAATTTGACTCTGGGACAAAATATGTGCCCAGAATGGGCACTCAATGTGCACCATGACCTCATACAATGAACTGTCCCCAGTTACAGAAAAAAAATCCTAGGGCTTTAACCTCCACTTACACCCAGCACTCCCAATCATTAGATATATGGGTACTGAGGTCAGAGTGCACAACCATGAATGTCTTGGCAGTCTATTGCCAAGCTCCTTATGCACTCCGGTCTTTTAAGTTCTCCTTTCAACAGGGGAAGTCTCCAAAGCCAGTCCATTCCACAAAAGAAGAAAACCCCCCAAACCAAAAGAGAAAAACAAACAAACAATACTAACATACCAGGGGGCTTTAGCACCTCCTCCCCACATAAAAGAGAGCTGGAGTCTCCTAAGAACATCCTTGGCAAAACCAACAATGCAGGAGTAGGGATAAAAACTGGAATCATATATTGTTATATAAAAATCACAAAATTTGGCTGGGCACAGTGGCTCATGCCTGTAATCCCAGCACTTTGGGAGGCTGAGACGGGCAGATCACGAGGTCAAGAGATCGAGACCATCCTGGCTAACACGGTGAAACCCTGTCTCTACTAAAAAACACAAAAAACTAGCCAGGCGAGGTGGCGGGCGCCTGTAGTCCCAGCTACTCGGGAGGCTGAGGCAGGAGAATGGCGTGAACCCGGGAGGCAGAGCTTGCAGTGTGCCGAGATCACACCACTGTACTCCAGCCTGGGCGACAGGGCGAGACCCTGTCTGGGAAAAAAAAATTCACAAAATTCCTGGGAATGCAAGCCAGAAAAGACTACTATGAGAAATTAGGATATGAGGTCCTTATATATCCTAATGAGTTTGAGGTACAGAAAACACCAATATCTAGCTCTGAAAACTGCCTCTCAAATTCAATGCTTTCATTCACCTAATCAGTACATATTAAGCACCTACTATGCGCAAAGCTGGGTCACCACTTAGTAGCTATTAAAAAATAGAGAGGGAGATTTTTAAACAGACAAGACCTTCTAGACTCCATTTCAAATATGCATAATACATATATTTCAAAATAATAATCCTTCTTAACTGCTTTCCAATAGAGAATCAAATGCCCCAAGATATCAATTTAAATGTAACTGTCCTTTTTCTTTCTTTCAAATCATCATTAAGCTTTCTGGCAAGAGCTTTTTCTAGGCCTCCTGTTACAAGGCTTAGCAGACCCCATAAGGGTTTCAGGGTCTAGAAATAGAGAAAGGGAACCTCGAATTTCCTTTATGTTTTGAGCTGTCAATAGCATTTAGGAAAAACAACTCTTCTCCTTTCTGCTTCAAATGTTTTCCTTATTGGTTCATTTACACAGCGCTGCTCCCCAACAGCAGGCAGTACATCGTTTGGTCATTTCTGCCTTTCCCCGCCATTAGTGCAGGCTGCTGAGACAACACCCCAGCTGCCTCCCCCGAGTGGCCTGCGGCATCAGCACATCCCTTTCCCCCAAGTGGTCCCCCCTTTGACTAATGTTCACCAACACTCATACATCATTCCCAAATTGGTCCAAATGAATTAAACACAGCTCTGCTTAACATTATGAGATTTAAATGGATTTTCTCTCTACAGGTCTGCCCCATAATTGGGTTTATCCATCTTGTTGAAGTACAGTTTACACTTGCTAACATCACGCCAATTCAAGCTACATTTTCTGCTCCAGTGGCAGGAGCAAGGCAGATTTGTCATCGGATCATAACAGGTAATTCAAACAACAATTAGTTTGATGACGGTCCGTATGTCAATGTCTGCTCCCAGCAGCCTGGCTCACACCCTATGCTCTCTGTTCCTCAAGATGAATTGTCTTCACAATTCTTCAATTTCAATCATCAACAATGCTTACTGAATCAACTTAAAAACTATTGACACAAGACTTCTTCCCCACAGGGCAGCCTAGTGAAAACAATCTTCCAGTCCCCCTAGAATGGGCTACTATCACGCACATCCATTTTCAAGCCTTGGAAAATTTCTGATTTGCAACCAGAGTTATTTATTCTGGTGCTTCATCTCAACCTCAAAAATCAGGGAGGCACAAGGTTTGGGAATAGAAAAGAATGAATCTGTCGTGCGGGCTCATCCATCCACAAGTAGGAAAACACCTTGTTTAAAATTTGTTTTGAAGTCCCCTGAGGAATGAATGACAATTGTCAAACTGTATGAAAATATTATGATCTGACAAGTAATGCTGCCTGACATAAAAAAAAAGTAATATTGCTTTTAAAAACCAACTAACCTCTAAGCATTCTGAAAATCATAAGATGATTATAGAAACAGAAACCAGTCCAACCATGGTTACCACTGTTTAGGTGATGCCATAATCACTAAGACAGCAGGGCAAATTCACACACTGATGGAGAGCCGAAATCAAAATCTAAGATACGTGGAAAAGAACACCAAGCTGACGAAGGGGTTGAACATTCATCTCAAATCACTTGGCTGAGCACAAAAACAAATTATTTTTAGTCTTTCATATTATAAAAGGGGCTGTTATTTAAACATTTTAAAAGCACACTTTGCTACCTCTAATATACACCTACCCCAATCTCATTTAAATACTGTTTCCTTTCTGCCCACAATTAGATATTCAAACACATTCACACCCCTAGTTGTACACCTACGATGTCCCAGGAATTAGTGCATGGTGCTACAGGGAACCAAATATGAGTAAAACACAATCTCTGAGTAAGACACGATCTCAGCCCTTCAGAAGTGCTTACATTCTAGTCAAATGTAACAAGAACCCAGCAAAAAATTTTCAGTGACACAGGAGAAATGCAAACAGCAACCACCAGGAATAAGAGTCATAAATCTTTGTTACCCAGCAAAGATAGTCCAAGTTATCAAATTCATCATGTGTGATATTCTTGACAGGAAATAAAAAATACACAATGCATGTCGGGATAAAGCATATTCTAAATGTGCAAACAAGTACTTCATGATCCTCAAGGGTAAAAATAGCAGCTTACATTTATCAGGCACACTTCCTTGTATCATCGTACTGTCCAGATCATTATATATCTTATCGTTTGATCTCCCAACTCTAGAAACAGGTACTGCCATTATCCCCATTTTACAGATTTAGGAAACTGAAGCTTAGCAGAGCAGAGACTCAAACCCAGATAGATACCTGACTCCAGAAGCAGAAACTATTCACCTCCACTTGCACCTGTTTCTTTAAAATGCAAAGGTAATGTAGTTTAATATCAATGGTAGGGTGCATGCTTTAAACTATTATACTGAGTCAGAGGTTCTCAACCAGGGGAAGATTTTGATCCCCAAGGGACATGTGGCAATGTCTAGAGATATTTTCAGTTCTCACATTTTTGTTGGGGGTCAGTGGCATCGAGAGGGAAGAGGCCAATGAATGGTGCTAAATAAACACCCTACAGGCCGGGCGTGGCGGCTCACACCTGTAATCCCAGCACTTTGGGAGGCCGAGACTGGCAGATCACTTGAGGTCAGGAGTTCGAGAACAGCCTGGCCAAATGGTGAAATCCCATCTCTACTGAAAATACAAAAATTAGCCAGGCATGGTGGCGCATGCCTATAATCCCAGCTACTGGGGAGGCTGAGGTATGAGAATCCCTTGAACCCAGGAGACGGAGGTTGCAGTGATCCAAGATCGCGACACTGCACTCCAGCCTAGGCAATAGAGTGAGACTCTGTCTCAAATAAAAATAAAAATAAAAATACATAAAATTTAAAAGTAAACACCCTACAATGCACAAGATGGTCCCCTGCAACAAAGAATTCTCCAGCCCAAAATGTCAACAGTGCTGAGGCTGAGAAGTCCTGCATTAAGTCATCCCATCTCATCCAGCCCCTACTACTAACCAAAGACACAGACAGGCCAGTTTCCAGACCAAGCCTCAACCTGGGTGAAATGTGGTATAACCGAGTATTTTCCTAGCTGCACCCCTTAAAAAACTAGGATTTTGTGAAGATGCTTCAAAGACTCCACATATGTTTGATGCAAATATTTCTTTTTATAACATATAAATATAGACATAATATAGTACATGTACCCACTTTTAAACTTTATTTTTACATTTCAATGTACTATTCATTAACTATTAAACACACTGCCATCCATCCAGTAGTTTTGGTGGAACCCCCAGGAATAAGTAATGCCATTATGCCATTTCTGTTTAATTGAAGCATACGCTAAAATTTCAAGGCAAACCAGTAAAAAAACGAAAAAGAAAGAAAAAAAAGGAAGCAACCACTTAATCTGTTTGATCAGGATTTGATACCATGCAACCAAATCAAACTCAAGAAACAAATTAACTACTAAGCCTGATAAGCCTGTTAATGTCAGTCACAACCCATTTAGAAATGTCTGTGCTCAGTTAAACAATCCCATGATTTTTAGGGACTTTATAAAATAAATATTATAAAGCAGAATTTACAAAATGAAGTTATGCTAAGAAAATACCAGCAGACGGCCAGGTGCGGTGGCTCATGCCTGTAATCCCAGTACTTTGGGAGGCCAAGGTGGATGGATTACAAGGTCAGGAGTTCAAGACCAGCCTGGTCAAGATGGTGAAACCCCATCTCTACTAAAAATACAAAAAAATTAGCCAGGCATGGTGGCGGGCACCTGTAATCCCAGCCACTCAGGAGGCTGAGGCAGATGATTGCTTGAACCCGGGAGGCGGAGGCTGCAGTGAGCCGAGATCGTACCACTGCACTCCAGCCTGGGCAAGAGAGTGGGACTCATCTCAAAAAAAGAAAAGAAAATACCAGCAGCTGACTGCCATAGTAAGTCAGACCTAAAGGCCCACCTGCCGTGGCCCATAAGAGGCACACGTATGGCTGACAGGACAGTTGTTTTTTTTTTCTTTCTGGTAGTTCCAGTTAAAAACTACCAGACATTCTCTCGGTATCCTCACCAGCCCTCTTCCGAACTAAGTGCGCTAATATGGTGGAGAATGAACAGATACAAATACCTCAACTCGTACAAATACAATGATGTAATTAAAACAGATATAAGTTTTAAAATGATGTACGTAAAAACGGTAAAACTAGACTGCTTTATTTTATCTGGCCAATGTAATCCAATTGCTATTGGCTTACACAAGATGATAACCTCTCCTGGAAAGACAGAAAGAAATCCGTGTTGAAAGAAAGCTGCACTGGACTCCTGGATTCTTGTCTTGTCCTGTGTCCACCAAGTGGGGAGACCTGGGACCAACCCATTCGCCTCCACGCACCTGTTTCCTTGCCTATTAAAATGGACTGTATCAGCCTGGGCAACAAGGCGAGACCCCGTCTCTACAAAAAAATTAAAAATTGGTAGGGTGCAGTGGCCCCCGCCTGTAATCCCAGTACTTTGGGAGGCCAAGGCAGGCAGATTATTTGAGGTGAGGGTTCAAGACCAGCCTGGCCAACATGGTGAAACCCTGTCACAACCAAAAATACAAAAAGTAGCCGGGGCGTGGTGGCAAGAACCTGTAATCTCAGATACTTGGGACGCTGAGGCAGCAAACAGCTTGAACCCAGGAGGCAGAGGTTGCAGTGAGCCGAGATGGCACAACTGTACTCCAGCCTGGGCAACAGAGTGAGACTCCATCTCAAAAATAAATAAATTAATTAATTAATTAAAATTAAAATTAAAAAAACAAAACAATAAAAAAGGCCTACAACAGTAGTTCTCTAGTGTGACTATGTGCCTCAGAATCGTCCGGTGTGGGGAAGTGGTGGCAGATTCCAGGATCCCCTAGACCAGCGTGCCTCAACCCAGCCTGCTCACTAAAAGCTGGGAAGCCGGACGGGCGTGGTGGCTCACGCCTGTAATCCCAGCACTTTGGGAGGCCGAGGCGGGAGGATCACAAGGTCAGGAGATCGAGACCATCCTGGCTAACATGGTGAAACCCCGTCTCTACTAAAAAAAAAACCAAAAAACTATCCGGGTGAGGTGGCGGGCGCCTGTAGTCCCAGCTACGCGGGAGGCTGAGGCAGGAGAATGGCGTAAACCCGGGAGGCGGAGCTTGCAGTGAGCTGAGATCCGGCCACTGCATTCCAGCCTGGACGACAGAGCGAGACTCCGTCTCAAAATAAATAAATAAATAAATAAATAAATAAAAGCTGGGAAGCTTTTGCAACCCAGGGATGCACAGGCCCCAACCCCCAGAGACGCTGACTCGGTTGATCTGGGGCAGGGCCTAGGCTGAATATTGTTTGAAATGCTTCCTGAGTGAGTGTAACCTAACAGTCCAAGCTAGGAACCCTTGCCCTAGTCTGGTGGTTCTCCAAGAGCTATCCCCAGAGAAGGAACACAGCATTAATTAAAAGCTTGCAGATGTCAGGACCCGTTCCAAGCTTACAGAACCTGAAACCCTGGGGGTGGATTCCCAGTCTGCTCTCCGGGTGCCCTCCAGGTGATACTCGAGCTTGTGAAACACTGACCCAGTCCCTAAATGAGAATCTCTAAGGAATAGAACCCAGGATTCTGTACTTCTTAGCAGGTCCCACGTGATTCCTATGTGTGTTGCCCAGAAGGCTGGTTGGTAGCCACTGCTATATGGGAACCCCTAGACCCTTGTGAGCATTATTTTGAGCAGGCAATAGTTACCATAAGCCTACGTAGGACAGTCTTTCTCTCGTCACACTGTCTGGGTTTGAATCCTAACTGGCCTTGGGCAAAATATCTCAGGTATCTGTTTCCTCATTTACAAAATGACGATAATGGTGATAATACCAGTAACTACACCTTTCGAATTTCTCTCTGTGTTGTTATGAAGAATCAATAAAGAATTCACATATGCTGGGCACAGTGGATCACTCCTGTAATCCTAGCACTTTGGGAGGCCAAGGCAGGCGGATAGCTTGAGCTCAGGAGTTAGCGACCAGCCTGGGCAACGTGGCGAAGCCCCATCTCCACTAAAAATACAAAACTTAGCCAGGTGTGGTGATGCATACCTGTAGTCCCAGCTACTCAAGAGGCTGAGGTGGGAGAATCACCTTAGCCCGGTGAGGTCAAGGCTGCAGTGAGCTACGATCACGCCACTATACTCCAGCCTGGGTGACAGAGTGAGACCCTGTCTCAAAATAATAATAATAATTCACAAAAGCACTTAACACTGGACCCCTCAAGAGAATTCAATAAGCACAAGCAGCTATTATTACTATTGTTATTGCCTCTGACCCCAAAGTCTAAGCACATTATTGTCCAAGCTACTCTTCCACAAACAAATGCTTTTTCTCAAGCTTTGCAAAAGTATCTGGCTGTCTTCACACAAGAATGGGAAAACAAAGGCCTCAAAAACTCACAGGAACATAAGGACAGTCCAATTTTTCATTCAAAATAAGAAAATGCTATCCCAATATAG
Organism: Piliocolobus tephrosceles; assembly: GCF_002776525.5. NCBI lineage: Eukaryota > Metazoa > Chordata > Mammalia > Primates > Cercopithecidae > Piliocolobus > Piliocolobus tephrosceles. The sequence continues at coordinate 20,643,840 of NC_045442.1, forward strand.
TACTTAACCAGCCTTCATTTTTTATTTGGCAAGTGAAAATGACTGGGACGGCCAATAAATGATCAATTTATTGGTTTCAGAAGACTTTAAGGCAGCAATTCTCAAACTTCAGTAGGTTGAAAATCACAACCCTGATTTAAAATGACGGCCAGTGGGAGGCTGAGGCAGGAGAATCACTTGAACTCAGGAGGCGGAGGTTGCAGTGAGCTGAGATCGTGCCACTGCACTCCAGCCTGGGCAACAGAGCGAGACTCTGTCTCAAAAAAAGAGAAAAAAAGATTACGGCCAGGCCCAGTGGCTCATACCTGTAATCCCAGCACTTTGGGAGGCCAAGGTGGATGAATCACCTGAGGTCAGTTGAGACCAGCCTGGCCAACATGGTGAGACCTCGTCTCTACTAAAAATACAAAAATTAGCTGGGTGTGGTGGCACGCACCTGTAGTCCCAGCTACTCAGGAGGCTGAGGCAGGAAAATTGCTTGAACCCGGGAGGTGGAGATTGCAGTGAGCCAAGATCACGCCACTGCATTCCAGACTGGGTGACAGAGCAAGACTCCATCTCAAAAAAAAAAAAAAAAAGTAACTCCTGTCCAGACGTGGTGGCTCACACCTATAATCCCAGCACTTTGGGAGGCCAAGGCAGGAGGATCACCTGTGGTCAGGAGTTCAAGATCAACCTGGCCAACATGGTGAAATCCCCATCTCTACTAAAAATACAAAAATTAGCCAGGTGTGGTGGTGCACGCCTGTAATCCCAGCTACTCAAAAGGCTGAGGCACGAGAATCACTTGAAACCCGGGAGGCAGAGGTTGCAGTGGACCAAGATGGTGCCACTGCACTCCAGCCTAGACAACAGAGCGCAAGGCTCTGTCTCAAAAAAATAAAGGAAAAAGGAAATCTAACTCGTGGACTGCACTGGAAACCTAACTCAGTCTGGAAACGGGGTGTGTGTAAGTCAGTATTTAAAATACCACTAGAATTTAAGGTTGGTGAGAGCAAGGGATTTTTGTCTGTTTTGCTCACTGATGAATTCTCCAGTGGCCTGGCACACATTAGAGGCAAATATTTTTCAAGAATGAACATTCTTCTGAGGTATGGACTTAAATTAGCTAACTAGGCTAAAATTCATCACCATAGCAAGTCAATGAACCCCCTGAGCAAGTTACCTGGCAGCATCCACAGGTTCTATCAAACTATTGTAGTGAAATGATCTCTCTCTCTCTCTAATTCTTCATTCCTTTGTGGAAAACGGACATGAAATGTCACAGCCTGAGTCTGCTACAGCTCTAAAGGAAATGTGAGGAAGTGACTACACCAAGGGCTGAACCTGTTTCCAGGAGTTCTTCACTTAGCCTGGATCAGCTGCTCAGCCAAGACAGCAAATCCTCATGAAAACCGGAAGGCCAGGGAACCTGTGATGGGTAAGAGGACAGGCCCAGAACACAAGAGACCCCCATCAAAAACCTGAAGTGAGAGAAAAGTCAAGCGCCCTGCAAACACGCCACCTCATTCACTAATGCTGGGCCAGTCCGGTGGTACCAATTTCCGGCCATGCTCATCACAGCATGAGGGGTCTGCTCAGACACAGATATAGACTCTGTGTCAACGCACCCCAGGAATCTTAACAATGTTAAGACACTCTAAGACTGAACATCCAGTTCACATCCAGGAATAAGTGGCCAACATGGGGTAAGAACACTCTCCAGTTAGTATTCTTTTCTCCTTAGCTCCACAAAGAACCTAGGCCCTGGAGGAGGGTCCTGGTAGCCTTAGTGAATCATGGTGGAGGAGTTCTAAGACCAAGCAGAAGGTTATGCTTTGGTAAAGCTCAGATGGGAACTTGCAAGCATAAGAACAAGAGGGAAAGTAACCCCCACTGCACAGTCTCCACTCCTCAGCTGTGTAAACAAATAAAATGGTCCATTTCTTCTGGATCCTCTCCGAGTTGTCTTTGTGTGGACGCACACAGGTGTGCACACACGCGCACACACACGCACACAAACCACTTCACATCTAAAAAGAATAACAACCAAGAAAGGTCTACACAGTTTGTTTTTGCTGCATGTGGAGGTTTTTCCTAAATCACATCTGACTTGGTGTTAAAACCTCAACCTTTGGCCAAAACGCTCTTAAAACAAAGGCTTAATTGGCTCAGAAGTAGCCCTTCCGAAAACCAAGGGAAACATCTTCTGTGGTCTTGACCTTCATCACAACAGTGTTCATGGGGTTGGAATAATGCTGAGAATAGGAGTGTTGGTGGAAGAGTTTTCTTCATGAAGGCAATAGAGATGCCTAACCATTATCTACAATCACCTGCAGGGCATTCCTGGGAGGCAGCTCTGTTTATACACATCTGCAATGTGGGTCCACCTCTGGAATTCAGCCTGCTAGTCCTCCTCCCAGGTTAATGGAGACAGTGGGAGGAGTTCCTAGGAGCTAGGGCCAAAGGCCAAATCACTGCATGAAGGGGCCTGCACCGGAGCTTGGGCAATTGGCCTCTGATCACTCCCAGATAAATTTACTGCTCACCCCACACGTATCACTCACATACCTAACTACTACTACTCCTGTTGCAATGACAATACTCACATCCAGTACTCAAGTCTCTCTCAGAAGGTCAGTGCAAGGCTAAACACACATTACCCCGTGCCCCTCCAAGTCTACTCTTGGTATATGAACAGAAATGGAAATATATGTTTCCCCAAAAGATGTGTGTGAAAATGTTACAGAACTTTATTCATAACAGCAAAAAAAAAAAACTGGAAGCAATGCAAATATCCAACAACAGAGGAAGGGTGCATGCACTGAAGCACATTCATCGGTGGAATAATACTTGGCCATGAAAAAGAGCAAACCATCGCTACCCAAGAGAACACGGATGAAACTCACAGACATACGCTGAGTGTGGCCAGACATGAATCAGTATATTCTGTAAGATTCCATTCACATGAAGCCAAAAAACAGGCAAAACTAATCCACAGTGATAAATGAAACTAACAGACTTTTTTCAGTGGGGGCAGGGGAGAGAGGAAGAAGCCAAGTAACTGGAAAAAGGGGGAAACAAGGGAGACTTCTGGGGAGCTCTTTATCAGAAGTTAGCCTCTGAGGCCAAATCCAGCCACTGCCTGTTTTTTCTAAATAAAGCTTTATTGAGACACAACAAGGAATATATATATATATTCCTTTGGGTTTATCATTGACTGCTTTCAACCCACAATAGAAGCGCTGAGTACAGCTGACCCCTGAACACCCAGGCCAGGGACACCGAACCCCCGCACAGTTGAAAAGTCGAGTATAGGTCAGGCTCAGTGGCTCACGCCTGTAATCCCAACACTTTGGGAGGCCAAGGCAGGTGCATCACGAGGTCAGGAGATTGAGACCATCCTGGCTAACACGGTGAAACCCCATCTCTACTAAAAATACAAAAAATGAGTCGGCCTGGTGGCAGGCACCAGTAGTCCCAGCTACTAGCGAGGCTGAGACAGGAGAATTGCTTGAGCCTGGGAGGCGGAGGTTGCGGTGAGCCGAGATCGCGCCACTGCACTCCAGCCTAGGCGACAGAGAGAGACTCCGTTTTGAAAAAAAATGAAAAAGAAAACCTGAGTATACCTTTTGACTCCTCAAAAACTTAACTAATAGCCTACTGTTGACTGGAAGCCTGACCGATAACATAAACAGTCAATTAATATATAATTTATGTATATATTATATGCTGTATTCTTACAATAAAGTAAGCTAAAGAAAATGTTATTAAGAAAATCATATGGAAAACATATTTACTATTCATTAAGTGGGAGTGGATTATAATAAAGGTCTTCATCCTTGCCGTCTTTGGGATGGGCTGGCTGAGGAGGAAGAGGAGGAAGAGAAGGGATTGGTCTTGCTGTCTCAGAGGCAGAAGAAAATCCATATCTAAGTGGACCCATGTGGTTCAAACTCATGCTGTGTCGTTCAAGGGTCAAAAGTACTTGCAACAGAGACTGAGCGGCTCAAAAAGCCCAAAATATTTACTATCTGGCCCTTGACAATAAATGTGTCCCAACCTCATTCTATATATTGATCTGAGTGATGGTTTCACGGGCGTTCACATATGGAAAACTTCATCCACCTCTCTACTAAAGTTCTGTGTACTGTGTTACATGTAAATTACACTTCAATAAAACATTTTAAAAGTCAATAGAATTTTAAAACAATGTCTTCTCTAAAAGATCTTTTAATTTTCAGCTGGGCGCAGGGGCTCACACCTGCAATCTCAACACGTTGGGAGGCCGAGGTGGGTGGATCACCTGAGGTCGGGAGTTCGAGACCAGCCTGACCAACATAGAGAAACCCTGTCTCCACTAAAAATACAAAAATAGCCGGGCGTGGTGGCGCATGCCTGTAATCCCAGCTACTCGGGAGGCTGAGGCAGGAGAATCACTTGAACCCAGGAGGCGGAGGTTGCAGTGAGCCAAGGTCACGCCATCGTACGCCAGCCTGGGCAACAGAGAGCGAAACTCTGTCTCAAAAAAAAAAAAAAATCTTTTAATTTTCATTCTAGTTTTATTTGTGTTATCCACTTTGGGAGAATGTGGCCATCTGAGTTGCTCTTGTCTTTTCAAAACCAAGAAGAGCTAGCAGGCTGTCAAAAGTAGGAAAGATCTAAACATAGCAACTGCTATTGTGTCCAAACCTTTTATAAGAATGTGACGTTTCTATAGAATCACTCAAGGCCATTCATATAAACGGTGAGCTTGGCTGAGTCCTGAGATTACAGGAGCGATGGGAAGGGAAAACAGTATGAGTCTCCTGTGATGCACAGGGTCATAGTACTCTGGGTTATTTTAGGATGTAGCTTAGGAGAGCGACAAGCTCAGCTCCTATTGAAATCTAGTGTTTATTAAGGTTAAACAGTTTTAAGTTTCCAGGGACAATAACTCTGCCCTGACAATCATGTTGCATTTAGCCCTAAGTTGGAGAATGCAGCGAAGGGAACATGTCTGCTCTATGCTGTACCAGGGCAAAAAGATTATGAGCATCCCAATGTACTTTGGGAACAATTTCATTTTGTCTAAGCTTTCCCCTTCTTTTCCCTTTGCTTCTTTGGTTTTGTTTTTTGCCATTTATCCTTTGATGATCAAACTAAAATTACAGCTAGATGCCATTTAGCTTGGCCTTGTGCGGGTCTAGCAGAGACTGAGGGAGAATGAACGCTGCAAAAGCATGATTCTGGGTCTAATAAAATGTCTCTCTGTTTGCCCACATGGGCATCAAGCCTTAGCAAATAGAAGCAGAGGAGAACAATACTACCTGTTCATGGAGGAATAGTAATGGTTTCAGTCCTCCAAAACAATGAGCTCTGTAATTTACTCCATCTTCCTCCTGAGAAAGAGCTTCACATGGCCTGCACCGTGCCAGGTGGTTTGGAGAAAGACGAACTGCTCAGCCTAACAAGGGGCACTTCAGCAACGGGTGTAAAGATACAACAGCTGGTCTGGTCCGGGCTAGTCTCCCAGTGACATGGCCCCAGCCAGCTTTTCCACACCAAGATAAGGATCACTATCCTATTCAACTTCAACAATTCCCACACCCCAGGCAACAAGATTTTCCAGCACTCCCCGAGATGTAGGAGGCCTCCGGACATGGTATATCCACCCGTTCACCAAGAGTTGTACATCCACCCAGGCACCAAGAGTTAGGGTTTGGGCTTGTTTTCTAACCAAGTCCTGCATCTAAAGCACTTTCTGGGAGCAAGACTTACTATGCTGTCCATCAAAAGGAAGAAGGAGGGACCAATCGGCAGCATGCCAAAAAGAACAATTGCAGCCTCAAGTTAAAGACACGTCAGTCTTAGAAACAGTTAGGGGTTCAGAAGGGTAAAATCAAGAGTCACACTTTCCCCCAAAAGACGCACACAAGAAGGTCGGCAGCACAACGGCAGAAATAATCAAAAAAAGAAAAAAATAATAATTATATATATATATATATATATATTAGACAGAGCCTCACTCTTGTCACCCAGGCTGGAGTGCAATGGCATGATCTCGGCTCACTGCAACCTCCACCTCCCGGGTTCAAGTGATTCTCCTGCCTCAGCCTCCTAATTAGCTGGGATTACAGGGGCCCACCACCACACCGAGTAACTTTTATATTTTTAGTAGAGATGGGGTTTTGCAATGTTGGCCAGGCTGGTCTCACACTCCTGACCTCAAGTGATCCGCCCACCTCAGCCTCCCAACGAGCTGGGATTACAGGTATGAGCTACCTCACCCAGCCTCAAATATTTTTAAAGTAAGTTGCTGTGGCCTGAAAATGAGTACAGAAACACTAGGAATGCACCAAATAAAAATGCCTGCTGACTCATGCTTTTCACTGGCGGAATAATTCCGTTTACCTGGGGCAAACAGCTATCTGGAAGTCTTATCGAGGAAGATGCAGATCTGAGATGACAGAGCTACAAAGATGCATTGTGGCTGCGGCTACCTAAGACCACACACACACACACACACATACATACACACACATACACACACACAGACAAGTTATCTGCAAGGGCTCTTCACCAGAAAAGAAGTCATGGAATAATGCACATGATCTAACAAATCAACATCAACTCACGAGAAAAGAAGGCTCTCCAGCTAGACTTTAATGCTACAGCAAAAGGTTTCAAGAGAATCCTTTCGAAGGGTTAAGGCAGACACTCAAGAAGTTTTGGTACCATTAGTTACACCACGAGGTACATCCATCCCAGCAAGGCCAGGCAGACAGACGAAAATCGTGTTAGTCTCCTCTCCCTCCTCTACTGCATTCTGCTGGCATCAGTTCAGCTCCGAGTCTATATTAGTCCATGATTTGTTTAGCCTTTGGATTTAAGAGAATGGAAGTACTACGTGAGCAGGAAACAGGACACTCATCAGAAGCTGGGATCTGTCGCCTTTCCCTTCCAGCACATTTAGTGTCGTACATCGACAGGTCCAAGAGAAACCAACATTTCAGGATGATCAGGTCCAAAGAGATATTCTTAGCGCCACTTAACAAGATTTTGATCCACCAGAAACAACCCTCGGGCTGTCGCATGGCCTCCTCTCCCACCTCTCCCCTTAAGCCTTCCCATTCACATTGTGCCACCCTTACTCCCAATTCAAGATCCCTCCCTAAGCAAAGAAAAACAGTCAAGCTGGGGTCTGTGTGCCCATTATACCCGATCAAGAAACTCTTTACAATAAGCACAGGCTTCTCTTTCTTTCCATATCTCTACATCATTTCAGCAGCATTTCTCCTGCTTCTCTCTCCTTTGCTCCCCTTCTCCCCCAGTGATTCAACCACCACCACCACCACCACCACCACCACCACCACCACCACCACCATCACCATCACCATCATCACCACCACCATCACCATCATCATCATCTCAGTTGGGGTAAGGGGCAGAGAATAAAACACACAAGAGACCTACATATAGACAATTCAAGCTTCAGAATCTCTTGCGTTTCCTACCTGAACTGCAATCTGGTGTTCAATCGTTTTGTACGCAGAGTAATGTGTGCTGCCGGACTGAAAATGGAGCTGTAGAAAGAAACCAAATCAAAGCGTTCTGCTTATGTCACAAACTACAAGAAAACATCTTAAGCAGTTTATGAATAGCAGACAAACCTTCCTAGATTGAACTGCAGCCTTGGCATTCAATCAAGACCTGTGTACTTTTATTTGTTGCTATGGATAAGATGATCATAACAGTCTAAGGTAAAGTTTTTTTTTTTTTTTTTTTTTTTAAAGCACCTATTCAATAAGCATACAGGGAAGGTGGGGGCCAGGAGTGAGAATTAATGACATGAAAACGAAAGATGGATGCCCACTAAGACATAAAGGAAGCCAGTGTGCTGAGCGGGATGCTGAAGAAAAATGAACTGTGTGCTGCAAAAAGTCACCAGAATTGCAATATGTAGGCGAGAGGAAGGATTAGCAGAGAAAAGATTATGAAAAGCCACAAGACTGCAACAAGTACAAGCACCCTGCCCCTATATTTCTAATAACTGGGCCCCAGCTCTCCAATGCAATTCTATTTCTGGGAAAACAAATGTGTCAGACAGAATTCAGGGGCCACCTGATGCCTTACACATTCTTTCATGATGACTAAGCTGTCCATCCCAGGCCATCTCTGTCGCCTGCACTCTAGTAATCCACACTTCCCCAAAGAGAGGGCCAAACACTGCCAGAAAGCCACCAATTTTCTAACGGAGGACCACCTATTAGGTGGCAACTGAGTGAATGTAAGTCACTGATTGGCTCAGATCCTTCCCAAGGTCTAAGTCTGTCCTCAGCCTTTCCCTCTGAAGTCCTAGAGACCACCCATCAAAGAAGCAGGTATCCCGAAATAGAAAGAAACAGCAAGATTGTTCACCCAATTCTCACCTTCCCAAATAATACTTGTTAATCTTGGGATCCCATCAATTGGGAAAACAAACACCTCTACTGATTTATTTTATAAACAATACAATAATCACTAAAGGATCTCAACAATTATCTGAAAATGCATTTTAATTTGCCATATAAGAACTAATCATGAGGAATCAGATGACCCCGGAAAATTGATGTCCAGTCCCCTCCTTGCAACAGGCAAATCAACTGCATTTCCAAACATGGATCTGTAGTATTATATCAAACTACTGTTACTGCTCCTGTGCTATTATTACTACCAGAACACATCTGTGTTACTAGCACAAAGTGTAATTTAGGCTGTGAGTGTCAGATCCAGATAATTTGTATCTTGCTCCCTGGAAGGAAAACAATTCAGTCCACACAGTTTTAAAGAATAAATAAAGGGGAAAAAAATCACATAAGAACTTTTGAACTAACTCAAAATAAACACAAGGGTAGTAATCCAATAAAAAAAAATAGTCTAAATCCATGTTGTTCATGGGCTAAGTCTATAAATACCCATTCTAGGATGCAGTGGGCTCTGAGATCATTTTATCTGTTCCAAATAAACAAACAGAAAACATTACATACATATTTATAGATAGATATAATGTAAGTCTGCTTGCCCCAAACAGAGTATTGATCAAAATTAAAAGGAGGTACAATGAAGTGGGTGGGAAAAAAACCCTACACCTGTCAAAGAAGAGTAATAAACCACAGTGTTCTAAAACAACAGAAGATCTGACCACCCCACACACAGCCCCCGCACACACTCAGAAGCAGCAACTGAAGTGAACCGCTGGCAGGGCGCAGTGGCTCACGCCTCTAATCCCAGCACTTTCGGAGGCTGAAGTGGGCAGATCACCTGAGGTCAGAGGTTTGAGACCACCCTGGCCAACATGGTGAAACCCCATCTCGACTACAAATACAAAAATTAGCCAGGTGTGGTGGTGGGCGCCTATGGTCCCAGCTACTCAGGAGGCTGAGGCAGGAGAATTGCTTGGACCCAGGAGGCAGAGGTTGCAGTGAGCCAAGACCTCATCACTGGACTCTAGCCTGGGCGGTAAGAGTGAGACTCCATCTCAAAAATAAAAATAAATAAGTAAAGTGACCCGCTGAAAAACAAAGATGACTTTGCACCCTTTGTCCTCATCTACTTTTTGTAAAAACTGCCAGTCAGTAAACGGAGATTGCACTAATTACTGTGACAATTCTGCATCATGTTAAAACAACTTCTGTGCCTGGGACAGGTTTCTCTGCGAGCTTGGAATTCTTGGCCAGAAAGTAGCTCTTGTCTGAGAGGAGGGTTCTCCTTCAAGCAGAGTAGGCAACACTAACAACTTGTCCCTCTCTTTTCAGTTGGTTTTATTCTCTTCTTTTCCAATCGCCTGATTCAGATCTTAATGGAAACTTGTCCAAGCTTTCCTTCCCACAATCCCTGCAGAGCCCCTAGGCAATCTGTACACAGGGCAACCACAGGAATCTTCTATTGTCAATTAAAATGGAATGGACACCTGATAACTAAGGACATGCTGTAGAAAAAAAATTCATAAAGTCACAATCTTACGAATAAATTAATCAAACTGTGGTTAATCCAAATTCAATTTTCACTTGTCCAGTTCCGTTCTTAATCCTTGCCTTCATCATCACCTAAATAACACCAACAATCCTAGAGAGAATGCTATAATTGAAACAGTAAAAATGCAGCTGCAAGTTCCTTAAGACACTAGCAGAGAAATCAACATATAGGACAAAGTTAATTTTACCTTTCTCTCTCTCTCTCTCACACACACACACACGTGCGCACGCGCGCAGACACTCACACTCCACTCTAACGTCCCCCACCCCCTCAGCCACATAACTTCCCTCAGGTGCCCAGCGACACAGAAAACCTCACCCAGCTCACAAACACACCCAGCACAAGCAGCTTATTCTGTGTCTAAGTCAGATCTTTCCTCCAGCCATCAACCATTGTGCTGGAGAGATTTCCAAGCTACACTTCCTCCAGCTACCGCAACAAGGACTTAAAATTTTCTTGTTTCTCCTTTGGGTTTCCACCCTCTCTCTCTCTTTTCCCAATACACTTTTCTTTCGAAAATGCATACTTTCACTGCTTTTTCCTTCCCTGTAAAAAACAAAGATGTCTTGTTCATTATAATCTAATTTTGTTAAGGCACAGATAAAAAGTACAAACACCCAGCAAATCCCTGGCATTCTAAACTGGAACAATCATTTCTCTCTCCAGAAGTTAGAAGGAAGAATAAAACATGGTAGGTCATTTGTGCTTTGGAATATGAGGTGAGATTGCGAGGTCCAGGACGAGATGACTGAGGCATATCTAAGTTTAAAAACCAGGTTCTGGCCGGGCACAATGGCTCACGCCTGTAATCCCAACACTTTGGAAGGCTGAGGGGGGTGGGGGGGGTGGATCACCTGAGGTCGGGAGTTCGAGACTAGCCTGGCCAACATGGTGAAACCCCGTCTCTACTAAAAAATACAAAAATTAGCCGGGCATGGTGACACATGCCTGTAATTCCGGCTACTCAGTATGCTGAGGCAGGAGAATTACTTGAACCCAGGAGGCGAAGGTTGCAGTGAGCAGAGATCGCACCATTGCACTCCAGCCTAGGCAACAAGAGCAAAACTCCGTCTCAAAAAACAAATAATAAAATAAAATAAAAACCAAGTTCCCAGGCTGGAAGCGGTGGCTCGCACCTGTAATCCCAGCACTTTGGGAGGCCAAGGCAGGTGGATCACCTGAGGCCAGGAGTTAGAGACCAGCCTGGCCAAGATGGCAAAACCCCGTCTCTACTAAAAATACAAAAATAAAACTAGCCCGGCATGGTGGTGCGTGCCTATAATCCCAGCTACTCGGGAGGCTGAGGCAGGAGAATTGTTTAAGCCGGGGAGGCAGGGGCTACAGTGGGCCAAGATCACACCACTGCACTCCAGCCTGGATAACAAGAGCAAAACTCCATCTCAAAAAAAAAAAAAAAAAAAAACAGGTTCCCATCTGCATCATCCCTTGGGACTGTCTTGCACCAGTCACTGGGAGTGCTCTAAGACCACTCCGCATCATTTCCTCATCCGGCAAACATGGCTGCTCTCACCTGGCTATGCCCCACACCTTCAAAATGGCACCTCCCTGCCTGGAGTACCCAGGGAGTCACCAGATGAGAACTCCAACGTATTTTCCACTTCATTCCTTCCCATGAAGCTCTCAACAAAAATCAGTGACCAAGCCCATTCCCCATTCTACCACCCACAAATGCCTCAGCCCTCACTTGTCCAGAGGAAGAACCATGAAGACTCGGCAGTTCTCAGCAAAGGCTTGCAAAATTCTTCAGCAATGTAAAGACCAACATTTTAAGATTAACCCCTTCCCTTATTATCATCATATCTAGATTCTTCATCTTATTTCTAATCACTACTGGGCTCTAAATATGATGTTTCTGATACAAAACATCAGAGATATCCAGACATGGAATGGGAAACAGCTTTTTTCAACCACAGGAATCTCCTCCTCAAAGACAACTAAAACAACTGAAATCCTCTGTTGGTTTTTCCAGCACTAAGCTAACTTCTAACACAATGAACATTAATTTTTGATGCCTATTCGTCCTGCTAAATTGGGAAGAGGTGGAACATTTACTTTATTTTCAGTTTTATGAATCACCTGGCTTTCTCTTATCTATATAAAAAAAAGAAACAGATCATTTCCTAGGAGGTGTTGGTTTTTTTGGTCCACTTTCCTCTCTACCCTGTAGCTACTACCATGAGCCACTTGAAATCTAATTTCCATGTAATCACCTTAAGAAACAAAATACTTTTTTAGTATACCTAAGACTTTTTCTTAGGTCATTAGTCATTTGAGCAACCACAGGCCATTATGAGCCCAGCTTCCCCTACCCCACTACCCCCAGTCCTGTGTTGAGAGCCTTTTACATTTAATGGGAAATAAACTTTGACCAAGATTTTGGGTGACTGCCTGCCCTTATAAAGTACCAAGGGGGGCCTCTGACTTCAAGAGAAAAGGCAAAACTAGCATTGCCTGGTACTTAAGCTTAAACATTCCTGAAAAGCTCTAGACACTGAACATTTGTACCATCCCCAAACAATAACTTAACGACAGCATCCCCTTTCACTTCCTGGCATTCTGCCTTAGAAATTCTGCTGCAACAAAATGCATGCCTTTAGACACAAGAACAATCTCTCCTACTGTCTCAATGTTCCATCAAATGTCTATTTACCCTCATTAATTTTTCTTTTCCTCAACCTGAAACCATCAGCTATGAGTCAGAGAACGATCATTAACTTTTACAGCTTCTATACGTATCCACCTACTCACATTTGGGGAAAGAAGTATTGACTTGCAACATTGCCCGAGACCAAAATTCTCTAAGAAGAAAAAAAGGTGGAAAAGTCGCTTCAAGAAAGTTTTATCTGTAGGTCTATGGGGAAATGCTACATTCATTGTTTTTCCACTTTGTGCTGCAAAGTCTAAAAAAAAGTTGAGTTTGAACTTGGTGATAGGCATTTCTGGGTTGATTTTTGAGAAAAACTAGATGATTTTCTTTCAACATCAAAACATAATTAAAGTTCTTAAACTGTTTGGCGGAAAAAAATAAAGTGAATCAAGTTTCCTGCTCTTGTACAAAACATATTTCTAGCACATAGAAAAACACGTGGGCTGAAGTGCTGAGACACGTTCCTAACACAGCATTTTTCATTAAAAGTTGCTACACTAACACTCTTAAAATGATGCCCCATCATTACTCCACTTAGCAGTCGCAGTGCTGCAACTCATAACGAATTAATTTGCATTAATGTGGGTTTCATGTGTCCTTCCCTGGGTATGCCATTGTGATTCAGGCTTAATAAAACTGACACGACAATAACATAGTGCCTTTTATTTCACTTTCCAAAACAAACCAACCCACCCAAAGACTCACACAAATCCTCTCAATTTTTTAAGCATTTTACTAATATATTTTAGTACATCATAATTGGCCCAGCACGAAGGAATCTAGTTATCTTCTCAGTAAATATTTATAGCATCACTCTTTCCCATTCATTCTGCATTTTCTTAGAGAATCTCACTGTAGCCTACATCTGCAATTCATTGACTTTACAATTTACCACATGTTGGGATGGGAGAGGTCTTAGCTCCATTTGAATCACTACACAAATATGCAAGTGATTTATCGGTTTCAAGCTGAAGACTGCAAGAGAGGGACTCCACTTTTCCTGAACATTACTTCTTCTGGCAGACCATGAACAATTACAGTGCGTACTAATTAAGCTCTGTAAATGTGCTGTGCCCTGCTAATGCCTACCAGGCCTCAAATTTATTTTCAGGATGCCAAACTTTAGGGAGCAATTTTAACTCCTTCAGGGCTGATCCCACTCCTGGCCATTCCTTCCTCCTTAGACCAACCTGGTTGGGGCTACTGCATGACAAAAAGAATAATATATAACAGGTCGAATTACCAGCCCGAAATCAGATGTGCCTAAGGAAGAAAAAACCTATCATGGGAAAAGCAAAGAACACCTCGGCTGATAACCCGTTCAAAGATCCCACAGCCCCATCTTTGTAATGAGCTGTTTAGGGATTCACATCTATCCCTGAGGGCTAGTAAGTTTCTGCATGCCGTTGATTAGAAAAGAAAACCTTTCGGCCTGGGTCTTTAAGTTTGAGTTGGATAGAAGGAAGGATCCAGTCAGAAATGCGAGCCATCATCTCTCCTGGCCTGGCAAACACCTCTGAATCCCACCTCCCCCCATACCGCGTAGTCAGTTTGTAATACACCAGAACAGCCCACTTTTTCAACATAAATTAAAATGAGTAGGACAACTGGCCTTCTCTCTCACACTCCGGTCTCCACCACAGATAATGCCCCACCCCCAGATGCTTACACAGTAACTGATACGAAACACATCCTGTGGCTAGGTAGAACGCCCTGGGTAACGAAGGGATCGCAGCCCATCTTTGCTGAGCAAAGCAATATCCCTTTGTAATAGCCCAGCCCAGGGTACTCCCATGCCCCTCCATGAGGAAACTTCCAATCTCCAATTTCAATTCCCCCAAGCCCAAATCTTTGTCCTCTTGTATTACACTTTTCTAATCTTTCTTAGGCATTTATTCTGTCTCCCCTGACTACTTTTCTGTGCCTCCTCCCCCAGATATCAGTACATTTTTCGCAAATAAGCAGCCCTCCCATCCCCGATGTAAACCTGGATTTTTTCCCCTCGCCTATCATATTCTTTTAATCAACTCTCTTCACACCTCACCTCACTTTTTTAAAAACTCTCACATTAACTAGTGTACTAGGTAATGTGTACATTTTCCCTTCCACTCGGGGGAACATCATATAAATTAAAGAGATGTCTCCCATACCAGGTTTCTTTAAGTATTCTTGGGGAAAATGCACAATATAGGCAATGTAATCTCAAAAAAAAAAACAAAAACAAAAACAAAAGTGGGGGGGTTGGGGGGATTAAGAAAAGAGAAAGAAAGGAAAAGGGGAGAAAAAAGAAGAGAAAAGATGCAAACACCTAGAGCAACTTTGCTTTTGAAAAAGGCATTTGTGCAGAGCCCCCACTGAATTTCCATTCCTGAAAGTGCTGTTCATAAATGTGTATAACAATAGCCTAGAGGAAACGTACAAGTCAGCTGCCAAAGGAGTGGTGGTGTCTGTCTCAGTAAACTCAGATCGCAGAGGTGGAGGTCAGCGGAGAAGGGAAGGCAGTATTTGCGTTGGGATACCACCTCCCCATCTCATTGCTTATAATTAGTGAGAGAAATTTGAGCTACTGCCAATGTCTGCGGACCTTGAATATTATAAGGGCAACGTGGCGTCAAATATCTTAACATTCATAAGTGTTATGGGCTGTAAATAAAGCCTGTGGATTTATGACCTGGTGGTGTGCTTGCCAGCAAAAGACTGGGGCACATTTCTTTCAGCAGACCTGTCGAGGTGCGAGTTTGCCTTTGGTTGTAAAATTAACCATTTCCTTCACAAATGTGCTCAATTATAAGTCAGAGTTGAAGATTTACTTACATGGTTGCCAATATTCACTCCCAGAAGAAACTCAGATGCCCACATCCCACACCCCTTTGAAAATAAGACCCTCAAGAATTTGGTTCAGCCTCCTTTTCCAAACTTTGAAATGTGTCACCTCAAAAGAATTGTAAATGCGGTCAAATATATTATCTAATGCCACTCACCAATACTAAAAAGCTCACACCTACTTCCCTGGAAAGTGCTTATTTATTTGGCAACTCCGGCATTAAAAAAAAAAAAAAAGTAAATCACTCCTTGCCTGAAATCTCCTCCCTTCCCCCAATATAATGTCATCTACTTCCTGTGCAGGAGAGAGCATTTGCTAAATCCAGGTTGTCTCATACTTAACTGCCAATAAACCAACTTCCACATAACTTCCAGACAGCTGGGGGAAAGGTCCTCGGAGTTTTAGTCATGGTCCAGAAACACGCGTCCACACAAAAATTTGCAGCTGTCCTTTCTCGACAGTGCATTTTTAATGTGATTCAGGGGGGCCTGTTGTGAAACATCTGACAAAATGTAAAATCCTCTTAGATACCTTCTAGTTTACCCACTGCACGTGTGTGAGAGAAGTTGCCCCAGGATTTCTCCACCGAGAAATCTAGGCACTTTTTGCACACAGCCAGGGGCACCTTGTGGGATGTGAGGAGGCATTCAAAACCTGGAAAGACTTCTGCTGTAATCTTTTAAAAGCACAGCCTCTGGTGCAACTATTAAAATGCTAGTTTTCTAAAGCAAATTTTTTTTTTAATGGCGTGCAGAACTGCAGCAATCCAGCACTG
This sequence comes from Piliocolobus tephrosceles, assembly GCF_002776525.5. Taxonomy (NCBI): domain Eukaryota; kingdom Metazoa; phylum Chordata; class Mammalia; order Primates; family Cercopithecidae; genus Piliocolobus; species Piliocolobus tephrosceles. The sequence continues at coordinate 20,660,082 of NC_045442.1, forward strand.
CAAACAGAACAGCATTCTTGATCTGCGAGCCCCCGGAAACCTTCCGGTAACTTTTTCACAGCTTGCTAAGAAACAGAAAGCTGACCAACTTCCAGCAGTGACTCTAAATGAAATCCCTATCAGTAAAATTAAAATCAAGGTGAAGAACTCCTGGCAAGAACAAGGATTGTTTTCCTCAAAATTCTTTCTCAATCAGACACAGAGGGCATCAGTCAAAGCTCCTTCCCTTAAACAGGCAAAAGTTTCCAAAAACACGTCTTTCAGATAAGCTCGTTAGGTTCCCACATGCCTGAGTTTGTTTCTGGGGTTTCAGAAAGTTTCAATATCAACAAAGTGGAAAGTGCTGGCATATTTAATTTATAATCATTAAAATATGACCTATTGGGTGAATGTTGAGCCTATAAGCCATACTGCAGACATTAAACCCCAACCTATAAAGATTAGCATGGAATTAATACGGTTACATTGAGATTGAAATCTAAACATGTTCGCCATAAATATTTCTAAAGGAGATGAAAAACAATTAGCATAAATACCAAAGAAGGGTAAGAACACCTGTTCTTTTTCAGGGCGATAAGCATTTTATTGTTCTCTATTTAAAATGTAATGACCTGTGTAATTACAGTAATATTACATTGTTATGTAGGGGCTTGGAATGTCACACTTTGAAAAGTGTTGTCAAAACAATCAGGGGTGGGGGGGTGGGAGGACAACTGGGAAGGACCACCATTAACCCTTCACACTCCAAGGTCTAAATCTTTTGTATCAGAAAGGATTATGTTGTTTCAGTGAGGAAAAAACATCCATTTTTCACAAGCCAGAAAGAGAAGTTGCCCGGCTAAATATAACCCCAATGAATAGGCCCCTCTCAGTTTCCTTTAAATGCTGGATTCCAAGTTCAAAAATGAATTCAAGATGCAGCTTATTTATCTGTTCAACCTAGTAGCAAACAGCTCGGTTGAAAAGCAAATAACTTTGGATAAGAGAAGATGCAAGGGCTCGAATAATCAAGTCCTTAAAAAGAAATTTCAAACCTAACTGGAATTTCAACCACCATATTCCTATTTCCCCTTTGCCAGGAGGGAAAAAGAAATGTAAAACTACTTTTTCCAATCAACTTTAATAGGTTACAGTATTCTTATCTTTAGTATACAAATGTTACCACAGTTCTAATATTTGCAGTTCTAACACTTCCCATCTACTTAACTAGACCTCTCCTTAATGCAGTTTTGTATCTGAATCTGTCTTTTTAAAAGCCATTCCTATTACTGTATCAAAGACTAAATTAATATTATGCAGAAATCTTTGTCATTTTAAAATAAAATTATTACTATCAAGCTTTATGGTGTCTTCAGCAATTAAAGCATTATTCTTGAGATAATGTATTATTCATCATAAGCCGATTTAATGATACTCTCTAATTCTTTACATTCTTAAATAAAAAAGCAGAAATCAGGGTTCCAGAGAGTTTGCTTTTTAAAGGATGCAGCTGCTTACAGGTACACCATAAGTAACAGAAAATGTAGCAAAAATCACCGCCACCAAGGAGCAAAGGGAAAATAATAAAGCATACAGCAAATTTGTCTTTACACCTTGCCATTAAAAACACACCCTATAAAACACTAAGAATTTCAGAAGAGCATGGGAAGCCCGCTATCTTGCCTATGGACGCCTCCTTTCCTCCCGCAGCTGTATCAAATCTGGAATTGCAAGCTGGCCCTCTGATTGAAGACGTCAGGAGTGACATACAACAGCCTACCGTCCTCATTTCCACTGCTCTGCTGACCAGCCTAAATAAATAACTTTAATTTTGGAGCACATAATCTAACCCAGGTAACAGGGAGGAAGGAGGAAGGGGCAGTGTACACAAAGATGTCTGCTGGTGTTTGACATGTAAGTACTAAAACTGCCTACTGAGTTCAGAAATGTCTTCTGAGACTCAATCTGATGTCACAGCACCAGGCCACCCGCTATGTCCACAATTAAAATAACTAGACGCCGTCTATTCCTATAATGCCCACAAAAGGGACCGATCATTGGGAGCCTTCCTTTTCTCACCGGGAAATCATTTATTTGCCTTTAACAATTTCCCTGTTTGCTAATTACAAGACAACACAACTGCTCAAGTTTGAGAAGGAATGGCAAGATTGCCAGCATCAGACAGGGAGTTTAAAAAGAGTCAAGAAAGCTAGCAAGTCCGCCATCAAAGCTCAATATTCAGATGGTTAAGTGGATTTTAAAATAATACCAGGGAGGTTTCCATCGGAAGGGGGAGGGGGGAAGCAGCAGAAATTCTCAGGGATTCTTTGGAATGTTGCTTGGGCCGGTTTATTGGTAGGCGAACACTGCGATTCTGAGCTGAACGGTCCCGTTTAAGATGCCCCACAAGCTCTCAAGAAAAACACAAAGTAAGCGAACTGTGCTTCCCCTACAGCTGCAAGCCCAGAGCGCGGCCCCTGCAGCCTGGTGGAACTGGCCCTGGAGAAGGGGGTCGAGCCGAACCGCTCTCCCAGCTTCCCAAGCATGCCTGGGCGCCGGGCAGGGGGGGAATAATTATTTCTCTTCCCTAGCCATAAAAAAATGACCGGTCTAGCATGCCCTTGCCATTTTGCCAGGGCCCAAAAAAACAAGTCAAACCTGATAGTTAATATTTTAATGCTTAAAAACACTTGTAGATCTGATCGACTCCCGTCCGGCAAGCCCTCGGCCATTAGCACCGTATCCACGGCTGCTGAACAGTGGGTGCATTATTTCAAATTGCTATCTAGAGTTACCGAAAAAGAAAAAACAAAAGTCGTGTGTGTAAATAAGGGTTAGGGGACCAAACCAGAGAAGGTGTAAAATGACAATCCTGGGAAGCCGGGCACAAATGCGTCTTGCGTCCAGAGATTCGTAATCCAGGCTTCTTAGAAGAGGGAGGGAGGGATGAGGAGGAAGGGGTTCAGGGTGAGGGCAGGGGGCAGAGGCCGGTGGGGGAGGGGATGAGCCGTCTTAACAAATGTCAGGGTTGGGCGCGGGACCGACCCTGCAGGAAGCGCCCCCCGAGCCCGGCACCCCGCGCTGCCCTAGGGCCCCCAAAGTTGGGTGGCCGGCGATCGGCGGCCCACTCCATTGAAGGAGAGGCGCCCCGGCCTCCCTCGGCCCCCGCACCTCCTTGAGCCCGCACACCCTGGTCTCTGCCCCCCCCCCTCCAGGGCCCACGACGGGCCTACACGGAAGCTGGCAAGCGCAGACCCCGCCATACATCCCAAGGCGCCAAAATTCCCTAGAAATACACAAGTCCGCTTGGAGGAGTCCATTCTGGCTGCACACAAACCAAGAATCCGGGCCGCAGGGGCCTCCCCGCCCCACTCAGCCCGGCTGCCCTGCGCGGCCCGGGAGAGCCCGCAGCCAGCGCGCCGGGCAGCCGAGCCCGCCACGGCGCCCAGGGCGCTCGCGGCCCTGCGGGTCGCCAAAGAAAAGGACGCCTCAGAGCCCCCAAGTTTGCGGTGGGACCAATCTGGGAAGTGTGACCTTCCAGGGGAAGGGGGAAGGGGGAAGGAGGGCCAAGAGCCAGCGATTGCCACTAGAAAGGTAAATACATAGCTGCCCAAAAGAAAGCCAAGGAGCCTCTCTAGGGCCCCCGGCTCTGCGCGCTAGCCAGTTCTCAAGTCCAACGCCTGAAGGAAATCCACTCCCTACCCCGCGCGTCGGGCGCAGCAGAGTCACTCGGGGCCCGCTGCGGCAGCCAAGGGGTTAACCGGGGAAAGCCCAAGACGCCACAGAAGAGGGAAGGAAGAGAAGGAGAGGGAGAGAGAGCAAAGAAAGAGCCACACAGTCATCTTCCCAGGGTGAAGAAACAAACACCACCACCAAAGGGGGAGGGGGAACCAGAGCGCAAAAGAAAAGTTACTCGGATTTCCCTCCCCCGCCCCACCAACAAAGCCCTGCTTGGACAGAGAGGTCTCCCCAACATCACGAGGCAGCAAACTGAAAGCAAGAACGTGGCGAAGTGCAAACAAATCCAGTCCACAAAAGGCAGAAAAGTTTGGAGAGTTTCGGGCCGCCTGGGCCACGAGCGGGGGAGGGGAGGGAGGGAGGAGAGGAGGCGGGGAGGGGAAGGCGGGGAGGGGGCAGGGCAGGGGCCGCATGCAGGGCCCGGCTGGCGGCGCGGGCGGGCGGGCAGCGGGCGGGGGCCGGGCGCGGAGGCACTTACGGTTCGGGCGGTGGGCGAGAGCGATCCGTTGGGGAGGTAGGGGCTCGTCAGGTCGGGGATCATGATGAAGGGGTAGCCGGGATACGGTGGCCCCTTAAAGAGCCCTCCATCTTGCCTCTTGGCCGCTAACATGGCGGGGCGGCGAGGGGACGGCGGCGGCCGCGCGGAGCGGGAGAGAGCGAGGAGAAACTTTTTAGAAAGTGCCC